>NC_092709.1:280919273-281231422 GCF_047496885.1 Scyliorhinus torazame | reverse complement strand
GTACTCGAGGAGTATGTCACGCCACATATCCACATCCTGCGGCCCGCCCCGCGATGCTCCGTCCCCGACTGGCCGAGTTCCCGAAGGTGTGGGACTCTCATTGTCTCACCCGTTGTGAACTTAGTGTAGTGGCTGCAGACTCAGGCCGGCACAGCCACAGTCGGGGGAGGGCCGATCCGCGGGCGGCGGCGGGGGGGGGGCTTCATTCGGGGTTGTGGGTACTGTGGCTGGGCAGTCCAGGGTGCACAAGCAGCCGAAGGGGGGTACTATTTTTGGGGTCCAGGTCCATGGGCTGGGTCCACCATGGAGCATGGCGCAGGCACTGCAGGTCGCTGCAGTGCGCATGCGCGGCTGGGAGTTCTATGCTGCCTCCCTGCTAGCCCCCAGCAAAACAGCAAATCGGTTGCCGTTTTGCACCAGTTTTCCTGGCATAAAACACCACCGTTTTCACGCTGGCGTGGGGACCTAGTCTTCCAAACGGAGAATCCAGCCCAAAATGTTTCTAATATTTCTTTACTGAAATATAGCATTCTTGAACATAGCTCTGGTGAAACACCCCAACACTGGTGGAGCCTATAGAGCATGGCACGATTTTGTAATCTCAGAAATGGCAAAGCCATATAGACTGTGCTAAGTATAAAGGAGATATTTTGCACAGATTGAAAGAAAATGAATCAGCTAGTAGGAAGAGAAACTCCCATTTGCCGGATAGTTGGGACTCGATCCTACACACAAACTCCAAAATGTCAGTGGTAACAGCATGTCCTGCTTCACAGCCTCATTTCAGTGCATCCACGTTACGGTGGAGTGACCACTTTGCCGCGTTTACCATTCAGCAGACATGGGATACTCCATGGAGTGGGTTTGAGGGGGAAGGGGGAAACCCAATGTAGGCTCAGAGAATGAGCAGCTTCCACACCACATGCATGTATGAGTCTTCCCCTTGCATGTGGATGTACTTTGTGCTCCGAAGTGAGCTGGTCTACAAACTCTGCCCAATTCGCACCTATGAGGACAAGCCACACAGAAGTGCACTGTTTCACAAGGGGGTGAATGAGGATGAATTGAAATCCAATGGCTCAACCGATGTAACATGCAACTCCTCCAAGCTTCAGCACAACCGAGCTGAATGGGAGAAGACCGCAAGGGGTCGACCACACCTCAGGGCTCTAACCAAGTTTGAGGAGAGGGCTTCTGAGCTCATGGGAGACAGTGGGACAGAGCCATTGGCGGTGGGGAGCTTGTCCTTGGCCGTCCACCTGGTAAGGATTCCTCCATGAAATGCAAATCGTGGGTCAAATGTGCCCCATCTTGGAGGCAGCTGTAGCTGTCACTTTCACTCTCCTTTCTCACTTGTAGCAGACTCCAGCAAGAGACCAAGGCCAGGGGAGGAAAAAGAGGAGGAAAGCCCCTTTTCCATCCCCAGCCCCCGCAGCAGGCCAGGAGGGAATGCAAATGCTCCACAGCATTCAAGGTGTCCCAACGCTTACGTGCACCCTTCACCAGCTCAGGTCGATAGACTTCAGTGGGTATTAGTGGTAATTCAGGCAGCGTCACACAATCTAGTGGTCACCACACGGACACTTGTCCACAGCACCTTCAGCCAAGTTCCCTAGCTCTTAGAGGACTGTTGGAGAAGAGGCATCTGTAAGGTGCCAGTCCGATGATAAGCCTTTGGAATCGGCCTTCCAATTTATGGTGCCCACAACAAAGTGGCACAAGAATTGGAGGAGTCTGTGATGAAGTGGTGCCCACATGTGCATGCATCGAGATCTCCATGGGGAGGGTGGCAGATGCCATGGAGACCCTGGTCCAGCAGAACGTGGTGACGTACGCAGAACTGCATTCCATCACCGCTGCCGTGGGTGTAGTCATGCAGCGGCAACACGAGAGGGTAATGGGGCACCTCAACATCCTTCCAGGTGCTCCTTCCCCTCAAGGAGTCAGGCCGGAGTCCTCGAGTACCCGAAGGGAGGAGGAGCTGGGTCATCAACTCAGGACTCAACTTAGGACTCACAGAGGTTATCCACTCCCTCTGAATCCCTTCAGTCTGAGGCCCCTACAGCTTCGTCCTCTGTCACCACAGATGGAGCAGATGGTCCATCGATGGAAAGGTAAAGTCAACCAGGGCCCACCTGTTTCCACGGATAACGATCGCCAAAGTCATCAGACAACTCCACAGCTGCCTCCACTCCTGCCTCAGACACAATGCTGGGCCAAGAAAAATAAAGACACTTTGAGCACAAATTATTGCACAGGTGAACACTGCCAGTGAATTAAATGTAAATACATTCACACTTGCACTAAATAATGTCCAGTGCTATCTTTCAACCTCATTATATTGGCTTCAAGAGGCCTCCCCTCCCCCATTCTCTCCCCACCCACCAAACGCATATATACACACACAGATGTACCAACATTCACAGTACAGCTGCATCATAAGTCATTCTAGAAGGACAAGGGCCTGCAACAGGGCCTTTCATAGCCTTGTGCAAGCACTCCCCCACACACAAAAATCCTCCAGCCATCACACTCATCTGACTGTTCCGAGCTTTTGCAATGCTGCCTGCTGGTGTTCTCGTTCAGTTATCCATCTGAGCTGACAAGCGTCTCGGTCCACCCACTCCCATGCAGTGTCTGTCCAAAATGTGTCTAGACGCACTTTTGATATGCAACAATAGTGATTGCTTGCTTCGCCATCAGCTCTCCCTTAATTTCTCCTTCCTTTCATCACACATGTCCTCTCCCTCATCACCATAACTCCCCTGATATCATCTTTGACCTCACCTCCTTTAACCTGCAGCCCCAGACCCTCTCTTTCAACAGTGCCCAAGTGAACATGAACACCCCACCCCATCCACATTGATCTCCCAGATCTTCTGCTTCCAACCCTGATGCTCGATCAATAACTCCAGAAGCGAGATTGGAAGACAATTGAAGGCTTTATTGGACTAGATGTTTCCTCCAGCAGTACAGGTTCAGAATGCAGCTGCTAGGGAGACACAGACTCTTATACTCTGCCTTACTGGGCGGAACCATCAGGCAGGCTTCACCAATGATATTGCTGTCTCGGGTACCTCCCACACTAATGGGCTTACAGCATCGACCTGGGTACCGTAAGACCCCTAATACCGACTACCACAAACCCCAAGGATCTGTGTCTGCCTCCGAGTTCCCACAAACCACCTTTGCTGAACCTTCAACTGCTACCGGCTGTTGCTCTTTATGATAATGTTGCTCTATTTATGATATGATGTTATGTCCCAACAGCGTCGCCAATACTGTGGGTGTTTCTATTTCTCTTACTGAACCACAAGGCTTTCCCGTATATCGGTCAAACGACCACACAACCAGTTAGTCAGTTCAAGTTCAAAGATGGTTTATTTACACACAAGGGTTACTTCGACATGCAAGCACAATATACTACAAGTTAAACTACACCTATCTGCTACAATAACCTATACTTAACTTCAAGGCGACCGGCGCTGTGCAGACTGATAAGGCCTTTATCTTGATTTCACGTGGCTGGTTTGAAGAAGCGGCTCTGTCTCTGCTGGGCTCATCCGTCAGGTAGCGATCGTTGGTCTTGAACTTGGCTGTCTGGTCGTTATGCTGCAGTTGGGCTGGCACAGGCCGGATCCAAAAAAGGCTGGCACAGGCCGGGTCCAAAAGAGACAGAACACATGGCTGTGTCCTCTTTTATCCCTCTGGGATTTCGCGCTCTTTGGGGCGGTCCTTAACCTTGGACCCTTAGCGGTCATTGACTTTGGCAGTTGTGCTCTCTGAGTAAAGGGAGTGGCGCCGATCAGTCTGTGGCTGTATCAGTTTCTTGAATGCAGTCCTATTGTTCTGGGGAAATGGACCATTAGAATGCAAACGAGCGGGGGTTTCGATCAGGTCTAGCTATCTGGGTTGCAAGTTCAAACAGCTCTGTATCTGTCTGAGTCCTGGGTTGGCCACAATTCCCATGGTCCTTTGCAAGTGGCCATCTCAGATGGCTACATGGCGCATCCTCACCCTCACATCCTACCAGGTCCCTGTGTCCCTCACAGTCACCAACTCTGCCTTCTACATCCACCCACCCGTTCACTCCCCAGGAGTCAGGCATTGATTCCACAAACCCCTTCCTTCCTTGTTCACCTGGACATACCCCCTCCCCCCCCCCCCCATACCTTCCTCTCCCTCTACTTCTTCATCCTCCCTCACTCCTTCCTCTCCCACTATTCCTTCCCGCTCCTTAATCCTTCTCTTACTCCTTCCTCTCCCAGGCACTTTCATCTCTCCGAACTCCCTCCCCTTCTCCTTCTTCCCTGATGACACCTACCTTCCCCCAGACACTTTCACTCGTCCAAAGTCTCTCCCTTACTCCTTCCTCCACCAGTACACCTTCCTCCACAGCTACCCCTTCCTCCCCATGCCGGACACCTTCAACCCTTTGAGCTCACTCCCCCCATCTCCCAGCTTCACCCGAACCCTGACAACTTCATGATGAGGCAAAAGACAGAGGGAGTTTACCCCAAACGATGTCGCTGGCCACCATCTCGCTCATTCTGAAACAGGATAAGGACCCGGAGGCCTGTGGGTCATACAGGCCGATCTCTTTGATTAACGTAGACGCCAAGTTACTGGCCAAGATTTTGGCGACCAGGATTGAGGACTGTGTACCGGATGTAATTGTGGAGACCAAACCGGGTTTGTAAAGGGGAGGCAGCTGGTGGCCAACATAAGAAGGCTGCTCAACGTGATTATGATGCCCCCGGAGAGTAGGGAGGTAGAGACAGTGGTAGCCATGGATGCTGAAAAGGCTTTTGACCGGGTTGAGTGGGATTATCTGTGGGCGGTTCGGGGCGGGGTTTATCGACTGGGTTAGGCTATTGTATCAGGCCTCGGAGGCGAGTATAAGGACGAACAGGACGATGTTGGACTACTTCAGACTGCACCGTGGGACAAGACAGGGCTGCCCTATCTCCCCACTGCTATTTGCGCTGGCCATAGAGCCGCTGGCAATTGCACTGCGAGCGTCTAGGGGCTGGAAAGGGCTGGTCCGGGGGGGAGTGGAACATAGAGTCTCGTTATACGCAGCTGATCTGCTGTTATATGTATCGGACCCAATGGTGGGGATAGACGGTATTATGGCAACCCTGAGGGAATTTGGCCGGTTCTCCGGATACAAACTGAACATGGCTAAGAGCGAGTTGTTTGTAATTCAGGCGAGGGACCAGGAGAGTAGGCTGAAGGGGTTGCCGTTCAGGCTAGTGGGGGAGAGTTTCCGATATTTGGGGATTCAGGTGGCACGGGACTGCGGCAAGTTGTATCAGCTTAACCTGTCCCGACTGGTGGAACGAGTGAGGGAGGAGGTCCGGAGGTGGGATGCGCTCCCGCTGTCATTGGCGGGGAGGGTGCAGACTGTTAAGATGACGATTCTCCCGCGGTTCTTGTTTGTTTTTCAGTGTCTCCCCATCTTTATCCCGCGTTCCTTCTTTAAGAGGCTGAATAAAATTATTCTGGGATTTGTATGGACAGGGAAGTCCCCGCGGGTGATGCTTGAAAGGAACAGAGGAGAAGGGGTCTGGCGTTGCCGAACTTCAGCAACTATTACTGGGCGGCCAACATAGCGATGATAAGGAAATGGATGGTGGGTGCGGGGTCGGTTTGGGAGCGGATGGAGGCTGCTTCGTGCAGGGACACTAGCCTAGCAGCCCTGGTCACGGCGCCTCTGCCGCTTCCGCCGGCACGGTACTCCACCAGCCCGATAGTGATGGCGGCTCTTCGGATCTGGGGCCAGTGTCGGAGGCATGTAGGGGAGGTAAGAGCATCGGTGTGGACCCCAATCTGCGGCAACCACCGATTTGCCCCGGGGAACATGGACGGGGGGTATTGACTGTGGAGGAGGGCAGGTGTTGTGAGGATGGGGGATCTGTTCCTGGAAGGGAGCTTTCCGAGTATGAGGGCGTTGGAGGAGAAGTTTGGGCTGGCGAGAGGGAACGACTTTAGATACTTACAGATGCGGGATTTTGTACGCAGACTGGCGCCGTCCTTCCCACATCTCCCGCCGAAGGGGAGGCAGGACAGGGTAGTTTCTAGGGGAGAGGTGGGAGAGGGTAGAGTCTCAGACATTTACAAGGAGCTAATGGGAGCTGAGAATACGTAGACCGAGGACATCAAGCTTAAGTGGGAAGAGGAGCACAGGGGGAGATGGAGGACGATGTCTGGGCAGAAGCCCTGAGCTGAGTAAACACGACCGCTCAGCCTGATCCAGTTTAAGGTCGTGCACCGGGTCCACATGACGGTGGCCCGGATGAGCAAATTCTTCGGGCTGGAGGACAAGTGTGCTAGATGCGCCGGAGGGCCGGCTAACCATGTACACATGTTCTGGTCGTGCCCTAAACTCGGGGGGTATTGGCAGGGATTCGCAGATGTCATGTCCCAGGTATTGAAAAGTAGGGTGGTAATGAGCCCTGAGGTGGCAATCTTTGGGGTTTCGGAGGACCCGGGAGTCCAGGAAGAGAGGGAGGCTGACGTTCTGGCCTTTGCTTCCCTGGTAGCCCAGTGACGAATACTGTTAGCATGGAGGGACTCAAAGCCCCCGAGGGCTGAGGTATGGCTATCGGACATGGCGAGCTTTCTTGGCCCAGAGAATGTCAAGTTCGCCTTGAGAGGTTTGCTACTAGGGTTCGCCCGAAGGTGGCAGCCATTTATTGACTTCTTCGCAGAGGAGTAAGCGTCAACAGAGGGGGGGCTAGGGGAGAGTAGAGTTAGGGGGATATTGAGGCAGGTCCTTGCGTGAACAGAGCCGTGGTTTGCACTATGTTTAATTTATGTCTTGACTTCTTTTTTTTGGTACTGTACAATGTAACTTTTTCTACATACCTAAAATACTTCAATAAAATTGTTTGTTTAAAAAAAAATAAGATGAACTCCACAGCACTGAGAATCCTAGCACATTGAATGACAGCTTCAATTCATTCTGCACCATAAATGGAGGACAGCAGGTAGCTAACTGCACATTCCCAGTGCTAGAAATCAAAAGTATCTCATGCTTTTCCCTCTTGAATTCAAAGGATGCCAACTTTCTTTCTAAACACCACTTTTAATCATCACTCATCAGAGGTGGATGAAACCAAAAGAGGATTAGACATCAGCCAGGCAATGATTCATTTTGCAAGCAGGAGTATGAACAGTAACGTGTCAGAACACTGCATTTTCATTCCTTAAATGATTTTTTCCAAAGGAGCGAGTCAGTTGTTTTTGACTTCAGTAAGCCCCTTGAGTTAATGCTGATGGCATGTTTTGAAAAGAACTGTCCTACTGAAAAATTATTACGAGGATTTACTGTTTCATATTTTCGATGCAATCTATTTTAGTTGCTGTGCATAAAGTCAAAGACTAAAGTTAGTACAATTTATCAGACTAACATATTTAACCCTTGAAATAGATTTTACTGCATACTGCTGCACTGCACTACGTGGAGCCATGGTTAGACCAAGGCAATTGTGCATGACAATGATATTTTTAAATATAACCATGTTATATATATATTTTTTTTTTGTTTGAATGCTGGATGAATTGCATTAAAAAACATGCATGTTTAGAGACAGAGCAAACATGTTCCACAAAACATAACTTTGTGGAAGAGTAGGACATAGAATTATAGAAATAATTCATAGAATTTACAGTTCAGAAGGAGGCCATTCGGCCCATCAAGTCTTGGAAAGGGCACCCTACTTACCCCCACACTTCCACCCCATCCCCGTAACCCCACCTAACCTTTTTGGATATTAAGGGCAATTTAGCATGGCCAATCCATCTAACCTGCACATCATTGGACTGAGGGAGGAAACCGTAGCAGCTGGTGGAAACCCACGCAGACACGGGGAGAACGTAGAGACAGTGACCCAAGCCGGGAATCGAAGCTGGGACCCTGGTGCTGTGAAGCAACAATGCAAACCACTGTGCTATTGTGCCATCCACATGCCGATCTCTGCAATGGGGCTGGCCAGGTCAGGAGTGGCAGATGCACACTATTGGCCCGAACCAGCCTGTACCCTTCAAAGGCACTCCTGAAAACGGAAAGCCTGGGAGTGGGGTCAGGAATCCCAGAATTGCAACCTGATGCGCAATCAATTACACTCAAGACGAAGTGATTCCATAACTGAAGCTTTAATCTGCTAGAACCTTTTCCCCAGCAGCTTCGATACAGAAAGTGAAGGCTGCTGGGACGGCACCATCTCTTATACCCCGCCTTCAGGGGGGGCTATGTAATACAGCCAATGATAGACTCCTGGGTCTAACCAATGGTCATCAGCCTCTCAGGTACTGCAATACCTGGTACTACCACATTCACCCCCTGTTAAAAAGGAGCCTGGTGGGGGTTGTGGCCAGCGTTAATAATCGCCTTTAGCATGGCATGACCAGGTATGGAGGTACCGTGATGTCGAGGATATGTACAAAGTGTTCATAGTGCAGCAATCAGTCGATCGGGCAGCCTGGTCGTCCTTCTGGAGCGTCTGGGCTTCGGCGGTGATTGTGATGAGGGTCCCGGCGGTTGCGACTCCGGGAGCGTGGTGTCGTCCTCCCTGGCAGCTTTGTCACCCCTAGGTGGCGCTGTAGGGGCAAAAGATTGACGGGGGGGGGGGGGGGCGCCTGTAGGGGGCGTCAGTGGGTGGTCGGGCCTAGGCAGGAGCGGCGGGAGTACTGACCCTCCAGTGAGGTGCTGTGGGGGAGGTGGGGATGGGGGCAATGGTTCGGGCACGCGTGGGGTTCTGGCGGGTGCCAGGTCCCGAAGGGAGACTGTGTCTTGCCGGCCGTCAGGGAACGCCACGCAGGCATACTGGGGCTTAGCGTGCAGCAGGTGGACCCTCTCGACCAACGGGTCCGACTTGTGCGCCCGCACGTGCTTCCGAAGCAGGATGGGTCCGGGTGTCGCTAGCCAGGTTGGGAGCGAGGTCCCGGAGGTGGACTTCCTGGGGAAAACAAGGAGACGTTCATGAGATGTCTGATTTGTGGTTGTACAGAGCAGCGACCGGATGGCGTGGAGGGCCATCGGGAAGACCTCTTGCCAGCGGGAGACCGGGAGATTCCTGGACCAGAGGGCCAGTAGAACGGTCTTCCAGACCGTTCCGTTCTCCCTCTCTACCTGCCCGTTTCGCCGGGGGTTATAACTGGTCGTCCTGCTCGAGGCAATGCCCTTGCTGAGCAGGAATTGACGCAGTTCGTCGCTCATAAAGGAGGACCCCCTATCACTGTGAATGTATGCAGGGAAACTGAACAGTGTAAAGATACCCTGGAGGGCCTTGATGACGGTGGTTGTGGTCATGTCTGGGCAGGGGATGGCGAATGGGAACCGGGAGTACTCATCAGTCACGTTCAGGAAGTACGTGTTGCGGTCGGTGTAGGGGAGGGGGCGTTTGAAATCCATGCTGAGGCGTTCAAAGGGATGGGAAGCCTTTATCAGGTGCGCTTTATCTGGCCGGTAGAAATGCGGCTTGCACTCTGCGCAGATTTGGCAGTTCCTGGTGGCGGTCCTGACCTCCTCGATGGAGTAGGGCAGGTTACGGGTCTTCACGAAGTGATAGAAACGAGTGACCCCCGGGTGGCAGAGGTCCTCGTGGAGGGTTCGGAGACAGTCCACTTGTGCGTTGGCATATGTGCCACGGGATAGGGCATCGGAAGGCTCGTTCAGCTTTCCGGGACGATACAAGATCTCATAGTTATAGGTGGAGAGTTCGATCCTCCACCGCAAGATCTTGTCGTTCTTGATCTTGCCCCGCTGTGCATTATCGAACATGAAGGCAACCGACCGTTGGTCCGTGAGGAGAGGGAATCTCCTGCCGGCCAGGTAATGCCTCCAATGTCTCACAGCTTCAACCATGGCTTGTGCTTCTTTTTCGACCGAGGAGTGGCGAATTTCGGAAGCATGGACGGTACGGGAGAAGAAAGCCACGGGCTTGCCCGCTTAGTTGAGGGTGGCAGCCAGAGCTACGTCGGACGCATCGCTCTCGACCTGGAAGGGGAGGGACTCATCGATGGCGCGCATCGTGGCATTTGCAATGTCTGCTTTGATGCGGCTGAAGGCCTGGCGGGCGTCCGGCGACAGGGGGAAGATTGAGGACTGGATCAGGGATTGGCTTTGTCTGCGTAATTGGGGACCCATTGTGCATAATAGCTGAAGAACCCGAGGCAGCGCTTCAGGGCCTTGGGGCAGTGAGGGAGGGGGAACTCCATAAGGGGGCGCATGCGCTCAGGGTCCAGCCTATGACCACACTTCGCACTATGTAGCATAGAATGGCGAGACGGTCGGTGCTAAACACGCATTTATCCTTATTGTATGTCAGATTAAGGATTTTCGCGGTCTGGAGGAATTTGCAGAGATTGGTGTCGTGGTCCTGCTGGTCATGGCCGCAGATGGTGACATTATCCAGATACGGGAACGTTGCACGTATGCCGTACCGGTCAACCATTCGGTCCATCTCTCGCTGGAAGACCGAGACCCCATTAGTGACACCAAAGAGAACTCTTGAAAATTGATAAGAGCCGCCCATCTGCTTCGAAGGCAGTGTACTTGCGGTCACTAGTGTGGAGGGGTAGCTGGTGATAGGCAGACTTGAGGTCCACCGTGGAGAAGACCTTGTATTGTGTGATCCTGTTTACCAGGTCGGCTATACGGGGAGAGGGTATGCATCTAGCTGCGGAAACCTGTTGATGGTCTGGCTGTAGTCTATGACCATCCTATGCTTCTCCCCGGTCTTTACCACCACTACTTGAGCTCTCCAGGGACTGTTGCTCGCTTCGATGACCCCTTCCCCCAGCAGCCTTTGGACCTCTGACCTGATGAAGGTCCGGTTCTGGGCACTGTACCGTCTGCTCTTGGTGGCGACCAGTTTGTAATCCGGGGTGAGGTTCGCAAACAGGGAAGGCGGGTCGATCTTAAGGGTCGCGAGGTCGCAGACTGTAAGGGGAGGTATAGGGCCGCCGAATTTAAAAGTAAGGCTTTGCAAATAACATTGGAAGTCCAGCCCCAGGAGGGTAGCCGCGCAGAGGTGCGGCAGGATGTACAGATGGAAATTGTTGAATTTCCTGCCTTGGACAGTGAGGTTCGCTAGGCAGAACCCCTGCATCTCCACCGAGTGTGACCCGGAGGTCAGGGAGATCCTTTGATTTACAGGGTGGGTTACAAGTGAACAGCGCCTTACCGTGTCGGGGTGAACAAAGCTTTCCATGCTCCCAGAGTCAATCAGGCACGACGTCTCGTGGCCATTGATGAGGATTGGCGTTGTAGCCGTTGCGAGTGTCCGGGGTCGACTTTGGTCCAGTGTCACCGAGGCCAGATGAAGCAATTGCAAGTTCTGGTCGGGCAGCGTGTAGCCGGCCGTGCTGGGGGCCTGGGGCCCCATCCAAGATGGCGTCACCCATGGGTCGCACATGGTGTCCGGGGATGAAGAAGATGGCAGCGGCGATAGACAAAATGGTGGCGCCCACCCGCTCAGCGTGGAGTCCGGGGGGCAAGATGGCCACGCCCATGGGTCGCACGTGGCACTAGGATAGGGGGGTGGCGGTGAGCGCTGGCCGGTCGGGGCCTGAAGGGGGGGTTGCCGGCGGTCCATAGTCGCTGGAGACCGCGGCCACGGCGCAGGCCTGGCAGACCCCCACAAAGTGGCCCTTCTTGCAGCACACTTTTGCAGGCGGCGGCATGGGCTGGGCAGCGCGGGCGGGGATGGTTCGCCTGTCCGCAGAAGAAACAGCGGGGCCCGGCGGCGTTAGCGGGCCGTCTCGCCGCGCAGGTTTGCGGGGTCAGGGGGAAGGTCTGAGGGGCTGCCGCTGTGGGGTGCCACGCAGCCCAAGGGGCCGCCGCGCGATCGGGGGCAAAAGACAGCGCATTTTTGTAGGCCACGTCCATGGACCCTGCCAGGGCCCGTGCCTCTGTAAGTCCCAAAGTGTCCCTTTCTAGGAGTCTTCGGCGGATATCGGGGGAGCTCATACCTGCAACGAAGGCATCCCTGATTAAAAGTTCCGTGTGCTCGCTCCCCAAAACGTGCGGGTAGCCACAGTTTCGGCCCTGCACCAGTAGCGCCCGGTAGAAATCTTCCAACGTTTCCTCGGGGCTTTACCGCCTCATCGCAAGCAGGTGACAAGCGTAGACCTGGTGTACAGGGCGGATGTAACTTCTAGCAGTTCGATAGCGGCAGCATAGTTCTCCGCCTCCTCGATAAGGGGGTAGATCCCAGGGCTGACCCGGGAGCGCAGGAGATGCATCTTTTGTCCTTCCGTGGGGGTGTCTACGGCCGTGTCGAGGTAGCCCTTAAAGCACGCCAGCCAGTGTTTAAAAATAGCAGCAGAGTTAGCCGCGTGGGGTCTGAGCTGGAGGCACTCCGGTTTGATTCGGAGATCTATCCTTCCAACTTAAGTTGTAGCAGATTAAATTGATGCGCAATCAATTACACTCAAGACAAAGTGATTCCATAACTGAAGCTTTAATCTGCTAGAACCTTTTCCCCAGCAGCTTCGATACAGAAAGTGAAGGCTGCTGGGATGGCATCATCTCTTATACCCCGGCTTCGGGGGGGGGCTATGTAATACAGCCAATAGTAGACTCCTGGGTCTAACCAATGGTCATCAGCCTCTCAGGTACTGCAATACCTGGTACTACCACACAACCAACCTGCCATTTTTAATCATCTGGATTTGGTGAAAATCCAGGCCAGGATCCTGCTGTTGCTGTCTGTCTCTGGAGCAGTTTGCATCCAAATTGTGTCTTAAGTGTCGTGTATACTGCATCTCCTGTTACATTCTGAGCTCAGCACAGAAGGATTTGGGCAGAATGACCTGTTTATATTGGTGGTCATCTCTGTTATATTTATAGGAGGCAGTGGAGTAGTGATATAGTAATTGGACAAGTAACCCAGAGACTCAGGGCAAGATCTGGGGACCCAGGTTCAAGTCCCACTATGTCAGATGGTGAAATTTCATTTCAATAAAAAAACTGGTATTAAAAATCTAATGATGACCTTGCAAGTAAAAGTAAAGTTACCCTTGCCCCAGATGATCATTCGCTGCTTTCCCCTTTGAGGGGAAGAGCTGACCGGTGGTAATTTAACCTGAGGATCGGCACACCTCAGGCGAGGTGCAAGGTTGAGAAGGAAGGGTCTTTATGAATAACCTCAGCCGGAATTGAACCTGCGCTGTTGGCCTTGCTCTGCATCACAAACCAGCTGTCTAGCCAACTGAGCCAAAACCATCTGCTTCACCAATGACCTTGAGGGAAGGAAATCTGCCATCCTCACTTGGTCTGGCCCATATGTGACTCCAGACCCACAGCGATATGCCTATCTCTCAAATGCCCCCTGAAATGGAGGTCAGTTAGGGGTGGCCAATAAATGCTTGCCCAGCCAGTGACACTCACATCCCGTAAACTAAATAAAACAAAATTACTTTTTTTTAAAGCATTTTTTCATGACGCTATTTCAACTGAAATATGACAGCAAGCAATATGGAAAATTATAGTTAGTCAACAGGGACAAGCTCCAGGCATGAGTGCAATGATCAGCATTGCTTAAATATTACACATGACTTTGTCATTTAAAAACCTAGCACAATGGATGAAATTTATTTGCAGAACTGGGTAAATTATAGAGCCTTTTCTCTCTCTGACACCAGGAGAGTTGGTGCTTTTGATCATGAACCATTTTCCTGGGTACTGCAGAGCGGATCTTCACCAGCAAGCAGGAAGGATTGCAAAGAAGCGCCCATTAACCTGGCCTCTGCTTCTTACAAATGCTCAGCGGATGGAAGCTATATTTATCTGCCTAATTTCTTTGAAGAACATTATCAGTTTTATCAAACAAAAATACAACCCAAAAACATGTTTACACTTCAGAGCAATCCATATGGGCGACATGGTAGCATAGTGGTTAGCACTGTTGCTTCACAGCGCCAGGTTCAATTCCGGCTTCGGTCACTGTCTGTGCAGAGTCTGCACTTTCTCCCTGTGTCTGCGTGGGTTTCCTCCGGGTGCTCCGGTTTCCTCCCACAAGTCCCGAAAGACATGCTTGTTAGATGAATTGGACATTCTGAATTCTCGCTCAGTGTACCCTAACAGGCGCTGGAATGTGGTGATGAGGGGATTTTCACAGTAACTTCATTGCCGTGTTAATGTAAGCCTACTTGTGATAATAAAGATTATCATGCAGTCTCATGCAGTTTTAATACATGCTTGAGTCTGACCTTGTATAATTCTGAAATGTGACAGCAGAGATAGTATGATCAGAAAAGATATGGGTCACAATTTACTGGCTGTTCACGCCAGCGAGATATTCCAGTCCCACTCCGGCGCATGGGTTTCCCGGTGACGAGGGATGGAGTCACGTAAATGCCACTGACAACTGCGGGGTTGGTAAATCCCACAGGCGGGCCGCATTCACCACCGAAAAACCGAAAAAAGGTGGTCAGTAAATCCCGCCCGTAATTTGAGATAGAGATGAAGGGAAGCAGGCGGCACGGTGGCACAGTGGTTAGCACTGCTGCCTCACAGCACTGAGGACCCGGGTTCGATCCCGGCCCCGGGTCACTGGCCGTGTGGAGTTTGCACATTCTACCCGTATCTGAGTGGGTCTCACCCCCACAACCAAAGATGTGCAGGTTAGGTGGATTGGCCCACTAAATTTCCCCTTAATTGGAAAAATGAATTGGGTACTCTAAATTTAAAAAAAACGTAAAGAAAAGAGATGAAGGGAAATGATAATGTTCTAACTGTCATGATATCAATAGCGATATCTCAAAGAGATCTGTGTTAGTGGCCTCAATTAGTCAATTTATTATTAATGGGATAAAGTCCACACATAGGTTTGTTGATTACACAAAGATAGGCAACATTGTAAACATTGTTTACAAGCATAACAGACGAACATAAGAATTAGGAGTGTCAGTAAGTCATACAGCCTACTGCCCTATTTGATAAGATCGTGACTGATCTCATTTTGGCCTCGATGCTACTTTCCTGGCTAGTCCCTATATCCTTGGACTCCCTTGTCAATCAGGAATCTATCTAATTCTGTCTTAAAAATTGTCAAAGACCCCGGGTGGAACCTTCCCCATAAACTGAAAACCGACGTGTTTCTCCCCAGAAACAGAGGGTTTTCTGTCCAGATCTCTGACACTTTGTCAGAAAGAAATAGGTGGGTGTATTTAGCGCCGCCACTCTGGCAGAGACTCATAGATCCGACAAGTTCGGCAATGCAAAGATTGGATGCCATCTTCAAAGTGTGCCCCGGTCAGCAAAACGCTGAACCCCTCCCCACCTCCCCTCACAGCCATGGAGGACACATGCCCCACACATGCTTTGGGGTGACCACTCCTACACCACAGATGTATCGGGGGCACTCTCGCCCTCTCTCCCCCCCCACCCCCCCCCCCACCCCCCCGCCTCGCAGGTTGACCGGCACACACTCCGTCCCCACCAGACATAAATGCTGCACGGGCGCACAGTAGTTAGCACTGCTGTCTCACAATGCCAGGGGCCTGGGTGTGAGTCCCACCTCGGGTGACTAGCACTGCGGAGTTTGCACTTCTCCTCCTTTCTGCGTGGGTTTCTTCCGGACACTCTGGTTTCCTCCCACAGCCCATAGATGTACAGGTTAGGTGGATTGGCCAAGCTAAATTGCCCCTTAGTGTCCAAAGGTTAGGTGTGGCTACAGGGATAGGGTGGGGGATTGGGCTTGATGGGTGGTCCTTTGGGGGGTCGGTGTGCAGACTCGGTGGCCCGAATGGCCTTCTTCTGCACTGTAGGGACTCTATTCTAAAATAAGGGGAAGCCCCCTCCCCCAATGGAGAAGGGCTGCCCCATCTCTGTGCCAGATGGCACTGCCAGGTTGCCGGGGCACTAGCTAGCCTCAGCCCTCAACCCTACGAATTCCAGGCACTTCAGCCCCATCCCCATCTTAAATGGGGGGGGGGGCCTTTATTTTTAAAACGAGTCCCCTAATTCTAGTCTCTCCCATAAAGGGGAAACATCTTTACAGCATCAACCCTGTCTATATCAGAATAAAGTCACCTCTCATTCTTCTAAACTCCAATGGATACAGGCCCAACCTGTCCAACCTTTCCTCGTAAGACAAGCCCCTCATCCCAGGGGTCAGTTCAGTGAACTTTCTCTGAACTGCTTCTGAAACAATTATTTCCTTTCTTAAAGGACACCAAAACTACACAATACTCCAAATGTTGTCTCACAACATCATGTACACCTGCAGCAAAACGTCCCTAATTTTATATTCCATTCCACTTGTAAATTATTAAGAACATTCCATTTGCCTTCCAAATCACTTGCTGTACCTGCATATTAACCTCTTGTGATTCATGTACCAGGATACCCAGATCCGTCTGTACCACTGAGCTCTGCAATCTCTCTCCATTCAAGTAATATATTGCTTTTCTATTCTTCCCACCAAAGTGAACAAGTTCACATTTTTCTATGTTGGACTTCACCTGCCAATTTCTTTCCCACTCATTTAACCCATCTGCATCCCTTTCCAGATAACTCCTTATCTCCCCTTCGCAACTTACTTTCCTACCTACCTTGGTGTCATCAGCAAATTTAGCAGTATTACATTTGGCCCCTTCATCCAAATCACTGATATAGATATAGTTGCGACCTCAGCATTGAACCCCATGGTACTTTAATCATTATATCTTTCCAGCCGAAAAATGACTCATTTATCCCTGCTCTCTTCATCCTGTTGACTGATGACCAAAATTCTATCCATGCTAATACTGTGAACTCTTCTTTTGTGTGGCAACAGGTCAAAACTACACCATATCCTCCATTCCGCTTTATCCGTACTGCTAGTTAATTCTCTAAAGATCTCTAATAAATTGTTTTAAACTGCTGTGTGCTCTGTTTCACGGAGACATGGCTCACTCCTGCTTCACCGGACTGTGCCCTACAACCAGAGGGTTTCTCAATCTACCGAATGGACCCTACGGTGGCCTCAGGCAAGGCAAGGGGAGGTGGAGTCTGCCTCCTAATCAACACCTCCTGATGCCTAGATGTAGCAACACTGGCGAGTTTTTGTTCCCCGGATCGAGAATACCTGACGCTAAACTGTCGCCCCTACTATCTTCCGCGGGAGTTCAGCTCCGTTATCCTGACGGCAGTTTACATCCCACCCCATGCAAACGTGAAAATCGCACTGGACGAAATATTCACCACCACAAATAGCCTTCAAACGAAACATCCCGAGGCCTTGTTCATTGTAGCTGGGACTTCAACCAGGCCAAGCTGAAGTGCGTACCACCAAGTTACCACCAACACGTCACCTGTTCCACCAGAGGACCAAACATCCTGGACCACTGCTACACAAATATCAAACATGCGTACCACTCTATCGCCCGCCCACACTGGCAAATCTGACCACAAGGCTGTGCTCCTGCTCCCGGCTTATAAGCAAAAACTGAAGAGAGAGAATCCGTCAAAGAAAGTCGTGCATTGTTGGTCTGAGGAATCGGATGATCTCCTGCTTAGAGTCAGTGGACTGGTCAGTATTTAAAAACTCTGCGACCAGCCTGAATGAGTACGCCACTACAGTAACTGACTTCATTAGGAAGTGTGTAGAAGACTGAGTGCCAAAGAAACAAATCCGCGTGCTTCCCAGCCGGAAACCCTGGATGAACAGGGATATCCATTGCTTGCTGAAGTCTAGGTCTGAGGCGTTCAGGTCAGGTGACCCTGATTTATACAAGAAAGCCAGATTTGATCTAAGGAAATCCATCAAAGATGCCAAAAGTCAGTACCGGACCAAGTTCGAGTCCCAGGCCAGCCACAGGGACCTCAGCTGACTATGGCAAGGTCTGCAAGACATAACGGGCTACAAGATGAAGGCATGTAAAATCACCGGCTCCAATGCATCCCTCCCTGATGAGCGCAACGCATTCGATGCACGCTTTGAACAAGAGGTCAGCGAGAGCAAGCCCTCCACCCCAGAAGCCTCGAATGAACTTGTATCTGAGATCACAACTGCAGACGTCAGAGAAGCCTTCTCGAAGGTCAACCCTCGGAAAGCCACCAGCCCGGGTGGGGTACCCGGACGGGCATTCAGGTCTTGTGCGGATCAGATGGCGGGGGTATTCAAAGACATCTTCAACCTCTCTTTACAACAATCTGAGGTCCCTATCTGCTTCAAGAAGACGACCATCATCCCTGTACCAAAAAAAGGTCAAGCAGCGTGCCTTAATGACTATCGTCCAGTGGCTCTGATATCCACCATCATGAAGTGCTTCGAAAGGTTAGTCACGGCACGAATCAACTCCAGCCTCCCGAACTGCCTTGATCCACTACAGTTCGCCTACCGCTGCAACAGGTCCACATCAGACGCCATCTCCATGGCCCTGCACTCTACCCTGGAACACCTAGATAACAAAGGCACCTATGTCAGACTCATATTTATCGCTTACAGCTCAGCCTTCAACACCTATTCCAACGAAACTCATCTCCAAACTCCATGGCCTTGGATTCGGCTCCTCCCTGGATCCTGAACTTTCTCACCTACAGGCCACAATCAGTAAGGATCGGCAACAACACCTCCTCCATGATCATCCTCAACACCGGTGCCCCACAAGGCTGTGTCCTCAGCCCCCTACTAGACTCCTTATACACCTGTGACTGTGTGGCCAAATTCCCCTCCAACCCGATTTTCAAATTTGCTGATGACACCACATAGTGAGTCGGATTTCAAACAATGACGGGACAAAGAGTACAGGAATGAAATAGAGAACCTGGTGAACTGGTGCGATGACAATAATCTCTCCCTCAATGTCAACAAAATGAAGGAGATTGTCATCGACATCAGGATGCATAGTGGAGAATATGCCCCTGTATACATCAACGGGAACGAAGTAGAACGTTTTTAGGTGTCCAGATCACCAACAACCTGTCCTGGTCCCCCCATGCCGACACTATAGTTAAGAAAGCCCACCAACGACTCTACTTTCTCAGAAGACTAAGGAAATTTGGCATGTCACCTACGACTCTCACCAACTTCTACAGATGCACCATAGAAAGCATTCTTTCTGGTTGTATCACAGCTTGGTATGGAGCCTGCTCTGCCCAAGACCGCAGGAAACTGCAAGGGGTCATGAATATAGCCCAATTCATCACGCAAACCAGCCTCCCATCCATTGACTCTGTCTACAATTCCCGCTGCCTCGGCAAGGCAGCCAGCATAATTAAGGACCCCATGTACCCCGGACATACTCTCTTCCACCTTCTTCCGTCAGGAAAAAGATAGCAAAGTTTGAGGTCACGTACCAACCGACTCAAGAACAGCTTCTTCCATGCTGCCATCAGACTTTTGAATGGACCTACCTCGTATTAAATTGATCTTTTCTCTACACCTTGCTATAACTGTAACATTATATTCTGCAGTCTCTCCTTCCTTCCCTATGCACTGTATGCATTGTTTGTACAGCATGCAAGAAACAATACTTTTCACTGTATACTAATACATGTGACAATAATAATAAATCAAATCATCAAATTAGTTAAACATTATTTCCCTTGCACAAAACCATGTTGACTCTGTCTGATTTGATTAAGATTTTCAAAGTACCCTTCCATAACCTTCTTAATAATAGATTCAAGCATTTTCCTATGTCAGCCTATAGACTAACTGGCCCCTAGTTTCCTGCTTTCTATCTCCCTCCTTTCTTAAATAGAGGAGCTACATTTACTCAATTGCAATCTGCTGGGACCCTTCCAGAATCTGGGGAAATTTTAGAAAAGAAAAACCAATGCAACACTACCGCAGCAACCACTTCTTTTAAGAACCCAGGATGAAGTCCATAGGGCCCTGGGGACTTGCCAGCCTTTAGTTCTAATCATTTCCTCAGTACCCTCTCCCTGATGATTTTAATTGTTTTAATTTCCTCCCTCCCTTTCACAGCTTGATTCTCAATTATTTCTGGGGTATCTTCTAAAGTGAAGTCAGTTTAATATACCCATTTCCTTATTTTCCATTACGACTTCCACAGACATAAGTCTCTAGAGGGCCAACACTCACTTTACGTACTCTCTCCCTTTGTAAGTACCTGTAGAAACTCTTCCTATCTTTTTGTTTATTTCTAGCTAACTTTCTCTTGTACACTCATTTCTCCCTTCTTTTTTATACTCATCCTTTATTTGTTTTAATATTCTGTCCAATCTTCTGGCCTGTCTCTCATCTTCATGTAGCTGTGTAATTTTTCTTTCAATCTGACCTTTAACTTCCATAGTTAGCAACCAATGGTGTGTCCTTCCCTTGGCATCTTTCTTTTTCACTGGAATGTAAGGTAATGACTGTTACAAAATATCTCCTTAAATGTTGTCACTGCATTTCTACCGACCTGTGCCTTAACCTAAGTTCCCAGTTCCCTTTAGCTAGCTTTGCCTTCACACCCTAATTATTGCATTTACAATTACAACGAGATATTAATAGATTAAGTGAATGGATATTGTGGCAAATGGATTTCAATATAAGCAGGTTAGAATTGGAATTTAGATTAAGAGGTCATTTTATTAAAGGTTTCAAGATACGAAAGGGAAAAATTCTTTCTACTGACTGGGGAATGTAGAAATGGCCTAGAATTTAAATCCAGACCTTTGAAGCGCTGCCTCACTGGAAAAGAATGTTTAGGGCCTGGGATGGTGAGCAGGGAGGAGGTAGCGGGCAGGTGTTACATCTAAATACTCTTTTCAAGTGTGGCAGCGCTTCATGTGCACCTCCTTCTATCTGATCTATTGTATTCGTTGCTCCCAATGTGTGCTACTCTACATTGGAGAGACTAAACGCAGACTAGGTGACCACTTTGCAGAACACTTCCGGTCTGTCTGCTGCAGGACTCAAATCTTACTGTCACTTGCCATTTCAACTCACTGTCCTGTTCTCACATCCTAGGCCAGCTGCAATGTTCCCGCGAAGCCCAGCGCCAGCTGGAGGAACAGCAACTCATCTTCCAATTTATTGTCATTTTTTCCATTGATCTATTTTTGCCTCACCATTGTCCCATCCCCCCCACTCCACTTGGGCCATCTGTTCCTAGTTGCCCTTTGACATACTGCTCAACCTTGTTCTGCTATTCACACATTCTAATCTCTTTATGTGCCACTATCATCACCCTTTTAGTCTTAATCAGCCCCATTTACATTTTTTTGTCTTCTGTCCCCGACATCTTTGTCCATCCCCACCTATCGCTGGACCCCTATCCAGTCCCCCCACTCCACGTACCCCCACAACAGTATAAATCTGACCCTATTTCCAGTTCCCTCCAGCTTTGACAAAGAGTCATCCAGACTCGAAACACTAGCTCCTTTTTCTCTCCACCAATGCTGCAGACTTGTTGGGAGAGAAATCCTACACGCAAAGGGCAGTAGAAGTTTGTCCTTTTCTTCCTCAAATGTCAGCTGATGTGGAATCAACTTTAAAACTGAGACTGATAGATTTCTGTTAGCCTAAAGAAATGAAGGGATGCAGGGTAAAGGCAGGTATCGGAGTCAGGCCCCAGATTAACCATGATTTCAATCGGAGCAGGTTCAATGGACTAAATGGCTTACTCCTGTTTCTTTCTTCATAAGAAATCGATCTACACACCTTTTTCTATGTTAAGTGCCTCTCGTCTCAGCCTGTCCAGTGAGATCCTCATTTCAGTTACACTAAACTGTAGAGGCAGTAAGTAGCTGCAAGGTGCTTCCCACAAAAAAGAGAAGAACAAACTGGGAAATAATATGCCTGAGCTACATATCTCTTAGTGGCCAGGGCCAGGCTGGGGAATGCCCAGTTGTTCTCTTGGCTACAATTAGTACTTGGTAAGACCGGGCCAAAAAAACAGCAAATATACACCTTCAGTACAATGTTTAAACTTCAGCTCTTCCTTCAGCCAATTTCATAGCACAGGTTTTCAGCAGGTTCCTTGCACTTCAACTATAATTACAACATTATAGTTTCCTTCCTAGACAAGTTACCTTGATGAAACCGTGTACAAGAGTAATTAACCATACCTTGTATTCCACAAGTCCCAGTGCCGATAGAAGTCAAGTCATTCCACTTCCTCTGTGAGTGCTGGATGGCGTCCCTCTTATATATAATGTGTGGTTGTTGCTCTTCTTCTTTCCTTGGGTGGCCATGGATAGGTTCGATAAAGTAGTCTTCACTATGTAAACGGAACAAACCGTGCTGCAGAGAAGGACAGGTCGATTGCACAGTTATTGCATTGTTTTGAATTCACAACACAAAATCCCCTGAAAAGCTACACCAACTTGCAAAATGTTAGAGTTAACTTTATCTTGTTATATTATCCCAATGTTATAGTGAAATCATATGTTCATGCACATGTGAGCTTACATATTCATCGTTCCACATGGCTCACTATTGCACCATGGTCTTGTGTATCAAACAAACAATGTATTAGTCTGCAGCACATGGTGAGATCTATGAAATACAGGCAAAAAAATCGGAGTCTAAAAGTTGATTTATTTTGAACTCCTGGGAACCACAAGATATAACATGGTGACAGCAAGTGTCTTTGAGAAAAACCCAACCATTTGAAACGGATTTAGTGCTGAATTCAATTGAGAAAAATCAATGCCAGAGAGAGAAAAACAGAGAGAATCATATGAAAATGAAATGGAGCCAGCAAGGGCAGCACGGTGGCACAGTGGTTAGCACTGTTGCCTCACAGCGCCAGGGTCCTGGGTCAATTCCAACCTCGGGTAACTGTGTGTGTGGAATTTGCACATTTCCCCCGTGTCTGCGTGGGTTTCCTCCGGGTGCTCCAGCTTCCTCCTATAGTCCAAAGATGTGCAGGTCAGGTGGATTGGCCATGATAAATTGCTCCTTAGTGCCCAAAGGTTTGGTGGGGTTACAGGAATAGGATGGGGGATTGGGCCTAGGTAGGGTGATTTTTCAAAGGGTTGGTGCAGACTCGATGGGCTGAATGGCCTCCTTCTGCACTGTAGGGATTCTATGATTCTATGAAGTGTAAATTCAAGGAACAGATGAAAGGCTGGTAAGATCAGTTCATCTGGGACTCTGTACACCTTGATGCGCAAAAAGGTCTGACTGGAAAAGACATGCTGACAATGTTGCACGGTGTTAACACTGTCAGGGCACATGAAGCCACGAGCGGACAGATAAAGACGCTGACTACCCAGAAGATTGGCTTTAAGTTAAGACATGAGAAAGGTAGCAGGTTTGGTGCAGAGAAAGAGCAAGAACAGAATGCAGGTCAGACAGAGGGAAACATGTGAATAAGCTGTGGCTGACCACATGAGTTCACAGAGGAAATGACTCAAATGAGAATCAAACTGCAGAGCTTATGGAAATCCCAGTCACTGGGAAAAGATATGCCGAACAAAGAAAGAAGATGGTAGCAAATGCTAACTGGGCCAATGAGAAGGAAAAAAAAGCCAAAACATCCATACCCTTGTAGATGACAATGGGTGGGATTTTCCGGCCACTCGTTGGTGCATTTTCTGTCAGCAGAGGTGGCTGCCAGCGGGCACTTCCAGTCGCAACAGTGCCTATGACATTTTACATGTCTCACCCACCCCGCCACAGGAAGTTGCCTTCGGTGGGACTGGAAGATCCCACCGGCAGAAAGGACCAGAAAATTCCACCCAGAGGGGCCATTCATTGGCATGAAATAGCTGGATGGGAAAGTTCCCAATGAAAGGAACACGACCGTTCAGATCAGGAAGGCGGGGAGAAATAACCCCACAACCATAAATCTGAAGTTTTACACTGGAACACAGAGTAACATCATCATTCTCAGATTATAGTGGGAGCTCTTTCCTGAAAATGTGAAAGAAAATTATTACTCAAGGAAAGATTCCACACTTTGCTAAAGGCATCTGGTGGAACTGAGATTCAACAGCTAGGAATGATCCAAATCTGAGGGACACAAGAAGGAAAAGACATTAACTACACATTCACAGAAACAGAAGATCCGCTAACCTGGGATTGAGCAGCTGTGAAGACCTGCAGCTGATCTCAGTAAATCATGAGATGAAGGAGGCGTCACCAAGGATTGAAGGTGGTACACCCATTGGATAGCCCCTCTGCTCAGGAGCAAGTAAGTGATTGTTCAGAGTCATCACAGAGCTCAGTTTGTGTACATTTACCATTATGAGAGAGAACAGGTCGAGCCAAATGTTGCTGTCAAATATTGGAATTCTCGAGGACCTCTGTTCGCGGCATATAGGGAGAGGTGCACACGAGGCGGTTCGCTATTCTTGGCCCTTTCTCGCCCAACTCCTGGGATATTTGTAAGTAAAATCCCATCTGATCGATGGTATAAGGTGCCCACGTAAGGAAATGCAAACAAGGACCAGGGCAAAGAAAATTGTAGATACAAATTTGTTGACAGATTTGAAGGCTTCTTGAGGCTCTTCGACGGAGAAAATGGTAGAGCCTGCTCCTGTGACTCCGGTCTCTCCAATAACGGCCGACATGCTAGCCGGCGTTTTGGCGGTGGAATTTGAGAAGCAATGGAGGTTTGTGTCCGGGGACCTTAGTAAGTCGATAGATGCCCTGGCTCCCATTCGGTCGAAGTTAGAAAAGACTTCTGAAACGGTAAAAGCACATGGCGCTGCGATTAAGGACATTGAGATGGCTCTCTTGAAACAGAGCGACCTGATTGCTTCGCTGGTGGCTGAGATCTCCCTTATGGCCAGTGGAAGTAAAGCACTGAGGACCAAGGTAGATAATGTGGAGAATCGCTCTTGGAGGCAGAATGTCAAAATCATGGGGTTTCCGGAGGGTAACAAAGGCCCAACTCCCACAGAATACTTTAAAAGATATTTGGGAAGATAGTGGGGGAGGGTTGATTCATGTCTTCTTCCGAGCTGGATCGAGCCCATCAGACATTCCAGCAGGAGCCCATCACAATGAACCACCACGGCTATTGTGGTAATGTGCCACAGCTTTCAGGAGAAGGAATGGGTCCTGAAATGGGCTAAGGAGCATCCAAACTATAAATGGGAAGGCCACGCCAACAGGCTTTGTCAAGACATTAGAGTGGAGCTGGCAAGGAAGCAGGTGGCGTGTAACAAGGCCAAAGTCGTCCCGTACAAGAGTGGAATTCGATTTGGAGTGGTGTACTCGGTGTGACTCCGACTGACCTTTGAGACAAAAGACTATTTTTTCAATGCGCCGGGTGATGCGGATGCCTTTGTGAAAAAACATGGTCTCGGTTCTAGTTGATTGTGTTTTTGTGAGGTTTCTGGTTGTTGGCAGGTGGGTGTGGAGAGTTATTTGGGTTCCTTGTATATGTTGGATGTTGGCGGGGGCTTAAAGCTGCAACCTGTGTTTATGTCTTCGGCCTGGGCAATGTTTCTTTTCCTTTTACCCTGCGTGGGGGCCGCACTAATGGGACGAAGTGGTGGGGGTAGTTACAAGTCATTATACTAGTTTGGTTATGAATAATGAGCTTAGTGTTTTCGTTTTGTTTGGGGTTAGGGTTAGTAGAAAGGGGGTTTGTTCGCTCTACTGTTATTGGTATGTATATTTGGGTGTGGTATTCTTTGGGGGTGAGGGGTTAGTTTGCTGAGCTTATCTCGTCAGTGCAGGAAATGATGTAAGTGCGGCCTTGGCGGGGCAAAAAAAGGCAAAGTGCCATTAAACAGCGGGGTCTATCTCAGCGCCAACACCCCGTTAAACAGGCTCTAAAACAGGACTCTTTCTGTCCCATTAAATGGCACCCTGAGTCTCGCAAATGGAGAATTCCGGCCCAGTTCTATCCTTGATATGAACCAAGTTAGCTAATCAATAATTCAAACTTGACAATTGATCTGAGCAGGCAAAAGGTCAGGTATTCCTGATGTAAGATTCATCTGAGTGAACATGAGTTGGGGGTGTGGTGAACGGATTGTACTAACCATTCACGATGTATTACACTGTATCATGCTGTTGCCCATGTGGGCTCCACCTATGGACCATGGTACAATATTACATAGAATGTATCATGTTGGTGCCCTTGCGGGCTCCGCCCCTGGCTCCGCCCCTTGAGGGGAGGTATAAAGAGCAGCAGCCCTGTAGTCGGCTCTCACTAGCAGAGCAATCGCAGGCAGGCACTGTTCTAGTCGATTAAAGCCACTGTTCACTTCAACTCTCTGTCTCACGTGAATTGATGGTCGCATCAGGGGGCAGGAGTAGACTCAGCTCTGAAGCTGTACTTAAATAGTTTGCTAACATAATTTCAAATGTGAATTGTCGGCTTTCAACCCATATTTTATTTGCCAATATTTCACAAGAGAAAAAGAAAATCAACATTTTCAGGATTGGAGGTTGCCAAAAATGAATCAATCAGATCTATTGACAGGTAGGATGTGAAGCTGGTAAAAGCAATATTTTCTCTCCACGTTTATTGTGTAGAAACTTTAATCGGAAAGGTTTGACATGAGCTGATTGTTTCTGACTATCACAGTGACATGTTTCAGTTAGAGTCTGTCTCCAAAACAGTGGTGCATAATAAGCTGGCAAAACACTTTTTTCAATAATGGATTTTCTGGTACGTACCCAACTGTTTCTCTATATGTAGATTTAAATTGACCAAGATCAAATTGAATCACAGAATAGTTGCAGCAAAGGAGGCCATTTGGCCTCTTGTGGCTGTGCTGACTCTGCAAGATCAACGCAGCTACTCCATTGCCGCATCCTTTCCCACAGTTCTTTTCTTCAGATGCTTATCCAATTTCCTTTTGATAGCTAGGATCGAATCAATCTCCACCTCACTCTCAGGCAGTGTGTTCCAGATCTTAACCACTCACTGTGTAAAAAGGTTTTTCCTCGCCTAGCCTTTGGTTCTTTTGACATTCAGCTTAAATCAGTGTCCTCTGTTTCTCGAACCTTCCACCAGTGGGAACGGTTTCTCCTGATCTACACTGTCTAGACCCTTCATAATTTTGAGCATCCTCTATCAAATATCCTCTCTCCTCTTTTCTCAAATGAAAACAGCCTCAGCTTTATTATAAAGTGGATTGAGGATTGAGAACACTGGCTGCAACTGTACAGGGCATTGGTGAGGCCACACCTAGAGCAGGGTTGTTGTGTTGGTACGGTGAGTAGTCGGAGGATGGTAGACGGTGGGGGGGGGGGGGGGGGGGGGGGGGGGGGGCGTAAAAAGAATTCAGTGGGCAGTCGGGGTTGAGGTAGGTGTGTGTGTGTGTGTGTGGTCAGGGTCAGTCAGCACAATAGTTCCCCAGAAGATAGAAATGATTTAATTCTATCTATTGCTCCCCAACACTGTGTACAGTTTTGATCTCCTTATTTAAGGTGGGATACACTTACATTGGAGGTAGCTCAGAGGAGATTCAGTATATTGATTACTGGGATGAAGGGGTGTTTCTAATGAGGAAAGGTTGAGTAGACTTGGCCTATATTCTGAAGGGGCCTTGATTCTGAAGGGGTTTGACAGGGGAGGTGGAGAAGAGGTATTTCTTTGTGAAGCAATCTAGAACGGGCACTACAATCTCAAAATAGGATGGAGACGAGGAGGCATTTCTTCTCTGAGAGTTGTTGATCTTTGGAATTTTCTGCCTCAGAGAGCAGTGAAGGCTGGGTCATTAACTATATTCAAGGCAGAGTTCGACAGATTTTTGATCTGCAGAGGAGTCAAGGTTTTGGGGGTGGGAGGCAGGAAATAGAGTTGAGGTCACAATCAGAACAGCCATGCTCGTGTTGAACACAGGAGCAGGCTCGAGGTGCTGAATGCCCGACTCCAACTCCTATTTCTTATGATCTTCTTGTCCTCCCATCTATCCACAAAGCTAAAGATCCTCATGCATTGGAGAGGACACAAAGGATTTATGAGGATGTTACCAGGACTGTTTAAATTGCAGTTATGAGGAAAGATTGGATAAGCTGGGGTTGTACTCCTTGGAACAGAGGAGGCTAAAGGGAGATTTGATTGGGATGTAGAGAGTTGTAAGAAGCCTGGATAGAGTGGATAGGAAGGGTCTATTTACCTTAGCAGAGAGAACAGTGACTATTGCTTTAGATTTGAAGTGATTGATAAGAGGATTAGACGGGTGAAGAGGAAATTATTTTTCACCCAAAGGGTGGTAAGGCTCTGGAACTCACAGCTTGAAAGACTAGTCGAGTGGGAAACCATCAAATCATTTCAAAATTGCCTGTATGTCCACCTTAAGTGAGGGTGAGGCCGGGCTGTGGGAGACAGGGAGAAGAGTGTTGTCATGGGAGGTAATGGGACCCGTGGGGGGGGCGGTGTCCAGTGAGGGGATCGGTGTGGTGGAGGGAGCCCCAACGAGTGGGGCCGTGAAGGTTGTTGTGTTGGTGCGGTGAGTGGTCGGAGGGTGGTAGTTAAGGGGGGGGGGGTAAAGAGATTCCTGTGGGCAGTCGAAGTTGGTGTGTGTGTGTGTGTGAGGTCAGGGCGAATCAGCACAACAGTTATGCAGAAGGTCGAAATGATTTAACTCTATTGCTCTAAGACAGTCAGAACCATCTGAAGTTTGTGATTTGAATCGCAGTTTCGGATGGTTCCCACTGCAGGATTATTGCTCAGAGGAAGCTTGGCCAGTGCTTCTCAATATTTACACTTACTTCCCTCAGCAATCGTGCATGCATAGCATCCAGACCTGGTGATATATCAGCCTTAAATACAGCCAGCTTTTCTACTACTCCACTAATTTTTAACTGTCCTCTCTTTAATTGGATTTTGACAGCATTTTTTCCCTTGGTGAAGTGAGGCGTAAAATATACCTCAGCCATGCCCGTCTCCATGTGTAAATCTCCATTGCCCCTGATTAGCACCACCCCTCTTTTCACTACCTTTTATATATGTTGACATGCTGACAGAAGAGTTTGCGATATGGTAGCCAGCCTCCTCTCATGCCCTCTGCATCTCTTATTACTTTTTTCACTTCCCACTGAACTTGCTACATTCAGTATGATTCTCACTTGTATTATCGACTTGGCTTGTGTCACATGCACCTTGTCAGCTTTACATTACACTCTCTCTCTCTCTTTTGTCACCCAGAGGTTTCTGGCTTTGTTTGTCCTACCTTTCCTCCTTGAATGAACCTCAACTATACCTAAACCTAAAGGCAGCCCACTGCTCTGTTACAGTTTTGCTTTCTGTTCTTTGATTCCATTTTACCTGGGCCAGGTCCGTTCTTGCCCTACTGAAACTGGCTCATTCACAATTGTTGCAAACCTTATGATGCTATGAACCCTGGCCCCTAAATATTCCCCCATTGACAATTGATCCACTTGGCCCATCTCATTCCCCAGATCCAGCAATGCCTCTCTTCTCATTGGTTGGAAACATATTGATCCAGAAAATTCATCTGAACACTCTTCAGAAACCCATCTCGCTCGCAGTCCTTTACACTATTACGACCCTAGTTTATAGTGGGAAAATTAAAGTCCACCATGAAACCGCTCTGTATTTTTTGGACCTCTCAGTAATTTCCATACATTGTCTTTCCCCGATATCTTTCTCACTAGTTGAAGCTTCTTTCCTGAGATAAAGGGTTGTTGTGCAGAATCAATGCACAAATCAGTTTTATTGAACATTCCTGTCACCACAGTTGAGCAATTTTCTCGTTGTAGAAATAAAGCATGGGGTAGGAATAGAGTTCTACTTAATTTAAACAAAGAGAACTCAGATTCTACAATTTTAGTACAGTGTAATGATGACCCACTGGCTCCTTTATGAATCACAGCACCCTGTTATGTTCACTCACATGTATGATTTAAGTGAGTATAAATGGAATAGATGATGAATAATCTTGCGGGTAACTCAAATTCCATTTAAGAAATGTCTCTTGCTGGTGTATTAAATTGGCTCATGCATGAAATATAAATAGACTTCAAATCATATAATTTTTATTTTGGCATCTGAATCAAATGCTTCCACGCAAGAGAGGAAGGTTTGAGTGCAGGTGAGAACTCCATGCAGATTGTTGCAATATAGAGTGAAGTGTTTTATCTTCATTTTTTAAAAAGTAAATACATATTGCGCGCTCCTCTCCTGATGTCACTGGTCTTGCTGCTCTCTGCTACTTACAGAAAACTGGTGGACGGCATCAAAGGAAGGGGATGAAATGACATTCTGGTGCAACAGGGAATGTTGGAAAACAACAAAAGCATTTGCAGCAATTTTCTGAATTGAAGTTTCTTGAAGTTTCTGAAGGCAGCATGTGAACGCTGGAACTGTGGCATTTATTAGTGGCATGTTTATTAAGAGAAAAATGGGAGATAATAAATCGGCAGCTACCTCTCGCCTAATTTTCTCCCCTATTATAAGACTTGTTAGCTTTTTGTCTCCCTCCATTGCTATCTCACCCCAGCTGCCGTAAATACACTTATCGATATCCAGGCTCAATCCCCCAAAAAGTGGGGCGGGATTCTCCCAGCCCTGGGCCGGGCTGGAGAATACCCCCGACCGGGCCACGCCACCCCGATGCCGGCATGCGATTCTCCGCAGGTGAGGTTGGCGCGGCACCGGTCGCGGGCCGCTCTACGCGCCGCCGCCCCCCCCCCGCCGCGATTCTCCAGCCTGAATGGGCCGAGCAACAACAAGAAAAAAACAAGTCCCACCGGCGCCATTCTAACCTTCTCTGAGCCGACGGGACCTCGGCGTTGAAGGGTCGGGTGGTGGTCTGTGGGGGGAGGGGGAGGGGGAGTCCGACCCCAGGGGAGGCCTCCGATGTGACCTGGCCTGTGATTGGGGCCCGCTGATCGGCGGGCCAGCCTGTCTGGCTGTGGCCTCCTTTCCTACGCCTTCCCCTGTAGCCCTTCACCATATTGCATCGGGGCCGGCGCCTTGAAGGAGGCCACTGCGCATGTGCACGTTGGCGCCGCTGCGCATAGTTCGCGCCAGGATCGGCAGCTGGAGCGGTGTGAACCACTCCAGCGCCATGCTGGCCTCCTGTAGGGGCTGGACTTACTCCTTGCAGCAGCCAGTTCACGCCGTCGTAAAACCCGACGGCGTTTACGACGGCGTGGACACTCTGCCGCGGGATGGGAAAATCCCGCCCGTGACCCTTGCCATATTCCCAACCTAAACCCCCCAAAACGCCAGTTCATTTCATTTCTGCATTTGGTACTGCTGGCCGATCATAGAAACATAGGAAATTGGAATAGGCCATTCGGCCCTTCGAATCTTCTCCACCATCCATTTTGATCATGGCTGATTATCCAATTCAGTAACTTGTTCCCACTTTCCCCCAGATCCGTTTATCCATTCGAGCTACATCTATCTCCTTCTTGAAAACATACAGGGTGGGATTTACCACACTGGTAGGAAATTCTGGTCCCACACCGGCGCAACAGATTCGAAATCCGGTTGACAATGGCAGGGTCGATTGATCCCGCTGGTGGGCAGCCTCCGCCGCCGGAAAACACGTGGCAGGGTGGTCGGTAAATACCGCCCACAATGCTTTTGCCTCAACTGCTTTCTGTGGTAGCGAATTCTACAGGCTTACCACTCCTTGGGTGAAGAAATTTCTCCTCACCTCAGTCCTAAAAGATTTATTCTGTATCCTTAGGCTATGACCACTGGTCTGGATACCCCGACCATCAGGAACATCCTTCCTGCATCTACCGCCTGTATCCTATCAGAATTGTATAGGTTATGATGAGATTCCCCCTCATTCTTTGGAAATCCAATGAATATTATCCTAACTGATTCAATCTTTCCCCTGAGCAAGACACCCTAGATGTTCAAGGCAAGCATCCCGCAGAGGGCAGTAGAGCGGAGCTGCTGATTGGCTGTTGTGGGGACAATTTGCATCCGTGCATTGCGATCACTGCATCCAAAAGGTGGTTTGTGGAGGAGCTGTTGTCAAGCGACAGTTAAACCCGAAACACTTCTTCAGTGTTTCCCTCCCTACCTCCTCCTCTAACCAAAAAAAAAAGACAATCACTGTAAGGATCCCAGCCGAGTAAAGATCAAGAGTGAGACTCGAGGGCAGGTATAAGTAGAAAGAAGTTGAACCGTGACGTCGCAGCCTGCAGGTAAGTGATTGGCTGTGCCTGGTAAGTAGTTTTTCTTTTCCCTGAGGTGTTATCGTGCGGGGCGCAGTGGTTGCTGAGTGAGTGCTTGCTGAGAAGGGCAGAATGTTTTTTTTTTTTAAACTTACTGTTGGGAGCGTAAAAATGGCAGGAGATCCCATAACCCGTGTTATGCTCCTCTTGCTCAATGTGGGAGTTCAGGGACGCGGCCGATGCCCCTGACTCCTTCATGTGCAGGAAATGTGTCCAGCTGCAGCTCCTGTTAGACCGCATGACGGATCTGGAGCTGCGGATGGACTCGCTTTGGAGCATCCGCGATGCTGAGGATGTCGTGGATAGCACGTTCAGTGAGTTGGTCACATCGCAGATTAGGTTTAGTAAGTGAGACAGGGAATGGGTGACCAAAGGGCAGAGAAAGAGCAGGAAGGCAGTGCAGGTGTCCCCTGTGGTCATCGCCCTCCAAAAAGGTATACCGTTTTGGATACTGTTGGGGGAGATGATTCACCAGGGGAAGGCAGTAGTAGCCAAGCTCATGGCACCGTGGCTGGCTCTGCTGCACAGAAGGGCCGGAAAAAAGACGCAGGGCTATAGTCATAGGGGATTCAATCGTAAGTGGAGTAGACAGGCGTTTCTGTGGTCGAAAACAAGACTTCTGAATGTATGTTGCCTCCCGGGTGCACAGGTCAGGAATGTCTCAGATCGGCAGCAGGACATACTGAAGGGGGAGGGTGAACAGCCAGTTGTCGTGGTGCATATAGGCACCAACGATATAGGTAAAAAACGGGATGAGGTCCTACAATCAGAATTTAGGGAGTTAGGAGATAAGTTAAAAAGTAGGACCTCAAAGGTAGTAATCTCAGGATTACTACCAGTGCCACGAGACAGTCAGAGTATAAATTCAAGAATAGTCAGAATGAATACGTGGCTTGAGAGATGGTGCAGGAGGGAGGGGTTCAGATTTTTGGGACATTGGAACCAGTTCTGGGAGCGGTGTGACCATTACAAATCAGATGATCTACACCTGGGCAGGACTGGAACCAATGTCCTAGGGGTGCTTTTGCTAACACTGTTGGGGAGGTTTTAAACTAATGTGGCAGGGGGATGGGAACCAGATTAGGAAGTTAGAGGGCAGTAAAGAGGCAGCAACTAAAGCCAGTAAGGTACTAGATAATAAACTCAATTTGACTAAGGGGAAGAGTAGACAGGGAAGAAATGATGAACGCAAAGGGACAGGTGGTCTGAGGTGCATTTGTTTCACTGCGAGAAGTGTAGCAGGTAAGGCTGATGAACTTAGGGCTTGGATTGGTACCTGGGAATATGATGTTATTGGTATTACTGACACTTGGTTGAGGGAAGGGCAAGACTGGCAACTAAATATCCCTGGGTATAGATGTTTCAGGAGGGATAGAGAGGGTGGTAAAAGGGGTGGAGGAGTTGCATTACTGGTCAGAGATGATATCACAGCTGTGATTAAGGAGGGCACGATGGAGGATTCGAGCACTGAGGCAATATGGGTAGAGCAAAGAAATAGGAAGGGGGCAGTAACATTGTTGGGATTTTACTACAGGGCTCCCAAAAGCGAGCTTGAAATAGAGGTACAAATATGTAGACAGATTATAGAAAAATGTAGGAGCAATAGGGTGGTCGTGATGGGAGATTCTAACTTCCCCAACATTGAATGGGACTCATGTAGTGTTGGAGGCGTAGATTGAGCAGAATTTGTAAGGAGCATCCAGTAGAGTTTTTTAGAGCAGTATGTAAATAGTCCAACTCGGGAAGGGGCCATACTGGACCTGATGTTGGGGAATGATTCCGGCCAGGTGGTTGAAGTTTCAGTCGGTGATTACTTTGGGAATAGCGATCACAATTCTGTAAGTTTTAGAATACTCATGGACAAAGACGAGAGTGGTGCTAAAGGAAGAGTGCTAAATTGGGGAAAGGCCAAGTATAACAAAATTCGGCAGGAGCTTGCGAATGTGGATTGGGAACAGCTGTTTAAGGGTAAATTCACATTTGAAATGTGGGAGTCTTTTAAGGAAAGGTTGATTAGAGTGCAGGACAGACATGTCCATGTGAAAATGAGGGATAGTAATGGCAAGATTAGGGAACCATGGATGACGGGTGGAATTGTGAGACGCTAAGATGAAAAAGGAAGCATACATAAGATCTAGGCGACTTAAAACTGATGAAGCTTTGGAGGAATATCGGGAAAGTAGGACAAATCTCAAACGCGCAATAAAGAGGGCTAAAAGGGGTCATGAAATGGCTGGCTAACAGGATTAAGGAAAATCCCAAAGCCTTTTAGTCGTATAAAAGGAGCAAGAGGGTAACTACAGAAAGGATTGGCCCACTCAAAGACAAAAGAGGGAATTTATGCATGGAGTCAGAGGAAATGGGTGAGATTCGTAATGAGTACTTTGCATCGGTATTCACCAAGGAGAGGGGCATGACGGATGTTGAGGCAAGGGATGGATGTTTAAATACTCTAGGTCAAGTCGGCATAAGGAAGGGGGAAGTTTTGGGTATTCTAAAAGGCATTAAGGTGGACAAGTCCCCAGGTCCGGATGGGATCTGTCCCAAGTTACTGAGGGAAGCGAGGGACGAAGTAGCTGGGGCCTTAACAGATATCTTTGCAGCATCCTTGAGCACGGGTGAGGTCCCGGAGGACTGGAGAATTGCTAATGTTGTCCCTTTGTTTAAGAAGGGTAGCAGGGATAATCCAGGGAATTATAGACCTGTGAGCTTGAAGTCAGTGGTAGGCAAACTGTTGGGGAAGATACTGAGGGATAGGATCTATTCACATTTGGAAGAAAATAGACTTATCTGTGAGAGGCAGCATGGTTTTGTGCAGGGAGGGTCATGTCTTACAAACCTAATAGAATTCTTTGAGGAAGTGACAAAGTTAATTGATGAGGGAGGGGCTTTACATGTCATATACGTGGACTTCAATAAGGCGTTTGATAAAGTTTTCCATGGCAGGTTGATGGAAAAAGTGAAGTCGTATGGGGTTCAGGGTGTACTAGCTGGATGGATAAAGAACTGGCTGGGCAACAGGAGACAGAGAGTAGTGGTGGAAGGGAGTGTCTCAAAATGGAGAAAGGTGACTAGTGGTGTTCCACAGGGATCCGTGCTCGGACCACTGTTGTTTGTGATATACATAAATGATCTGGACGAAGGTATAGGTGGTCTGATTAGCAAGTTTGCAGATGATACTAAGACTGGTGGATTTGCAGATAGCGAGGAGGACCGTCAGAGAATGCAGCAAAATATAGATAGATTGGAGAGTTGGGCAGAGAAATGGCAGATGGAGTTCAATCCAGGCAAATGCGAGGTAATGCATTTTGGAAGATCTAATTCAAGAGCGGACTATACAGTCAATGAAAGAGTCCTGGGGAAAATTGATGTACAGAGAGATCTGGGAGTTCAGGTCCATTGTACCCTGAAGGTGGCAACGCAGGTCGATAGTGGTCAAGAAGGCATACAGCATGCTTGCCTTCATCGGACGGGGTATTGAGTACAAGAGTCGGCAGGTCATGTTACAGTTATATAGGACTTTGGTTAGGCCACATTTGGAATACTGCGTGCAGTTCTGGTCGCCACATTACCAGAAGGATGTGGATGCTTTAGAGAAGGTGCAGATGAGGTTCACCAGGATGTTGCCTGGTATGGAGGGCGCTAGCTATGAAGAAAGGTTGAGTAGATTACGATTGTTTTCGTTGGAAAGACGGAGGTTGAGGGGAGACCTGATTGAGGTCTACAAAATTATGAGAGGTATGGACAGGGTGGATAGCAACAAGCTTTTTCCAAGAGTGGGGATGTCAATTACAAGGGGTCACAATTTCAAGGTGAGAGGGGGAAAGTTTAAGGGAGATGTGTGTGAAAAGTTTTTTATGCAGAGGGTGGTGGGTGCCTGGAACGCTTTGCCAGCGGAGATGGTATAGACGGGCATGATAGCATCATTTAAGGTGCATCTAGACAGATATATGAACGGGCGGGGAACAGAGGGAAGTAGATCCTTGGAAAATAGAAGACCGGTTTAGATAAATGATCTGGATTGGCGCAGGCTGGGCGGGCCGAAGGGCCTGTCCTGTGCTGTAATTTTCTTTGTTCTTTGTTCATACATCAGTCCCACCATCCCAGGAATCAGTCTGGTAAACCTTTGCACTCCCTCTCCAGCAAGAACATCTTTTCTCAGATAAGTATACCAAAACTGCACCACATTATTCCAGGTGTGGTCTCAACAAGGCCCTGTAAAATTGTCGCAAGACATCCCCGCTCCTGTACTCGAACATAGAATAGAACCATAGAACTCTTACCGTGCAGAAGGAGGCCACTCAGCCCATCAAGTCTGCACAGTCTGCACATAGCTTCTGAAAGAGCAACTACCTAGGCCCACTCTCCTGCCCTATCCCTGTAACCCCATCTAACCTCACATCCTTTGGACACAAAGGGGCAATTTAGCATGGCCAATCTACCTAACCTGCACATCTTTGGACTGTTGGAGGAAACCAGAGCACCATGAGGAAACCCATTCAGACATTGGGAGAATGTGCAAACCCCACAATGGCAGCCAAGGCAGGAATTGAACCTGGGTCCCTGGTGCTGTGAGGTAGCAGTGCTAACCACTGTGCCACCATGCCATCCCTCCCGCTATGAAGGCCAACAAACCATTTGCCTCCTTTACCACCTGCTGCCCCTGTGTGCTTACCTTCAGTGACTGGTGTACGAGAACACCCAGGACTTGTTGCACAGTCCCCTTTCTTTATTTATACCCAATATGATTCATCCAACCTCATTAACCGAGAGTGGTTCACAGTCTCCTGATTCATATATTGGAGTTAGTTAGAAATTCCACTGCATGGAAGTATTCATGACTCCATCTGAAATCCCAGGTTCTGGCACATTATTGTTAGTGGCGCAATATATTTGTCATCACTGTCAAACAAGGGGAGGGATATCACTGCTGCTGTATGTGTTCAAGGTCTTACAAAGAAACATGTCAAAACTTTATGTGGTAGTCACCACTAGTAGTAAATTACATGTATTATGGCACTACCCGTATAGTAGAGGTACATGGGTAAATCCCTGCCTGCTGGCACCGCCCAGTAGGCGGCATATAAATGTGTGCGCTCGCCGGTGCTGCAGCCATTCTGGTTCTAGCTACAGGAGGCACCACACCTTGCTCAATAAAGCCTCGATTATTCCACCACTCTCGTCTTTGTGGTAATTGATAGTGCATCAATTTATTGAGCAAGATTTTTTAAATGATGGATCTCCGCATCAAGCCTGATTGCCTGCAGCTGAGCCCTCAAGCGGCCAACGCTATGTCCGCCTTTGACCACTGGCTAGCCTGCTTCGAAAGTTACCTCCAAACAGCCGCTGAGGAATCCTTGGACTCGCAGAAGCTCCAAGTCCTCTATTCACGGGTGAGCCCTGACATTTTTCCTCTCATCCGGGATGCACCCACTTACTCCGAAGCGATGGAGCTCCTGAAAGGTCGTTACATTTACCCAGTCAATCAAGTATACGCCAGGCACCTCCTGGCCACGTGACAGCAACACCTCGGGGAGTCTCTGGACGATTTCTGGCGTGCCCTGCACATCCTAGGTAGGAAGTGTGACTGCCAGGCAGTTTCGGCAGTCCAACATACAGAACTTTTAATTAGAGACGCTTACGTCACGGGCATGAAGTCTGCGTATGTCCGCCAGCGTCTACTGGAAGGGGGTACGCTTGATCTTGCGGGAACTAGGCAGCTCGCTAATTCATTAGAAAAGGCCTCCAGTAACGTCCAGTCCTACGCCCCCAACCGCACGGCACCCTCGTGGGCATCGTGGGCCTCACCAGCTGCCGACTCCAGCTCACCGCAAGCCTGCGCCGCGTGGCAGCCAACCAACTCTGGGGGGCCACAGCGCTATTTTTGTGGTCAAAGCAAACACCCCAGGCAGCGCTGCCTGGCGCGGAGCGTGACCTGCAAAGGCTGTGGGAAGAAGGGACACTTTGTTTCTGTTTGGCAGGCCCGGTCGGTCGCCGCTGTTTCCAGGCCCGGCGTTCCTACACCCCCCCCCCCCCACGTGTGACCAAGGGACGCCACCATTTTCCCCTTCGCAAGCCAAGTGCGGCCCGTGGGCGTCGCCATCTTCTTCACCGCAAGCCACCTGCGGCCCGTGGGTGCCGCCATCTTTAATGCCACCTGCCATGTGCGCCCCATGGGCGCTGCCATCTTCGGCGCCATTTTGGACGGCGCCTCAGGACCCCTGCTTGTCTGGCCGTTCATCGCCTGCCACTACTGTTTTGTTATACTCTTGTCGTAGCATAAGCTGCTTCCTTGATGTGCACTCTGACATAGGAAGGTTCAGACTTGGAGATAGCTTCAACACGTTTATTGAACTATTAACAATTCTCCTACTTGGATTCGACGCTACTGTTAATCCTGCTATAGCTACTCAGACTGACTAACCAGTCTGCTATAATCCACGTGGTGGGAGTGATATGTTTCAATCAACCCTGTGGACTCACTGAGTGTCTCCACTGGAAAGAGACTGAGCATGTGTGATGTGACCTTTTATACGGGTTGGTGTAATGTCCCCCTGTGGTAGTGTCACCTCTGTGTGAATCGTGACTGCCCATTGGTCGTGTCCTATCTTACTGACCTATTGGTTGACTGTCTGTGTGTCATGTCTCTGGTGCTCCCTCTAGTGTCTAGCTAGGTGTAGTGTATGTACATTAACCCTTTGTGTACTTACAGTGAAGTATTCCACAGCTACCTCCACCACCGCTGATCAGCCCGGGACCTCCCAGCATCTGCCGCAGCTCGCCTCTATCACCCTGGATCAGTCCCGGCCCCGCAACCTCGCGACCGCGACGACGACGGTGGAGATCAATGGGCACGAGACGATCTGCCTTTTTGACTCAGGGAGCACAGGGAGCTTCATCTACCCCACTACGGTAAGGCGCTGCTCCCTCTCGGTACACCCCATCACCCAGAAAATCTCCCTGGCCGCCGGATCCCATTCTGTGGAAATCCGGGGGTACTGCCTTGCGACCCTTACCGTCCAAGGCGTAGAGTTCAGCGACTTCCGGCTCTACGTCCTCCCCCACCTCTGCGCTGCCCTGTTACTCGGCCTGGACCTTCAGTGCCATCTCCAAAGCCTAACCTTAAAATTCAGCAGAACCCCCCCCCCCCCCCCCCCCCTCCCCACCGCCTGCGGCCTCACGCCCCTTAAGATCGATCCACCTTCCCCGTTTGGGAACCTCACCCCGGATTGCAAACCCACCGCCAGAGGAGCAGACGGTACAGTGCACAGGACAGGACCTTCATCAGGTCAAAGGTCCAACGGCTTCTGTGGGAAGGGGTCATTGAGGCCAGCAACAGCCTCAAGTGGTAGTAGTAAAGACTGGGGAGAAGCACAGGATGATCATTGACTACAGTTAGACCATCAATCGGTACACGCAGCTCGACGCGTACCCCCTCCCATGCATATCTCACATGGTCAATCAAGTTGCGCAGTATCGAGTCTTTTCCACAGTGGACCTGAAGTCCGCCTACCACCAGCTCCCCATCCGCCCGGAGGTCCACCAATACACTGCATTCGAAGCAGATGGCCGCCTCTATCACTTCCTTAGGGTTCTCTTCGGCGTCACTAATGGGGTCTCGGTCTTCCAGCGAGAGATGGACTGAATGGTTGACCGGTACGGACTGTGGGCCACCTTCCCGTAACTAGGTAACGTCACCATCTGCGACCACGATCAGCAGGACCATGATGCAAACCTCCAGAAATTCCTCCAGACCGCCAAACTCCTTAACGTCACATACAATAAGGAGAAATGCGTGTTCCGCACCAAGTGCTTAGCCATCCTTGGCTATGTCGTGGAAAATGGAGTCCTAGGCCCCGACCCTGACCGCATGCGCCCCCTCATGGAACGCCCACTCCCCCACTGCACCAAGGACCTGAAACGATCCCTGGGGTTTTTCTCCTACTATGCCCAGTGGGCCCCTAATTATGCGGACAAGGCCCGCCCACTCATTCAGTCCACAGTTTTTCCCCTGATGGTTAAGGCCCGCCAGGCCTTCAACCGTATCAAGGCAGACATCGCCAAGCCCACGATGCATGCGGTCGATGAGTCCCTCCCCTTCCAGGTGGAGAGCGATGCATCGGACATAGCTCTGGCCGCCACACTCAACCAGGCAGGCAGGCCCGTGGCCATCTTTTCCCGCACCCTCCATGCCTCCAATATTTGGCACTCCTGTCGAAAAGGAGGCCCAAGCCATTGTGGAAGCTGTGCGGCATTGGAGGCATTACCTGGCCGGCAGGAGATTCACTCTCCTCACTGACCAACGGTTGGTTGCCTTCATGTTTAATAATACACAGCGGGGCAATCACAAACGACAAGATCTTGAGGTGGAGGATCGAGCTCTCCACCTGCAACTATGAGATCTTGTATTGCCCGGGGAAGCTCAATGAACCCCCTAATGCCCTATCCTGCGGTACATGTGCCAGCGCACAAGTGGACCGACTCTGGGCTCTCCACTATGACCTCTGCCACCCGGGGGTCACCCTGTTCTTCAATTTCATCAAGGCCCGCAACCTGCCCTACTCCATTGAGGAGGTCAGGACCGTCACCAGAGACTGCCAGGTCTGCGCAGGGTGCAAGCCGCACTTCTACCGGCCAGATCGAGCGCACCTGGTGAAGGCGTCCCGCCTTTTTGAATGCCTCAGCATGGACTTCAAAGGGCCCCTCCCCTCCACCGACCGCAACACGTACTTTCTGAAGGTGATTGATGAGTACCCCCAGTTCCCTTTCGCCATTCCATGCCCCGATATGACTTCTGCCACGGTCATTAAAGCCCTCCACAGCATCTTCACTCTGTTCGGTTTTCCCACCTACATCCACAGCGATCGGGGACCTTCTTTTATGAGCGATGAGCTGCGTCAGTGCCTCAGCAAGGGCATTGCCTCAAGCAGGATGACCAGCTACAACCCCCGGGGAAACGGGCAGGTGGAGAGGGAGAACGGGACGGTCTGGAAGGCCGTCCTGCTGGGCCTGCGGTCTAAAACTCTCCCGGTCTCCCGCTGGCAGGAGGTCCTCCCCGACGCGTTCTACTCCATCCGATTGCTCCTCTGCACCGCGACCAACGAGACCCCTCACGAACATGTATTTGCCTTCCCCGGGACGTCCACCTCCTGGGTCTCGCTCCCAACATGGCTGACAGTTCCTGGACCCGTCCTCCTTCGGAAACATGTGTGAACCCATATGTCGGACCCCTTGGTTGAAAAAGTCCACCTCCTATACGCGAATCCATAGTACGCCTATGTGGCACACCCCGACGGGCGCCAGGACACAGTCTCCCTCCGGGACCTGGCACCCGCTGGATCCCCACCCCTGATGCCCGACCTGACACCGCCCACCCCCTCCCCCCCCGCCCGCCCGGTTGCTTGATTCACCCCTGCGCCACTCACCCTCCCTCCAGCGAACCTCACCGCAGCCCCACACCAGTAGGATCCATCCTCCCACTGGTTCCACTCAGGGGTGACGAAAACGAGGACAACATGTTCCCGGAGTCGCAGGTGACCAAGTTGGCGCCCACATCACCACCAGGACTGAGGCGATCGCAAAGGAGGGTCAAGGCCCCCGACAGACTTAACTTGTAATGTTTTCCACCACCCCCGCCGGACTCTTTTTTAACAGGGGGTGAATGTGGTAGTCACCACTAGTAGTATATTACATTTATTACGGCACTGCCCGTATAGTAGAGGTACATGGGTAAATCCCTGCCTGCTGGCACCGCCCAGTAGGCGGTGTATAAATGTGCGCGCTCGCCGGTGCTGTAGCCATTCTGGTTCCAGCTACAGGAGGCACCACATCTTGCTCAATAAAGCCTCGATTATTCCACCACTCTCGTCTTTGTGGTAATTGATAGTGCATCACTTTAATTCCAAAGTTGCAGTCTTTTACTCCAAAAGGTCCTGGCCTGGTCAAAAATAAGGATCATTCAGGCATAAACAGAATTGCAACAATAGGTGGTCTTACTTCTCGAGAGGACATTTGCATAAAATATGCAAGATGTATCCACCCTACTTTTGTTCACCATACGGCATGAAATGTGCATTCTTGCCATACAATAGCTGTGGATGTGCCCCGCAATGCCAGATCCAAGTACACTGTTGTCAAGCATTTTTCTGTTGGGGCACCTAGTCCAGATGGATCTGATGCTGCCATCTACCAATCATGTGGTAAACTAGGGCACAGCAGATGCTCCAGTCATGCCAAAAATGCCATGGGCATCTACCCACATTAGGCAAATGAGCCTGGGTCAAAGCCAGGGATGATAGCTGCATGCACGTTCTGTCCTTCTACATCTCAAGCAAATGAGCAGAAATCCCCAAATTTATGGCCCATATAATAAGAGAAAAGAACCTTCTTGGCTAAATAGCCCAGGATAAGATCACTGATCCTGTATTTTTAAAATATTTTTAGTTTAATTACATCCAAATGTATTTCAAAAGCATATCTTTTTCAGGCGATTAATCAGGCGATTTTCAGAGTAACATTTAGGAAGTCCAACTGAAGGGAAATTTTGTGTGGCGTGTAGAAAATGTTGATGATAACCTCCGACCTCTTTTAAATGTTGTGTTTTTATTATTCGTTCATGGGATGCGGGTGTCACTCACTGGGCCAGCATTTATTGCTGAGGGCTTTTAAGAGTCAACCACATTGCTGTGAATCTGAGGTCACATGTAAGTCAGGCCTGGTAAGGTCGACAGATTTCCTTCCCTAAAAAACATTATTTTCTTTAATTAGATTTAGAGTAACCAGTTAGTTTTTTTTCCAATTAAGGGGCAATTTACTGTGACCACACAAAATTTCCCTTCAGTTGGACTTCCTAAATGTTACATAAGAACATAAGAACTAGGATCTTGCATAAGATCTGGTCTTCGAGCCTGCTCCGTCAATGAGACTGAATCATCCGATTCACCATGGCTGATTTTTTGTGAACTTTCCCGCCCGAACACCTTTATTCCTTTATTCTTCAAAAAACTATCTAACTTTATTTTGAAAAACTAACCTGTACATGTTTGGATTGTGGGGGGTGAAACCCACGCAGACACAGGGAGATGTGCAAACTCCACACAGACAGTAACCCAGGGCCAAGATCGAACCCGTGTCCTCAGCGCCGTAGGCAGCAGTGCTAACCACTGCACCACCATGCCTCATCCCTAAAGAACATTATTGACACAATGGGTTTTTATGACAATCAACAATGTTTTGTGGTCATCGTTAAACTTTTAATTCCAGATTTTTTTTTTTACCATTTGCCATGGTGGGATTTGAACCGGGATCCCCAGAGCATTACTCTGGGTCTCTGGATTACTAATCTAGTGACAATGTCATTACACCACTGCCTCCCCGTGTCATCAACAGCTTCTGACAAACACCATTTTGTAGCTTTCACATGGACAGATATCGGAAGAAAATAACAGAAATCTCAGAGGTCAGAATGTTAATACAGCGAGGTCAGAGCTTATGGAGAAAATGATTATGTCAACACATTCACTATTCCCTTGTCAAATCACACCAGATATCCTGAAGGTGTTGACTCTTGCTGGATTGCTATTCCTGGCTGCCTTCCAATACTTCACAAAGTGGCCATTTGTCACACCAGTGAGTGTCAGGAGGCTATTTGATAATCGCGGTCAAAGCAGAAACCTAATCTCAGACAACGTCCGCAAAGTGTACTTTAGCGATCATGAGTGAGAACTCAAACTGGATTTCCCCTCCCTAGCCCCAGGGCAATTTACTAGTTCTTGATCCGATATCATGTAATCAGCCTACACAGCGAGAAATATTCTTAATTTATTGGCACTGCATGAAGGCATTATAACAAATGTTCCTTTCAGAATATCAGTGTGATATTTCCGTTTTACTTTGTATTTATATGGAAAACAAATAATTTGAAACAACCACTGTAATCAGCAATATGATGATACCAGCAAGGCATAGCTCATCAGTTCAAACTCCTTTCATCGAAAAAAAGATAATAGCCCAGTGTGCAAATGCGTGACTAAGTATGTGCGACTGAGCTATACAGAAAGGAGCAGCGAAAGAGTCTCACTCCAGAGACTATTTTGAGACTAAATCTAGGCTGGCAATCTGGCACAGTGCTGCATTGTCAAAAGACGCAATTTTCAATTGATGTTAAACCAAGCTACTCTCTGACTGTTCCACTGGATGTGAAACAAAATCAGAATGCATGTACAACATGGAATTAAAAAGGCAAATGGAATGCTAGCGTTTATTGCAAAAGGAATAGAGTTTAAAAGTAGAAAAGTGTTATTGCAATTTTATAGGGTATTGGTTAGACCACATCTGGAGTATTGTATCCAGTTTTGGTCTCTTTATTTGAGGAAGGATGTGGTGGCTTTGGAGACAGTTCGCAGGAGGATGCGTAGAACATAGAACATACAGTGCAGAAGGAGGCCATTCGGCCCATTGAGTCTGCACCGGCCCACCGACCCACTTAAGCCCTCACTTCCAGCCTATCCCCGAAACCCAATAAACCCTCCTAACCTTTTGGGTCACTAAGGGCAATTTATCATGGCCATCTTGCTGCCCCATAGTGCGGTAGAGTCTGAGTCATTAAATGGCTTCAAGAAGCAGATAGATATATTTCGGATTTTAAAAATGGGTTAAATGGATATGGGAAATAGGTAGGGAGGTGGATTTGAGACCAGGAAAAGATCAGCCATGATCTGATTGAATGGGGGAGCAAGCTCGAGGGGCTGAATTACCTACTTCTGCTCCTAATTCCTCTGAAAGATCCCATGGTATTGTTCGAAGCACATGAAATTCTCCACTGCCTTGACCAACGATGTCTCTGACAAATAATATGAGCAACAATAAAAATAATATGCCAACAAGTCATTGGTCTTGTTAAGGCTGGAAGAGGTACCTCCTGACTGACCCTTTCTCTCACCTCCACCCCCCCTCCTCCATTGTTAGCATAAATAGGCTTGCATGAAATCAAAATGTTTTGTGAATTGAAAAACAACCAGGGATGGTTTGAAGGGAAAGATCTGCCATACTGTACTTGGTACAGTTCCCCTCGAAAGTCTTCCATGAGAGAATTTTCACAGAAGGTGCACAATAAGTGCAGCCGATGGTCATTAGCATGTAAAGATTTTTTTTTGTGGAAAATATTTTTATTTAGTTACTATCTAAGCTTATGGGCTTTCATTAACTTCTGAATCATAGCATACAATCTGCTCCTCGATCTCAAATGACAGATTTTCTCTTCCCAACGCATTGTCTTGCAGCCAATTTTGTATTTAAATTGTTACTATGTCTTTAGACAATTTTGGTAACAAGTTAATTAGGTGGTACTTTATCAAATGTCTTTTGAAAGTGCATATACACAGTACCAACTGCACCTTGACCTCCAGAAGACTAATCACTTCTTTACTTACTTTATTTGTACCAGAAAATAAACTATCCATAAATTATACCACTGAATCGCTTGCTATTAAATTTTCCTTTCCTCTCCCCTGAGCTTGCAGTTAGGATTTTTCTTTTGTTTTTCCTGTGCTACCAATACCTGAAACCAATGTGTTGCTCATGTTTCCCTGACTGTAACTCATTCCATCTCAGAACACACAAGATGCAGTGCAGCAATCACCAAGCCTTCTTCGACATAGAATCATAGAATTTACAGTGTAGAAGGAGGCCATACGGCCCATCGAGTCTGCACCGGCTTTGGAAAGAGCAGCCCACCCAAGCCCACACCTCCACCCCATCCCCGTAACCCAGTAATCCCACCTACCCTTTTTTGGACACAAGGGCAACTTATCATGACCAATCCACCTAACCTGGACATCTTTGGATTATGCGAGGAAACCGAAGCACCTGGAGGAAACCCAATGACCCAAGCCGGAATCGAACCTGGAGCCCGGGAGCTGAAAAACAACTGTGCGAACCACCGTGCTACCGTGCTGCCCAGCACCTTCCAAATTAATTATGTCAGTCACCTAGAAAGACAATGGTAGCAGCCGCTTGGGAACACAGCAGTTCTGAGCAGCAATCATAACAAGATTAATTTTACATTCAGTTTGAGAGAGCAAAGAGGGGTCTAAGACTAGTGTTTTAAGCTATCACGCCTGCTCCTCCAATCATAGATAAGGAACAGAAAGAGTGGGAAGGAGGGAAGTGTCATGATATGCAGACATGTAGATAATGATATACAGACAGGCACAGACAGGCAGCTAATGAACACAGAGAACAGGACATGACCAATGAGCAGGCAGGACACTCAGGGGTGGTATCTCTCTATAAAAGGCATGAGGCACTCCGCCTCTTTCCACTGATGAACATCGACAGAGTGAGTCAGGGTGTATGTACAGTATCACACCTCCAGCACGTGGCTAAGAGCTAGTCTAGTTCAGTCAGACAGAGTAACCACACTTAGGTTAGCAGAGAGTCGAACTCATGGAGAACTGTGCTAACTGTGCTACTGGTTCAATAAATCAAGGTCTGGAGTATCTTTTGGTTAAAGCTGCATCCAGTTGCAGCCTGTGTTATGCCAGAGTACATAACATATCATGCTACCAGAACACTGCTTAATCTAGGCGGTTTTCCTCAGCCCGTTCCGTGACGACCAGCGAATGTATCCCGGCACCATGGAGAAGATTTAGTCTCCCCACCAGCTCAGGACCTCCGGCAATCTCAGAACTCACTGGCGGACATTCAAGCAAAGGTTTCTGCTGTACATCGAAGCTTCAGACTTCGTGGGTGCACCTGATGCAAGGAAGATCGCGCTTCTCCTCTCAACAGCGGGTGATCAAGCCATCGAGCACTTCAACTCATTTCACTTCACTGAAGGCCAGGACAAGACAAAGTTTCAGACCATCCTGGTCAAGTTTGACAGTCACTGTGATGTGGACACCAATGAAATCTTCGAGCACTACATATTCAAACAGCTTCTACAAGGTAAAGATGAATCTTTCAACCCATTCTTAACTAACCTCCGCCTGCTAGCGCTGTCCTGCAACTTTGGTGATATTGCTGACTCCATGATCAGAGACCAAATCGTTTTTGGAGTTCACTCTGATCCTCTGAGAGAGCAACTACTGAAAATCAAGCATATGACCCTGCCAGCCGCGATTGAAACATGCACAGTGCATGAGCACGCCAAAAATCGCTATGCCCAGTGCAAATAGGCTGAAAATGAGAAACTTGCCTCCCACGAGGCAGAGAGTGGGCAGGCCATCTCCCGGATGCAGAAACTCAGCATTGATGAAAGCGGCCATTTTGCGTGCTTTTCCCGGGGTCCCACGCATGCGCGATGTGAACGGGATAACGAAGCGGCCGACGCCTGCACTGCGCATGTACGACGACGCGCGGAACGTCAGGACGCCGACGTCATGACATGCTCGAACTGCGGCAACGCCCACTTAAAGAAACACTGCCCTGCAAGAGACAGGCAATGATTAAACTGCGGGAAGCCTGGACACTATGCAGCCTTGTGCGGGTGTGCACCACCAGTCAAGGGCCAGCGTTCCCAATTCAGACAACGGCGCGTTCAGAATGTGCAACAACGATTACAGGATTCTGATCCTGGCAGCACAACGGGTCCAGAGGAAGAATGCCTGGACTCCGCCTACTGTGTGGGCATCATTACCAGATGTGAATATGCCACATCCAACTCATCACAAATTCAATCATTCCTCGCTGTGGATTCTGCGGACGAATGGTGTGCGGTGATGCAGGTCAACCACTGCTCCATCCAGTTTAAGCTGGGCACAGGTGCTTCTGCCAACCTCCATTCACAGGCAGATTTCAAACGCATCAAGAAGCCCGCCAAGGTCCTTCCAGCAGCCTACAGGCTCCTGGACTACAATGGAAATGCGATCACGGCACTGGGATCCTGCCATCTACTCGTCTTCAACCGGAGCACACATGCACGGTTATGTTTTGAAATTGTCAAGCCAGACAGGGCATCCCTACTTGGCGCGCATGCCTGCAAGCAGCTGAACCTCGTGCAGCGGGTTTACACAACGACATCCTCCAATGTGGATCTTCAGGAGGGCATTGATGACATCCTCGCTCAGTATCCGGATGTGTTCGACGGGATGGGCATGCTGCCACATCGATACAAGATTCTGCTACGACCTGATGCCAAGCCAGTGGTCCATGCACCACGCCAGGTCCCGGCTCCACTGAGAGAGCGCCTGAAGGCACAGCTCAAGAATCTTCAGCAACAGGGCATAATTTCCAAGGTAATGTCATCATTATGTCATCATTGGCTACAGGAATAGTGCCAGAGGACTGGAGGATAGCAAATGTGGTCCCTTTGTTCAAAAAGGGGAGCAGAGACAACCCCGGCAACTATAGACCAGTGAGCCTCACGTCTGTAGTGGGTAAAGTCTTGGAGGGGATTATAAGAGACAAGATTTATAATCATCTAGATAGGAATAATATGATCAGGGATAGTCAGCATGGCTTTGTGAAGGGTAGGTCATGCCTCACAAACCTTATCGAGTTCTTCGAGAGGGTGACTGAACAGGTAGACGAGGGTAGAGCAGTTGATGTGGTGTATATGGATTTCAGTAAAGCGTTTGATAAGGTTCCCCACGGTAGGCTATTGCAGAAAATACGGAGGCTGGGGATTGAGGGTGATTTAGAGATGTGGATCAGAAATTGGCTAGCTGAAAGAAGACAGAGGGTGGTGGTTGATGGGAAATGTTCAGAATGGAGTTCAGTTACAAGTGGCGTACCACAAGGATCTGTTCTGGGGCCGTTGCTGTTTGTCATTTTTATCAACGACCTAGAGGAAGGCGCAGAAGGGTGGGTAAGTAAATTTGCAGACGACACTAAAGTCGGTGGTGTTGTCGACAGTGTGGAAGGATGTAGCAGGTTACAGAGGGATATAGATAAGCTGCAGAGCTGGGCTGAGAGGTGGCAAATGGAGTTTAATGTAGAGAAGTGTGAGATGATTCACTTTGGAAGGAATAACAGGAATGCGGAATATTTGGCTAATGGTAAAGTTCTTGGAAGTGTGGATGAGCAGAGGGATCTAGGTGTCCATGTACATAGATCCCTGAAAGTTGCCACCCAGGTTGATAGGGTGGTGAAGAAGGCCTATGGAGTGTTGGCCTTTATTGGTAGAGGGATTGAGTTCCGGAGTCAGGAGGTCATGGTGCAGCTGTACAAAACTCTGGTTCGGCCGCATTTGGAGTATTGCGTACAGTTCTGGTCACCGCATTATAGGAAGGACGTGGAGGCTTTGGAGCGGGTGCAGAGGAGATTTACCAGGATGTTGCCTGGTATCTTATGAGGAAAGGCTGATGGACTTGAGGTTGTTTTCGTTGGAGAGAGGAAGGTTAAGAGGAGACTTAATAGAGGCATACAAAATGATCAGGGGGTTAGATTGGGTGGACAATGAGAGCCTTCTCCCGCGGATGGAAATGGCTGGCACGAGGGGACATAGCTTTAAACTGAGGGGTAATAGATATAGGACAGAGGTCAGAGTTAGGTTCTTTACGCAAAGAGTAGTGAGGCCGTGGAATGCCCTACCTGCAACAGTAGTGAATTCGCCAACATTGAGGGCATTTAAAAGTTTATTGGATAAACATATGGATGATAATGGCATAGTGTAGGTTAGATGGCTTTTGTTTCGGTGCAACATCGTGGGCCGAAGGGCCTGTACTGCGCATTGAGGGCCATGATGCCCACCGAAACAAGGTATGTACAAATAGAGAAGGAATGCCTGGGTCTTCTCACTGGCATTCTCAAGTTTTACGATTACGTCTACGGCCTGCCGACATTCACTGCCGAGACGGATCATAGGCCTCTGGTCCACATTATCCACAAGGTCCTGAACGACATGACGCCTCGGTTGCCGCGCATCCTCCTCAAACTCAGAAGGTACGACGTTGACTTAGTGTACGCACCTGGCAAGGAGCTCATCATCACTGGTGCATTGTCCCGCTCCATCACATTGCCTAGTGGACCGCTGGAAATCATCAGGCAGATTGAATCACAGGCGCAGCTGTGTGCTAGCACCCTCCCGCCATCTGATGAGAAGGTGGTTCGTATCCGCGAGGAGACAGCCAAAGACCCGCTCCTGCAGCGTGTCATGCACCACCTCGCCAATGGCTGGCAGAAAGGGCAGTGCCCTCAATTTTACAATGTAAAGGACGACCTGACGGTGATTGATGGTATCCTCCTCAAGTTGGACCGGATTGTCATTCCACTCAGTCTCCAGGGATTGGTGCTCCGCCAAATCCACGAGGGACACCTGGACGTCGAGAAGTGCAGACGCAGAGCCAGGCAGGCTGTCTACTGGCCCGGTATCAGCCAGGATAAAAGGACACATCACACATGCTCAGTCTCTTTCCAGTGGAGACACTCAGTGAGTACAGACACAGGGTTGATTGAAACACATCACTCCCACCATGTGGATTGTAGCTGACTGGTTCGTCAGTCTGAGTAGCTATAGCAGGATTAACAGTAGCGTTGAATCCAAGTAGGAGAATTGTTAATAGTTTAATAAACGTGTTAAAGCTACCTCCATGTCTGAACCTTCCTTTGTCAGAGTACACATCAAGGGAGCAGCTTATGCTACATCAAGAGCATAACAAAACAGGACCATCACCAAGGCCTGTAAGGAGACGTTCTCCAGGCATGGTATCCCACTCACTGTTATGAGTGACAATGGCCCGTGCTTTAACAGCCACCAGTGGTCTATGTTTGCCAAGTCATACCATTACAAACATGTCACTTCCAGCCCACACTATCCGCAGTCCAATGGGAAGGTTGAAAAAGGGGTTTGTGAAACAGCTCATCTGCAAGGTCGTGGATTCTGCTTCTGACATCTACCTCGCGCTGCTTGCGTACAGGGCGACCCACTGTCCACTGGCATGTCGCCGGCTCAACTCCTGATGAACAGGGACTTGCGGACGACACTTCCAGCCATACACTTGCCCAACCTGGATCACCTCCCGGTGCTGCAGAAGGTGCAGTAGCTCCGAAACCAGCAAAAGCAGGGCTCTGATGCTCATGCCACCGATTTGCCCGTGTTATCCCCGGCAGACACTGTCAGGATCAAGATACAGGATGGTGGCTGGTCTGCTCCAGCTGTCGTTGTTCGACAGGCTGCGCCCCGCTCGAATGTTGTATGTATGGCTAATGGTTCTCTTGTGCGACGAAACAGACGGGCACTGCGCAAAGTTGCCTGCCTGCAACCGCTTCCTTCTCCATTTCCGTCCGTTGTTTCGCCACCTCCTGAGACCTCGATCTACGAGGCCACCAGTCAGGCTTCCATCTCGCCTGTCAAGGCACCGTCGTCCCCACCACCAACTCTCCGGCGGTCGACAAGGATCAGACGTAAGCTCCAGGAACTGGACTTATGAACATTTGTTTTGTTTGCTATGTTCTCTTTTCTCACATTAGACAGCTGTCTTCACATGTAAATACATTCACATATGCCACCGCTTGTAAATATGTAAATATATGCCACCACATGTAAGTATGTTCCCATGTGCCAACAAAACATTTTTAAAAAGGGGAGATGTCATGATATGCAGACATGTAGATAATGATATACAGACAGGCACAGACAGGCAGCTAATGAACACAGAGAACATAACATGACCAATGAGCAGGCAGGACACTCAGGGGTGGTATCTCACTATAAAAGGCACGAGGCACTCACACTCCGCCTCTTTCCACTGATGAACATCTACAGAGTGAGTCAGGGTGTATGTACAGTATCACACCTCCAGCACGTGGCTAAGAGCTAGTCTGGTTCCAGTCAGACAGAGTAACCACACTTAGGTTAGCAGAGAGTCGAACTCATAGAGAACTGTGCTAACTGTGCTACTGGTTCAATAAATCAGATTGAACTAACTTCAAGGTCTGGAGTATCTTCTGGTTATAGCTGCATCCAGTTGCAGCCTGTGTTATCCCAGAGTACATAACACGACAGGAAGCTGTCAATAGAAGAGCTGGAGCACTGAGCATGGGCGGGACAGAATCTGTGATTAGATGAGCAACTCCTCACACATTCTACCTCTCCCTCACTCGCTGCTCCTCTAATCAAAATTCAAGGGATCAGTGAGGGGGCGAATCTTTTTTCAATGTCTTGAATTTATAACCCATGTCTTTGATTTTGTGCAAGCTAATTTTGGGCTGTTGCGAGCTAATTCACACACCGTCCCCGTATATTTTGAACCCTGATTATAGAGAGGGGTGTACTTTGATGGAAAGGTGAAAACTGGCTTCAGGTGCACTCAGCTTCTCCCTGTGTCTGTGTGGGTTTCCTCCGGGTGCTCCGGCTTCCTCCCACATGTCCCAAAAGATGTGCTGTTAGGTAAATTGGACATTCTGAATTCTCCCTCAGTGTACCCGAACAGGCGCCGGAATGTGGTGACGAGGGGATTTTCACAGTAACTTCATTGCAGTGTTAATGTAAGCCTACTTGTGACAATAATAAAGATTATTATTATTATTAATGAAATAAGCTTGTTTGATTGTTTGGTTTTATTATGCAATTTTGGGTCTAATGGCGGAGGGCCATAATTTAAAATTGCCTGAAGGTGCTATAACAGACAGCTGCACGCTTACCACTCAATCGTTTACTTAGAAGCAATTATTGTGGAGTCGTGTATGTGAGCCCCACGCAACCATTGGCAGGCTGGAGTGAACATAGGACATAGGAGCACAGAACTTGAGGTGCAGGAGTAGGCCATTTGGCCACTTGAACCTGCTCCACCATTCAACAAGATCATGGTTGATCTGGTTGTGGTTTCAACGCCACTTTTCTACCTTTTCCACATAGACTCCCTTGTCTATCAAAAATCTGTCTAGCTCTGCAGAATAAATTCAATGACACAGCCTCCACCGCTCTCTGGTGAAGAGAATTCAAAATACTAAGAACCCTCGGAGAGAAAAAAACTTTCCCCATCTCAGTCTTCAAATGGAGACAGACTTCTTCAGCGGAATTCTCCGACGGCGGAGTCCTCAGGTCCACCGACAGCACACCAATGGCCACGGGCTTCCCAATAGCGTGGAGTGGCCACAATGGAGAACCCTATTGACTGGTTGCAGTAATGGAGAATCCCGCTGCCAGCAGGGTCGTGCCGTGCCAGAAAACGCAGCTGGCTGACCACAGAATCATAGAATCAGAGAATTTACAGTGCAGAAGGAGGCCTTTCGGTCCATCGAGTCTGCACCTGCCCTTGGAAAAAGCACCCCATCCAAGCCCACATCTCCACCCTATCCCCGGAACCCAGCTGACCGGTTTTGAACACTAAGGGCAATTTAGCATGGCCGATCCACCTAAGCTGCACATCTTTGGACTGTGGGAGGAAACCGGAGGCAACCGACGCAACCACGGAGAGGACGTGCAGACTCCGCACAGGCAGTGACCCAAGCCGGGAATCAAACCTGAAACCCTGGAGCTGTGAAGCAACTGTGCTAACCACTGTGCTACCGTGAATCCCACCCCTTATTCCAGTCCCCTAATTCTAGACTTCACACACAAGAAGAAACAATCTCCGGTATCAGCCCTGTCAAGTCCTTCCAGGATCTTATGGGCCTCCTTGTGGCATATTTCTCACCATTGGCCGTTGACAGGATCCTCTAGTCCTGCCACTGAGAATGGGATTTCCAACTGAATCCACCCCACGTCGCCGGGAAACCCACGGTTGGGATGTGCCATCGACAGAACTGGACGGTCCCACCAGCGTAAAGAGCTAGAAGATATTGCCCTATGTTTCAATTAGATCACTTCTCACGTCTTAAAATGTCAATGGACACAGGCCAAATCTGTCCCAGCTTTCCCAGTTAATTTTCACCAGCCCTGTCTCTCCCTAATCATCAAAGAATTGTACAAGTTCCCCTTTAATTTAATACTTTCTTTCACTTTCTTAGTTAGCCATGGTTCATATGTCCTTCCACTGGAGTCATTCTTTCTCACTTGAATGCGTCTTCAATTATTATTACTGTATTATGAATTATCTCCTTAACTGTCTGCCATTGCATCTCTACTGACCTATCCCTTAATCTAATTTCCCTGTTCGCTTTAGCCAGCTCTGAAAATGAAATGAAATGAAAATCGCTTATTGTCACAAGTGGATTCAAATGAAGTTACTGTGAAAAGCCCCTAGTCGCAACATTCCGGCGCCTGTTCGGGAGGCTGGTATGGGAACGTACCAGCTCTGTCTTTATACCCTCATAATTGCTCTTACTTAAGTTTAAAAGACTAGTCTTAGACCCCTCTTCACTCTCTCTAACTGAATGCAAAATTAATCATGTTATGATCGCTGCTACCTCAGCGCTGCTGTGTTCCCAAGCGGTTGCTACCTTTGTCTTTCTAGGTGGCTGACATAATGAATTTGGAAGGTGCTGTTGAAGAAGGCTTGGTGACTGCTGCACTGCATGTTGCAGGCTCTGAGATGGTGTGAGTTAGTCAGGGAATATGGCCGGAAAGTAACACGGAAACATGAGCAACAAATAGGTTTCAGGTATTGGTAGGTGTTATAACCTGCCTACTTACCATTGGCTGGGGACTAATGACTATCCCACAATCCTGTGGGAGTATGTGCTTCCCCAATGAGGGGGGCGGAGAAACCACTAGTAAACTCCTAGTATAAATAAGCTGGCCAGTTCAGGAACCAGGAGGAAGGAGTATGTAGCAAGGGAAGTTACTGCTACTGTTATGTATATATGTTATAGTAAATAAATGTTATTACTTTGTATCCTTAAAACTCGTGCTGGATTCTTCGTGGCCCTTACAAAACTGGCGACGAAGGTTAAAGTGAATAGCCGTCTACACTGCTGAAGCCACCTCCCTGGATTTTTGTTGGGTACAGGTTGGAAGTTGTTTTCTATTATACCATGCCTCTGTACGGACGTTTGGATGTTTTTGATGCTGCGCTGGAAAGCTGGAACCAGTACACGCATCGGATGCGTTATTATTTCCAGGCAAACAATATCACTGAAAACGAGCGGCAGGTGGTCATATTGCTCACCGCCTGCGGCCCGCATACGTTTGGGGTGATTAGGAGCCTTACGTACCCAGCTGCGCCGGACACCAAAACGTTTGATGAACTTGTGAATATAGTGGGGCAACATTTTAATCCAACCCCGTCCACAATAGTCCAGCGTTACCGGTTTAATACCGCTGAGAGGACCCCTGGAGAATCCCTTGCCGATTTTCTATCCAGGCTACGCAGGATTGCGGAGTACTGTGACTATGGTGAGACCTTGTCAGAAATGTTACGCGACTGTTTGGTTTGCGGTATTAACAATGCGGCCACCCAGAGAAAGTTGTTAGCGGAGCCAACATTGACTTTTCAACAGGCCATTCAAATAGTATTGTCCCGAGAGAGCGCAGAGCGAGGAGTACAGGAACTACAGGGAATGGAAGTGCATGCCTTGGGGCGCAACCAAGGCCAGGACCTACTCAGTTAATGGTATGGCGTTGGGGAGAGTTATAGAACAAAGAGATCTAGGAGTACAGGTTCATAGCTCCTTGAAGGTGGAGTCGCAGGTGGACAGGGTGGTGAAGAAGGCATTCGGCATGCTTGGTTTCATTGGTCAGAACATTGAATATAGGAGTTGGGACGTCTTGTTGTAGTTGTACAAGACATTGGTACGGCCACACTTGGAATACTGTGTGCAGTTCTGGTCACCCTATTATAGAAAGGATATTATTAAACTAGAAAGAGTGCAGAAAAGATTTACTAGGATGTTGCCGGGACTTGATGGTTTGAGTTATAAGGAGAGGCTGGATAGACTGGGACTTTTTTCCCTGGAGCGTAGGAGGCTTAGGGGTGATCTTATAGAGGTCTATAAAATAATGAGGGGCATAGATAAGGTAGATAGTCAACATCTTTTCCCAAAGGTAGGGGAGTCTAAAACTAGAGGGCATAGGTTTAAGGTGAGAGGGGAGAGATTCAGAAGGGCCCAGAGGGGCAATTTCTTCACTCAGAGGGTAGTGAGTGTCTGGAATGGGCTGCCAGAGGTAGTAGTAGAAGCGGGTACAATTGTGTCTTTCAAAAAGCATTTAGATGGTTACATGGGTAAGATGGGTATAGAGGGTTATGGGCCAAGTGCGGGCAACTGGGACTAGCTTAATGGTAAAAAACTGGGCGGCATGGACTGGTTGGGCCGAAGGGCCTGTTTCCATGCTGTAAACTTCTATGATTCTAACCCCTTCCGGCCGAAAACGTCCCCCCGCACTCCTGCGGTACCTTGGGCGAGGCAACGTCCGGACCGACGCCAGTGGCCGTCGGACATTCTTCCCCGAAGGGAGCCTTCTCCAGAGCCAATGGATGAGGAGCCATGTCCGTGTCAGACTTGTAGGCGCCGACCCCGTCGCGGACGGCGGTCCTGGGGGCGCCAGAGGCGCCGTCGTTCCGACCGAAACTGGGACCAGCCCAGGGGCCATAACTGGGACCAGCCCAGAGGCCGTACCTTCCATGTGGATGAACCTGCGGCGACTGCTCCTGAGGACGTGGAGACGGGGGACGACTGCCTGCAGCTGCATTGTGTGGCAGCTCCCCGTGTGGCCCCCATTAAGGTGACAGTACGGGTCAATGGCCACCCGCTTGAGATGGAGTTGGATACTGGCGCAGCGGTCTCCGTGATCGCCCAGAGGACATTCGACCGCATCAAGCAGGGTATACAGACCCTTACATTAACCGACTCACAGGCCAGGTTGGCCACCTACATGGGGAAACCACTGGACATTGCAGGAACTACAATGACCCCTGTTGTCTATGGACGCCAGGAGGGGCGTTTCCCACTTATCGTGGCGCGCGGCCATGGGCCCAGCCTGTTGGGTCGGGACTGGTTGCGCCATTTGCGGTTGCAATGGCAGCACATCCTCCAAACAGTTTCTGAAGGGTTGACTGAGGTGCTAGGACGATACCCAGATGTATTCCAGCCTGGTTTGGGGAAAATAAAAGGGGCCGTAGCCTGTATCCAAGTTGAACCAGGAGCCACGCCGCGCTATTTCCAGGACTGCCCAGTGCCTTACGCCTTGCTCGAGAAGGTAGAAGGGGAGCTCACTCGTTTGGAGAGTTTGGGTATTATCAGGCCCGTCCGTTTTGCTGACTGGGCAGCACCAATTGTACCTGTAATGAAGCCAGATGCCACAGTTCGCTTGTGTGGCGACTATAAACTTACAGTGAATACCGTTTCTCGACTCGACCGATATCCAATGCCTCGCATAGAGGATCTCTACGCGAAACTTGCAGGTGGACTCTCGTTCACAAAATTAGATATGAGTCACGCCTACCTGCAGTTGGAGCTGGACCCTGCCTCCCGACCACATGTAACGATTAATACACACCGGGGCCTGTATGAATATACACGGTTGCCCTTTGGAGTATCCTCTGCCTGTGCAATTTTTCAACGTGTTATGGAGGGCATTTTGAGAGGTTTACCACGTGTGGCTGTCTACCTAGATGACGTTTTGATTACAGGGACGTCGGAGCAGGAACATTTGGAAAATCTGGAGGCTGTCCTTAGACGCCTTTCGGAGGTGGACTGCGAAGGTCTGCAGCCCGTCGCAGAGAAGGTGCGTGCAATTCAACATGCCCCCGCCCCGACTGACACTTCGTATCTTCGTTCTTTTCTCGGTCTCGTAAACTATTACGGGAAGTTCCTCCCCAATCTGGCAACTATGCTGGCCCCTTTGCACCTTCTGCTAAAGAAAAATCACACCTGGGTTTGGGGTCAGCCGCAAGAAACCGCTTTTCGGCGAGTAAAGCAACAATTGTCGTCGTCTGGGTTACTAACCCACTATGATCCTGGAAAGCATTTGCTCGTCACATGTGATGCATCCCCGTATGGTATTGGGGCCGTCCTGTCCCACAAGATGGAAAACGGGGCCGAACGACCGATAGCTTTCGCCTCCCGCACATTGACTGCAGCGGAGAAAAAGTACGCGCAGATCGAGAAGGAGGGCCTGGCTGTGGTTTTTGCGGTGAAACGCTTCCACCAGTACGTGTACGGCCACCATTTCACTATCGTGACTGATCATAAGCCCCTGCTGGGACGTTTCAGAGAGAATAAGCCAATACCGCCCATTGCTTCTGCACGGATCCAGCGCTGGGCTTTGTTGCTTGCTGCATACGAGTATTCTCTGGAGCACAAACCAGGTACGCAGATAGCAAATGCCGACACACTGAGCCGATTGCCTTTATCGACCGGCCCCATGTCGACCCCCACGACTGGTGAGGTGGTTGCAACCCTAAATTTTATGGACACCTTGCCTATCACGGCATCACAGATCCGTGAGTGGACCCAGACAGAGCCAGTCCTGCCAAAGGTTCGGCACATAGTCCTGTATGGTGGGCAGCATAGACAGCTCCCAGGCGAGTTGCGGGCATTTTCCTCCAAGCTGTCAGAATTCAGCGTGGAAGACGGCATCCTCTTGTGGGGGACGCGTGTGATTGTCCCGGAAAAGGCCAGGAGCTGATACTATCAGACTTGCACAATGGGCATCCAGGCGTGACCAAAATGAAAATGTTGGCCTGGAGTTATGTCTGGTGGCCAGGCCTCGACACCGACATTGAGAAGGTGGCCCAAAACTGCTCCATTTGCCAGGAGCATCAGAAGCTTCAGCCGCGCCCCTTCATCACTGGGAATGGCCAGGGCGGCCTTGGGCATGCTTGCATGCAGATTTTGCAGGCCCTTTTCAAGGATCCATGTTCCTTCTACTAATTGACGCCCAGTCCAAATGGCTAGAGGTGCATAAGATCAAGGGGACAACGTCCTGATCAACAATTGAAAAGATGCGTTTATCGTTTAGTACGCATGGCCTCCCCGAGGAGTTGGTCACGGATAACGGCACTCCATTCACGAGTGAGGAGTTTGCTAGGTTCACAAAGATGAACGGCATCCACCATATCCGCACTGCCCCTTACCACCCGGCTTCAAATGGGTTGGCAGAGCGCGCAGTGCCGACATTCAAAAGAGGCCTAAAGAAGCAGTCTTCTGGATCAATGGTCACGAGACTGGCTCGCTTTTTGTTTACGTACAGGACCACCCCCCATGCAGTGACTGGGGTAGCTCCCGCAGAACTCTTAATGGGCCGGAGACTTCGCACCCGCCTTAGTATGGTTTTCCCGGACATTGGCGCAAATGTACGCCGCACACAAGAACGGCAGGGACAGGGATTTTCTCGGCATCGTCCGATTCGGCAGTTTGCGCCCAGTGACCCAGTGTTCGTTCGGAATTTTGCTGGTGGTGCCCAATGGGTTCCTGGTGTAATCTTTCGCCAAACGGGCCCTATATCTTACCAAGTGCAAGCCCAGGGTCGTCTCCAGCGAAAACATGTAGACCATGTTCGGTCCAGAAGATCATCCCCTCAAAAGATTCCCCGCCCCTGGAGCTCATTTCAACAGCCGCAGAGACCAGAGACAAGGGAAGGTAGTCCTCACAATCTTCCACTGGTGCCTCACTCGAAGCCTGCGCAGGTCGTTACGGGACCGCATGGAGATAGAGACGCTGACATGACGGAGGCAGCAGACTCTGACTCCGAGATGGAGACACAGGATGCATCAGAGGGGGAATCCTCGGGTCCACGGGCCGTGGATGTACAACCGCGCCGTTCATCACAGAAGCGCCGGTCTCCGTCTCGTTACACGCCGCCTGATCCAGCGCCGCGTGCAAATGGTGTCCGGCCTGCGGCCAAACGAGTCCGACGCCCTCCTTCGCCAGGGTCTTCGGTGGATTCCTTGGACTTTGGGGGGGGGGGGGGGGATGTTATAACCTGCCTACTTACCATTGGCTGGGGACTAATGACTATCCCACAATCCTGTGGGAGTATGAGCTTCCCCAATGAGGGGGGCGGAGAAACCACTAGTAAACTCCTAGTACAAATAAGCTGGCCAGTTCAGGAACCAGGAGAAAGGAGTATGTAGCAAGGGAAGTTACTGCTACTGTTATGTATATATGTTATAGTAAATAAATGTTATTACTTTGTATCCTTAAAACTCGTGCTGGATTCTTCGTGGCCCTTACAAAAGTAGGGTTGGGCATGTCGCAGGGGGAAAACAAAGAAGAAACTCGGTAAACCTAACTGCAAGCACAGGGGAGAGGAAAGGAGAATTTAATAGCAAGCTATTCAGTGGTATAGTTTATAGATGGTTTATATTCCGGTATAAATAAAGTAAGTAAAAAAGTGATTAGTCTTCTGGAGGCCAAGGTGCAGTTGGTACTGTGTAAATGCACTTTCAAAAGACATTTGATAAAGTACCACCTAATTGACATGTTACAAAATTGACTAAAGAGATGGTGACAATTTAAATGCAAAATTGGCTGCAAGTCAAAAAAACAGAGTAATGCTGAATAGTTGTTTCCAGATCAGATGGATGCATACAAATGTGTCCCCCAGGGTTGGTATTAGAGCCACAGCTTCTCTGATGAACGCTAATGACCTGAACTTGGGTATAAGGGGCATAATTTCAATGTTTGACATCACAAAGATTGACATAAGTATGAGAAAAATATTAACAGATTCAAGAGGGCATAAACAGACCAGTGATATGGCAGACAGATGGTAGATGAAATGTAACACAGTAATGTGTAAAGTACAAATGAGATTAAATACAAACTAAATTGTTTACTTCTAAAGGGGGCAGGAGCAGAGAGGCATGCTTCACATGTACAAGTCTTTGAAGGTGGCACACCAAGTTGATAACATTAAAAAGCTGCCGGGATTATTAGCTTTACCAACAAAGGCTCAAGAGTATAAGGCAAATAAGTTATGGTAAACCTTCATAAATTACTGGTTAGAGACCAGCTAGGCCATTGTATCCAATTCCAGACACCGCATTTTATAAAGGATGCCCAGGCCTTGTAGAGGGCGGAGGGGAGATTTACCAAAATGATATCAGGGATATAAATCATCAGCTTTGTGGAGAGATCAGAGAATCTGGAATTGTTTTGTTTCCAGCAGGGAAGTTAAGTTCAAAATTATAAATATTTTAAAATGTATTTATTAAGGTTTTTCTTTTTGTACAGAGCAAAGATGAGCGTGAACATAGACAGAAACTATATACATTGGTTATTGTTCCTCATATACATCAATTATATTTTCTTGTTTTTCAGCAGGTGGCTAATTTTAGCTAGATCTCCTGCTCCCTCCCTTTCCTCCCGATCCCCCTACCGTTCTTGTTGCCTGGCGTTCCTTTTTCGTTCATCAGGTCTTCCAACTTGTACCTGTTGGGGTGGCAAGGTGCTACATATATTGTTACGTGTTGGGTATGGTTCGGTTCCGTGCCTCTTTGTTTCCCCCCCCCCCCCCCCTCCACTTTCTTTTCATTTGTGTCTGTAGTTCATCTGTGGCACCCCCACGCTCCATCTGACTTATTGTGTGTTGGCTACAAACAGGTCTTGGAACAGATTGGTGAATGGCTCCCACGTTTTGTGGAAGTCCTCTGCCGACTCCCAGATGGCGAATTTGATTTTCTCCATTTGGAGAAATTCCGTGAGGAGGGTGGTGTTGCTGATCGCCAGGATTCTTCGGCAGGCAATTAGGGAGGCAAAGGCAAGGGCATCAGCCCTCCTCCCCATGAAGAGATCTGGCTTTTCAGATACTCCAAAGACTGCCATTCTCGTGCATGGCTCCACCCTCACCACCACAACCTTGGACATTGCCTCGAAGAAGGCTGTCCAGAACCCAACAAGTCTGGGGCAGGACTAGAACATGTGACCGTGTTTGGCTGGGCCTCCTTGGCACCATTCACATTTGTCCTCCACCTGCAGGAAGAACCTACTCATTCAGGTTCTGGTTCGATACGCTCTGTGTACCACTTGCAAATGCATTAGGCTTAGCCTTGCACACATGGACATGGAGTTGACCCTATGCTGGAGGAGCTGGTTTAGCACAGTGGGCTAAACAGATGGCTTGTAATGCAGAACAAGCCAGCAGCGCAGTTTCAATTCCCATACTGGCCTCCCCAAACAGGCGCTGGAATGTGGCGACTAGAGGTTTTTCACAGTAACTTCACTGAAGCCTACTTGTGACAATAAGCGATTATTATTATTATTACTATGCAGCCCTTTGCTCCAGAGTCCCGGTTTTCCTTTGTCTTGTCCAGTGATGAGTGTGTCATTCCCATGAGTCGCCCATAGGATGTCCGAGTCCAGTAGGTCCTCTAATAGTGATTGTTGCGGTGGCCGTGGGTATGTCTCTGTTTCCCTACGTAAGATGTTCTTGATCTGCATATATCTTAATTTGTTTCCCCAGTCAGTTGGAATTTCTCTTTTAGTTCCTCTGGTGGTGTTGGTCTATTAGCTTTGTAGAAGTCCCGAACTGTCAATGTTTCTCCATCCTGTCTCCAGCTTTTGAAAGTGGAGTCCGTTTTGGCTTGTGAGAACCTGCGGTTGTTGCAGATGAGGGCCTGAATGGGCACCTCAGTTATACCGAAGCGCTGTCGGAGTTGGTTCCACGACTGGAGTGTGGCTACCCTCACTGGGCTCGTTAAGTGCCTGGTTGGTGGGGATGGGAGCACTGCCATGGCCAGGGCCCGGAGGGAGGTCCCCATGCAGGAGCTCTCCTCCATTGTTACCGATTCTGCCTCCGGTTCCTTTATCCACCCCTTTACCCTTTCCGCTGTTTCTGCCCAGTGATAATATTGCAGGTTTGAGAAGGCTAGGCCCCCCATGCACCTTGTTCTCTGCAGAACCTTCTTGGGGATCCTAGGATTTTGCCCCACCCACTCCCCACAAAACACCATGATCAATTTTTCCACTGAGTTGAAGAAGGCCTTGGGGATGTAGATCCGTATGGATCTGAACAGGAAGCAGAACCTGGGCAGTCCGTTCATCTTGATCATCTGCACCCTCCCTGCCAGGGAAAGTGGGAGTGTGTCTCACCTCTGCAGGTCCTTATTGGCTTCCTCACATCAGGCTGGTCAGGTTCCATTTGCCCAGTCATGGGCGATTTTGTAGCGGAATGTGTGCCGGGCCTGTTTAAATGGCAGTCCCTCCAGCTATGCCCCTCTTCCTTGCGTGTTCACCGGGAAGATTTCACTTTTGTTCAGGTTGAGTTTGTAATCCGAGAATGTTCCAAATTCTCTCAATATTCTCTCATGATTCCTTCCATGCTGCTTTGTGGGTCCGAGATGTAGAGGAGCAGGTCATCCGCACAGAGCAAGATTCTGTGCTCTCTGTCTCCTTTCCGGATCCCCTTCCAATTATTTGCTGCCTTGTGCGCGATCGCTAGTGGTTCGATCGCTAGGGCAAGCGGCAGCGGGGACAGCGGGCATCCTTGCCTTGTGCCTCTGTGCAGCTGGAAAAACTGGAGCTTGTGGTGTTGGCCCGCAAGCTCGCTGTGGGAGCATTGTACAGGAGTTTTACCCAGGCAGTGAATCCCGTTTCAAGCCCAAACTACTCCAGGGCAGCACGGTAGCACAAGTGGATAGCACTGTGGCTTCACAGCGCCAGGGTCCCAGGTTCGATTCCCCGCTGGGTCACTGTCTGTGCGGAGTCTGCACGTTCTCCCCGTGTCTGCGTGGGTTTCCTCCGGGTGCTCCGGTTTCCTCCCACAGTCCAAAGACATGCAGGTTAGGTGGATTGGCCCTGACAAATTGCCCATAGTGACCAAAAAGGTTAGATGGGGTTATTGGGTTACGGGGATAGGGTGGAAGTGAGGGCTTAAGTGGGTCGGCGCAGACACGATGGGCCGAATGGCCTCCTTCTGCACTGTATGTTCTATGTCTATGTACAGCACCTCTATGAGGTACTTCCATTCAACTCTGTCGAAGGCCTTTTCTGCGTCCAGGGAGATGATCACCTCTGGTGTTCTCTACCTGGGTGAGGTCATTAATAATAATAGTAATCTTTATTGTCACAAGTAGGCTTTCATTAACACTGCAATCATGTTCAGCAGGCACCTGATGTTCGCTGTTAGATGTCCAAATTTGACAAAGCCGATCTGGTCTTCTGCCACCAACTCTGATACGCCGTTCTCCAGTCGCTTGGCTAGGATCTTGGCCAGTATTTTGCATCTATGTTTAGCAACAAAATGAGTCTGTAGGATCTGCATTCTGTTGTGTTTTTGTCTTTCTTGGGTATCAGCGAGATTGATTGAGGCTTATGCTAGTGTAGGTGGCAGGGTGCCCTCCGCCAGCGAGTCCGTGAACAAGTGCAGGACCAGTGCTGTCAGAAATAGTTTGTCGAAGTCCGCCGAGAATCCATCTAGTCCTGGCGCCTTCCCTGCCTGCATGACTTCTCTCAGTTCTAATGGTGCTTCCAGCTCCCGTTTCCTGTCCTCCCTCACAACTGGAATGTCCAGTCCATCCAGGAACTGTTTCATCCCCAAGTCCCCTGAGGGGGCTCGGATTGTACAGCCCCGGTAGAAGCCCTCGAATAGCCCCATTGACCGTTTTCCGGCTCCGCTACAAGTTTGCCTCTGCTGTCTCTAATCTGTGCTATTTCCCTCATGGCTGCCTGCTTTCTCAGCTGGTGAGCCAGCAAGCGACTGACCGATGTTCAAAATTATGAGGGATTTGATATTGTAGATCAGGGGAAATAGTTTCTAATGGCAGGGGGGGGCAATAATTTTAAAAATTGACTAAAGAAACTGAGGAAATAAGAAGAATTCCTTTGAATTAATTCTGAAAAGGAAAGCTTCACTTGGACGTGTGGTAGAAATAGATGTAACAGTAACTTTCAAAAGTGCTGCAGGGAAAAACAGGGGAGTACGGCTAAATGGATAGATAGCTCTTTCAATGACCCGGGACAGGCTCAATGGACCCAATGGGCTCTTTCTATGCGCGAAGATTCTACGAGATAGATGTGGTGGATTACCTATTATACAAGAACAGGCATGGAATTAGTTGTGGTTACCTACATGGAAATAAATCAAATAGGAAGATGGAACGTGGGAGTGAACCTGCAAATGAAGCTCTGTAACCCCCTCACCTGTCGTAGCCGGCAGGCCGAGAATGGGATTTTCTGCCCCCCCCCCCCCACAAACCCACTCCCCAAAACCCCCGCAGTGGGTTGGCTGCCGGTGAAATCTTCCAGTCCCCCGATATCTGTAGTGTTTTGCATAGCCCGTCTGTGCTGCCATTGGGGGCCGCCTTCAACGGGACCAGAGGATCCTGTCAATGGGAAGGCAAGAAGATCCAGCAGTTCTGTTTATACTTCTTAATTCCAGCATCCACCTCACCAACCACCTCCCACACCCCCTTCAACACAAAGCACAAATTATATGACCTCATCAGGCAGCAGCTGAACCCCATTTCTCTAAGCCGGGTAGGTGCCTGATTGCTTGTCCAATACTCAGCTCAGACAACGGAATAGTATTCTTACTGACAGCTTTTAATTGTATTTGAAACCATGCATTCTGTACATTCCAGCACAGGAAACTACAACTTCCAGCACCAGAATACATAGTTAGATAAATCTAGAAAAGACATGTTGCAAGAATGTGTATGGATAACTGGGACCTTAAAGACAGCCCTGGAATGATACCTAAAATCTAAGACACTGAGACAATGGTGCTGTGGTGCAGATCTTACTGAACGACTGAGTGGGGAAAGCCTAAGGGCTACTACTCCTTTAATAATAATCGCTTATTGTCACAAGTAGGCTTCAATGAAGTTACTGTGAAAACCCCTAGGCGCCACATTCCGGCGCCTGTTCGGAGAGGCTGGTACAGGAATTGAACCCGCTGCTGCCTTGTTCTGCATTACAAGCCAGCTGTTTAGCACACTGTGCTAAACCAGCCCCTGTTCCTTTTGACTGCACACCTAAAACCATTTCAGGACTAGCCTCACCATGCACTCCACATCGATTCCAAGTGGGCACATTCCGACATGTCACATTTGCACTGCATCACTGCAGGGAACATGCATTTTCCAGCGGTGCCGTCTTATGTTGCTTGCAAGCATGAATAAAAGTTTAGAAAACAGAACATGTTACTGCAAATACCATATTGCTTGCATCTGACAGGAGCAAACCAAAAATAGCGAGACCAAAGTAAACAAAAATCACCCGTTTCGTGCATTGTTGAGTGAGGGATAAATACTGCTCAGAAGGCCAGTGATAACTCCCCAGCTCTTCTGCAAAATATTGCCAGGGCAGCTTTGACACCCATCTGAATAGGATGGGTGTCTCATCCAAGCAACTGCATCTCTGACAGTGCTGCACCGCCTCAATGCTGCACTAGAATGCCAGCCTTTTATTTTATTGCTCAAACTCTGAAGTGGGACTTGAACTCAGAATGTTCTGATTCAGAAGCAAGAATGCAACAAATTGAGCCACAACTACTATCAAGGCTGAGCTGTTTGCTACAGCACTGGATAAGGTGAAAAGACAAACAGGAGATATTAGGCACTGGTAGGACTCACAAAGGTTCCTTGGGCTGCACAATCCAAACCAATGACCATTACCATCTAGAAGGACAAAGGTAGCAGATTCCTTGAACTCCACCACCTGAAGGTTCCCCTCCAAGTTACTCATCACCGTGACTTGGAAATATATCACGGTTCCTTCACTGTTAATTGGTTAAAATCCTGGAACTCCCTCTCTAACAGCACAGTGGGCATACCTACACCTCATGGACTGCAGCGGTTTAAGAGGACTGCTCACCATCACCTTCTCAAGGACAAGTAAAGGCAATAAATGCTGACCTAGCCAGAAGCGCTCATGTCCTATAAATGAATTTCTAAAAGCTTTAAAGGGTAAATCACTGAAACTGGATGGGAGGCACTCTAGTTAGGGAAGTAAGAGTAGAAATTGGAGGGGTGATGGTCAGAATCCTCCAAACTTCCTCAGAAGGCAGGGTAATGCCAAAGAACAGAATAATTGCAAATATTATTTCCTTGAGGGATCAAACTTGACTAAACCTGGGAATTGCAGGCAAATAAATTCAATATTAGTGTTGGAGATGTGTTTAGAAGCAATACTCCTGGAGAAAATTAACATCCACTTGAACATGCAATGATTAACAAAGGAGGGCCAGCATGGATTTGTTGAGGACAAAATGTTTTTGACATTACAGGTTGTTACTGAAATGAATAACTTGATTGCCTTTTTCTGATGAGGGAACATGAGGACAGTACGTACAGCTGATGTTGTGCATATGTATTTTCATAAACATTTGATGACGTACCATACATCATGCTTGTTGACAAAGCCGAAGCATAAGGGATATTAGGGACAATAACAGCATAGATAGAAATTTCGCGAAGGGATTGTAAACAGAGGACGCGATCTTCCGGCCTCATTTCATTTTGGTACACTCGTGCTCAAGCGTAACGAGGCCGGTGAATAGCGGGAGAGGCATAAAATGGGAACCGCGTCAGGCGTCAAACAGTTTGCGATGCAACCAACCTGCTCCCCTAGGCGAAATAGGAATCTTGCCGAAGCATGGCCAGAAACCAATTATCACCACTTAAAGCCCATTTCGATACAATTAACGAGAGCCACCCGTGATCCAATGGCCTCCTGTCATCCACCGGCCTCCCCAGCAAGTGGTTACGCTGGCGCCGATTTACAAAGGAGGGCCAGCATGGATTTGTTGAGGACAAAGTGTTTTTGACATTACAGGTCGTTACTGAAATTAATAACTTGATTGCCTTTTTCTGATGAGGGAACATGAGGACAGTTCACTTTTGAAAAACGTAAACCTGGAGGTAGGCTTCTGTCGGGAGCCGAGGAGGGGAGTAGCCATCTTTACTTACAGGCAAAGTGACCGGGGGCGTTGGGCTAGCCACCCCAGTGCTCAGCGGGGGGTGGAGGACATTCCGCAGGGGTGGGCAGCTATGGCCTTAGATAACGAAGCAGTCTGTGCATGCACGCTGCAACAACGGGACAACATTCAGGCCTGAATTGAAAACTGGGAAAAAACCTTCATATCACAAAAAACAATGACCATCTCCATGAAGGAAGAATTCAGCCATGACATTCAATGCCAGTACCATCACTGAATTCCCCATCTTCAACATCCTGGAGGTTGCTATTAAGCAACTGGACCAACCACTTTATTGGATCGGCATAAATGCTGCGGCTACAAGAACAGCTGAGATGCTGGGAAGTCTGCAGAGTGTACACCACCTTAAGCTTTCACTGAACCATGGCAGCAGTGTTTATTATATCGCCGTTCCTTCACTGTCGATTGGTTAAAATCCCTCCCTAACAGCACAGTGGATGTGCCTACACTTCATGGACTGCAGCAGTTCAAGAGGACTGCTCACCATAACCTTCTCAAGGACAACTAAAGGGCTGTTTTATAAAGGAGGTTCCCTGGGCAGTAGATATTTGGAAACACTGGGCATGATTCAACGGAAAACTTTCAAAGTCCGGTTTTGGGCATGTTTGGTGGGGCGTTTCACGGCGGCTGTGTTCGAGAGATCGCGGTCCATATTCAATGGCATTTAGTGCCAAAAATGAGCCTCCATGAGATTCTCAGTATTACTGGCTACCTCGCTGTCTTATTCGTCTGCCTTGCGACTCAGCTGCTCACCCCTAATAAAGGTGAGCTGTTCTTAAGTGCTCCCTCACCACTCACTCCCAGTCAACACACAACATGATGCGCAAACTTGCACATGGCAGATTTTGTCCTCCTCCACGAGGTGCCATGTCCATAAGGATGCGGTACAGGTGCCGCAGTGTAAGCAGTCTTTTGCGGCACATGGTGTCTGTCAGCTCATTGAATGACCAACGATGTCTGTACACCTTAGGCTGTCGCTGGCCTCCCTTTCTGGGTCCCCCCCTCAGCCAAATGGATGGCCAGTTGTTCAGGGTGTGCAGTGGCCCCCTGCATTTGTGGTGCTGCCTCCAGCCTGTGTTGACATTGCTCCGGCATCTGCCCGCCTCGGCTGCCACAAGCAACACGAAGGCAGCCTCTGCGGAATCGACTCCAGCAAACATAGTTTTATCTGGAAGGAATTGGAGAAGGAGAGAGGCCGATAATCAGTTTGGGCTTCCATCCCGGGATCCTGATCTCCCCAAGCCTCCCCCACCCATGCCATGACTGCCCCGCCTTCTCTCAGAGTGCCATCCAGTGAGCCAGTTGTGCTGGGAAACCTTGTGCTGCACACTTACCCCTGACAATGTCAGGAGCCCCTGGACCCCAGACCACAGAGGTCTACCAAATACATTAGGGAGACCGTGCTCAGCTGCCCTCCGCTCATCCACACACTTACCCTTTGGTCACAAGAAAATCCACAGTTCTGAAGCCCTTAAGTGTTTGATTGTTGGCAGCTGTCTCTATGGTGCTGATGCTGCTAGAGCTCAGGCACACTGTTCAGGCATCAATGTGTGCTGGACATGCAGGGCACTAATCACTGTCTGAGGCATGGCGTGTGTGCCTTCGAGGTGGCACTTGAGAGTTAAGGAGCATGAAGTGCTATCACAACTAACAAGGCTAATTCCTCATTTAAACTGACCTCCAGCTCTGAAGCTCAAGGCTGCTCACAGTCAAAGGGAGTGAAATTGACTTTAATGAGAGAAGCCACAGCAGGGTTCTAACCTGGAAGTGTTTGGTAGGACAGACAGGCTGCAGCTGTGGTTGCCCCTGTTATGGGTCTTCAAAATATTTAAAGATGGCTTGAAGGCCTCACAGATGCAAAGCCCCTCACTCCAACAGTCCAGGGGTGACCCCCGGCCTAGAATGCTTCAACTCCCTGACCAAGCCCAACCCCCGCAAGGGATACGTTTCCCCCCCCCCCCCTTCCTCCCCAGAGAACTGGGGCAGCAGCTCTCGTGCCCTTGAGCAACATGCCGAAAAATGGAAATGGCTACTCACCTCTCACTTCCCCTCAGTAGGCGTTATACCAGCTTCACCTTTTTGAAAGGGAGTAATAAATGACACCCATGTGACTCCTGCTGGAGGTCAGGTAATTCCTGGTGGGTCGCTGCTTTTGACTTCAATCTCGTTAATGAGATTGAAATGAATGCAAATGAGGCTTAATGACATTCTCGCCATTTTTAGACGTGATCAGGAACTTGCCATTGGGAGGGCGTCAGGTGAATCGCAAAATGGTTTGTGCCTGGCGTGATTCTCGATTTTGCCCTCTCCCGCTATTCACCCAGCACACCCCCGATCCACGCCAGGCACAACGCAGCCACTGAATCACGCCCATTGTGTTTGGCCTTAGTAAGATAATGAGGTTAATGGGAGGAGCCAGGGGCTGAAGCAGTCAGTTGTTGAGTTTCGGTGTCTGATAAAAAGCAGCTTAGATTGGAGAGTTTGGGTAGGGGGTAGGTATTGAAGGCGAGCAATCGGGGCCCTTTTAATCGGTCCGTTCAGGCCTCTCACGTTCCACGTGATCAGCCTCACTAGGGGGCTATCTGCCCCCCTCCCGTGTCGACTAGCCATCACCTTCTCTAGGCCAGTCCCATATCCCGCCTCCGCGCTCCCACGGCGTCGCATTCCATCCCCGTCCACCCACTCTTTAGCCATTTCCTTTTTGATTTCCGCAGCAGCAACCCAGTTGTGTCCCCCCCCACCGCTAGATCCCTTTCTAGCGTGATTGCTCCCCCCATATTACTTCCGCAAGTCAGCTGACCCCGGCTACTCCTGCTCACTCCTTGACCCCCCCCGTGTGGGGAACTCCCATCCGCCTTGCGCCTGTCTTCCCGCCATAATCTTTCTGGCGCGGGAACATCCCTTTATCTGACCCGCCTCTTGTGGCGCAGCTCCCTTTCCTCTCTCCCTCTCATTCCTCATTCTCCGCCTATGTCCCTTCTTTCCCCCCTCACCGGCGCCCACATTTCCTAGTGTCCCCCCCCCATCCCTATTTACTTCTCTATTTACATCAACCATAACAATAACAATAACATTCCCTACAGTATCAGTCCCTCAGTTCCGATCCAATTTCTCCTCTTTAATAAAGGTCCATGCTTCTTCCGCCGTATCGAAATAATGGTGTCTCTCCTGGTACGTGACCCATAGTCGTGCCGGCTGCAGCATCCCGAACTTCACCTTCTTTTTGTGTAACACCTCCTTGGCTCGGTTAAAACTCGCCCTCCTTCTCGCCACCTCCGCACTCCAATCCTGGTACACCCGTACCACTGCATTCTCCCATCTGCTACTCCGCGCCTTTTTAGCCCATCTCAGGACCTCTTCTCTATCTTTAAGGCGGTGAAATCGCACGATTGTCGCCCTGGGTGGTTCTCCCGCTTTTGGTCTTCTCGCCGGGATCCGATGTGCCCACTCCACCTCCAAGGGGCCCGCAGGGGCCTCAGCACCCATCAATGAGCTTAGCATCGTACTTACATAAGCTCCACAGTCCGCTCCTTCCACTCCCTCAGGGGGACCCAGTATCCGAAGGTTCTTCCTTCGCGCTCTGTTTTCTAGGGCCTCAATCCTTTCAATACACTTTTTATGGAGTGCCTCGTGCGTCTGTGTTTTGACTGCCAGGCCCAGGATCTCGTCCTCATTATCCGTCACCTTCTGCTCCACCACGCGGAGCTCTGTCTCCTGGGTCCTTTGTGCCTCCTTGAGCTCCTCAATTGCCTGTAGAATCGGGGTCAGCACCTCCCTCTTTAGTAGCTCCACACACCGTCTCAAAAATTTGTCTTGCTCGGGCCCCCATGTCGCCTGGGCTTTCTCCGCCGCCATCTTGTGTCTTCTCCCTTTCTGTCCCTTTCGTCGACGATTCCTCGCGCTGCAGCCGCTGCCGCCGATATTTTCCTCTTTCGTTGGGGGGAGGGGGGGGGGGGACTCCCTATTCACTCACCCCACACCGGGTTGCGTCGCCCAAAAATGTCCCGTTGGGGCTCTTAAAAGAGCCCGAAGGTCCGTCGGAGCTGGAGCCGCCGAAACGTGCGGCTAGCAGGGCATCGCCGCAACCGGAAGTCGGGACTGTATGTGTTAATGGTGACTATGGGAGATTCCTGATTCCTTTTTGTCATTTGTTTATGTTAACATGCGGGCTAATGTCTGGGGTTTGGTGGGAGGATGGGATCGTTGTTGTTGATATGGGGATTGACATTACAGTCGTTACTGATTATTGTTTATTGTTGGGTGTACATTTGGGAGAAAATGTGAAAAAGGAGAATAAAAAATATTTTTTTTAAAAGCAGTTTAGATTGGGAATGTGAACAGACAAGTAGATTTTACAAATGGTGTTAAGTTAAACCGTAGTTTGACACAGGCAAGCATCTGCAAGCCAATTCCTGAAGGATCTCTCTTTCTCAAAGCAGTGTACCCAAGGCATCTCCATAAAGCAAGTATTCTTAGATCTGCCAATTATATTTAAAAGTGCATTTTGACCGGAAGTATGGTTTGCTTTTGTGGAGATAAAAGATAGCAGTGTGGATTTAGTGTTTCAATTTATTGGTTAGCATTGTTTGACGGGTAATTGTAAGCTATTTTCTTGTCTGGTGTTGAAGTTATTTTAATCCTTGTGTTTGTAATAAAGTTTGTTTTAACTTCCAGATCCCTATTTTTGCATGGAGCGAAGTATCCTTTCCTCACAGTCTTACTAATTAAATAAAACTCTTTACGCAAAGAGTAGTGAGGCCGTGGAATGCCCTACCTGCTACAGTAGTGAACTCGCCAACATTGAGGGCATTTAAAAGTTTATTGGATAAACATATGGATGATAATGGCATAGTGTAGGTTAGATGGCTTTTGTTTCGGTGCAACATCGTGGGCCGAAGGGCCTGTACTGCGCTGTATTGTTCTATGTTCTATGTTCTATTGGGGTTTCGGTCCAGTATCCTAGCAACTGTTAGGGTCTGTTCCGGGATTGTAATACCTGCTATTTCAAGAGTTGCAGTCGCCAGAAATAAGGTTAGAAATAATAACATTGAGGAGAATGTACCTACACAAACTTGCACATCAATTGGTAGCCAAATACAAATGTCCTAGTGTAGCCCTTTCACCTTGAGAAAAGTAATGTTCCTGTTCTTCTTTGAATAGTACCATAGGACATTAAAAAATACTTACATTTATCAGAAAGACTTTACACCTCCAGTGTTAAAGTGCCATTCTGGACTCTATCCACAAGCCTGGCAGTGTGGTTAGAATATGTGCCTGAGCCCCCGGTGGGGGAGGAGGGGATGCGACGATTTTTGGATCAGCTGAGGTTCCCGAGGGTGGAGGAGCAGGAGGTGGCTGGTTTAGGGGCACCAATTGGGCTGGAGGAGCTGGTTACAGGATTGAGGAGCATACAGGCAGGGAAGGCCCCGGGGCCAGATGGGTTCCCGGTGGAGTTTTACAGGATATACGTGGACCTGCTAGGCCCGTTGCTAGTGATACTTTCAATAAGGCAAGGGAGGGGGGGACCTTGCCCCCGACAATGTCCGGGGCGCTGATCTCTCTAGTCCTGGGGCGGGACAAGGACCCACTGCGGTGTGGGTCGTATAGACCGATCTCGCTCCTCAGTGTGGATGCTGGGTTGCTGGCGAAGGTGCTGGCTGCAAGGGTTGGGGACTGTGTCCCGGGGGTGATTCATGAGGACCGGACGGGGTGATTTCGGGTGTATGGGTTGGAGAAGGCAGGGTCTCGGCGATCTACCAGGAGTTGAAAGAGGGGGGGGGGGGGGGAGGCCTCGGTGGAGGAGCTAGGGGGCGGGTGGGGGAGGAGCTTTGGGAGGAGATGGATGGGGGTCTGTGGGCTGATGCCCTGAGTAGGGTTAATTCTTCCTCCTCTTGCGCCAGGCTTAGTCTATTACAATTTAAGGTTACTCACAGAGCGCATATGACAGGGGCGAGGTTGAGTAGGTTCTTTGGGGTGGAGGATAGATGAGGGAGGTGCTCGGGAAGCCCGCCGAATCACGTCCACATGTTCTGGTTGTGCCCGGCACTGGATGGGTTTTGGAGGGGTTTCGCGAGGACTATGTCCAAGGTGGTGAAAGTCCAGGTCAAGCCGAGTTGGGGGTTGGCACTATTTGGAGTAACGGATGAGCTGGGAGTGCAGGAGGCGAAAGAGGCCGGTATCCTGGCCTTTGCGTCCCTGGTAGCCCGGCGGAGGATCTTGCTATTATGGAAGGACGCAAAGCCCCCCAGTGTGGAAGCCTGGATAAATGACATGGCAGGGTTCATTAAGCTGGAGAGGAGAAAGTTTGCCTTACGAGGGACTGTGCAGGCGTTCTTCAGGCAATCGTTCCTAGACTATCTTGCGGAGCGTTAGGAGGAGGTCAGCAGCAGCAGCAACCCAAGGGTTGGGGGGGGGAATTCGGGTGGGTGAGGGGGGGGCTTCCCTACAGGTACCTTTGAATGTCATATGGGGGGGTTACTGTATATGGGGAAACCCAATGTATAAGCTTTGAATAATTTTTGACTGTTGTGTTTGCGTTTCTTTCTTTTGGTTATGGGGGGGGGTTTGTTAAAAATTTTGTTGGAAAATTTGAATAAACATTTTTTTTTAAAAGAACATGTGCCTGAGTACCTTCACAAATCCATTCTAACACTCAGGACAAGCGCTACTTGCAATACATGACAGATATTACAAAAGGCAATGCCTAGTGAAGATACTAAAACCGAGTCCTACTAGAATATCTTTGTTTTTAAATCAGCTTTCCGTGCCTCTCGTTTCCCGCACTCCTGGTGATTCAAGCAACCCTTGACCCCACACAGCCCAAACTAACCTGACCTCCCTCACCTGACCCGTAAACTGGGGAAGAAGGGAGTGTGAAGGCATTGGGGCTGAAAGGCAATCTGCCCCTTGGCCTCTGTCAGTCATTCATTACCAGAAGGTACACACACAGTCTCCTGGAATGTCTCACTTGCTGATTTTCTTATCTCGCAACCTGAAGAGAAACCAACTGGTGACCTTTCTGCTGATAATGTAACTGGAACAGAACACAATGTGATGCTGACTTCAGGAATACCAATAGCTTGCATCACTACATGTCTTCACGTTGTTCTTTGACTTTAAACTGATTTACTATGACATTCCCACAGGCAGCTAACCCTTAACATGAGGAATAAATCTAAGTGCCAGCTACCATTTACATAAAGAAACAAGTTCATTCGCTTCCAAACCACCACTGAGGTAATTAAAGTAATTGGAGAAGCAATAGTAACAAAAATTAGATTAAAGCATCAGTCAGGATTTCCCAGCTGCCTCCTGGGGCGGGTTTCCCGCAGCAGAGGCGGCTTGCCATTGACTGCCTTCTAGCCCCGCTGAAATCAATGACAATTTGAATGGTTCGCCTGTTCTACCGATGGAGGACCTGCTGCGGGGTCAATTTCAGCAGAACCCAACCATATTTTTAAAAAACATACTACAGATACATCCATCCTTTTCTTGCCTCACGACCACTAGGTAGCTGCAGGTGTGTGTGTGTGTCAGTCAAAGCAATAACTAGCTCCCTCTACCTAGGAACTGCTCTGGGGTGCAAAGTAAGTTATTTAGTGCTTTAAAGAGCATTTCTGGATTTAACTGGCTTTTCACAGGTTTCGTGGCTGGGGTAATGGGGCAGTCCAGGGGGGAAAGTCCTTGCAGGGATCAGGAGAATCCCCTGTCTGGTTAGAAGAGGTTTTAATTTCTCTAACCTTTTCTGAGTGACTATTGATGTTAGCCACTCAGAACCATCCAAGGTTTGTGAGATAAATACCATTTCCAGATGGAGCCCAGTGCAGGGCAATTACCCAAGGGAAGTTTGCGCTTCCAGGCAATTTCCATGCACACTTATCTGTGAACTTCTGAGAAGGGTTCCCCGGCACATCTTTGATCTACCCCTGATTATAATGCTCTGGAGCTTGGAAGTTATGGCCCAATACATGAATAGGATGGGAATAGAGGGATACGGATCCCGGAAGTGTAGACGATTTTAGTTTAGACAGGCAGTATAGTCGGCACAGGCTTGGAGGGCCAAAGGGCCTGTTCCTGTGCTGTACTTATCTTTGTTCTTTGTTCTTGGTAATATTGGGCGGGATTCTGCCGTAATCGGCGGGGCGGGCAACTCTGGCGGGACAGAGTGGCGTGAACCACTCCGGCTTTGGGCCGCCGCAAAGATGCGGAATCCTCCACACCTTCAGGGGCTAGACCTGCCCTAGAGTGGTTTGCGCCCCGCCGGCCGGTGGGGAAGGGGCTTGGCTCCACGCCAACTGGCGCCGAAGGGCCTCCGCTGGCCGGCGGAAGTAGGCGCATGCGCGGGAGCAGTGAAAACAGCGCAAGAGGAGAGAGAGCCGGGACATTGAAAACAGCGGGAGAGGAGAGAAAGCCGGGACATTGAAAACAGCGCGAGAGGAGAGACAGCCGGGACATTGAAAACAGCGCGAGAGGAGAGACAGCCGAGACATTGAAAACAGCGCGAGAGGAGAGACAGCCGGGACATTGAAAACAGCGCGAGAGGAGAGACAGCTGAGACATTGAAAACAGCGCGAGAGGAGAGACAGCCGAGACATTGAAAACAGCGGGAGAGGAGAGAAAGCCGGGACATTGAAAACAGCGCGAGAGGAGAGACAGCCGGGACATTGAAAACAGCGCGAGAGGAGAGACAGCCGAGACATTGAAAACAGCGCGAGAGGAGAGACAGCCGGGACATTGAAAACAGCGCGAGAGGAGAGACAGCTGAGACATTGAAAACAGCGCGAGAGGAGAGACAGCCGAGACATTGAAAACAGCGCGAGAGGAGAGTGAGCCGGGACAGTGAAAACAGCGCGAGAGGAGAGAGAGCTGGGACAGTGAAAACAGCGCGAGAGGAGAGACAGCCGAGATATTGAAAACAGCGCGAGAGGAGAGTGAGCCGGGACAGTGAAAACAGCGCGAGAGGAGAGAGAGCCGGGACAGTGAAAACAGCGCGAGTGGAGAGACAGCCGGGACAGTGAAAACAGCGCGAGAGGAGAGACAGCCGGGACAGAGAAAACAGCGCGGGTGGAGAGACAGCCGGGACAGTGTAAACAGCGCGAGTGGAGAGACAGTCAGGACAGTGAAAACAGCGCGAGAGGAGAGAGAGCCGGGTCAGTGAAAACAGCGCGAGTGGAGAGACAGCCGGGACATTGAAAACAGCGCGAGAGGAGAGATAGCCGAGACATTGAAAACAGCGCGAGAGGAGAGTGAGCCGGGACAGTGAAAACAGCGCGAGAGGAGAGACAGCCGGGACAGAGAAAGCAGCGCGGGTGGAGAGACAGCCGGGACAGTGAAAACAGCGCGAGAGGAGAGAGAGCCGGGACAGTGACAACAGCGCGAGTGGAGAGACAGCAGGGACAGAGAAAACAGCGCGAGGGGAGAGAGAGCCGGGACAGTGAAAACAGCACGAGTGGAGAGACAGCCGGGACAGTGAAAACAGCGCGAGTGGAGAGACAGCCGGGACAGTGAAAACAGCGTGAGTGGAGAGACAGCCGGGACAGTGAAAACAGCGTGAGTGGAGAGACAGCCGGGACAGTGAAAACAGCGCGAGTGGAGAGACAGCCGGGACAGTGAAAACAACGCGAGAGGAGAGTGAGCCGGGACAGTGAAAACAGCGCGAGGGGAGAGAGAGCCGGGACAGTGAAAACAGCGCGAGTGGAGAGACAGCCGGGACAGAGAAAACAGGGCGAGGGGAGAGAGAGCCGGGACAGTGAAAACACGCGAGTGGAGAGTGAGCCGGGACAGTGAAAACAGCGCGAGGGGAGAGAGAGCCGGGACAGTGAAAACAGCGCGAGTGGAGAGACAGCCGGGACAGAGAAAACAGCGCGAGGGGAGAGAGAGCCGGGACAGTGAAAACAGCACGAGTGGAGAGTGAGCCGGGACAGTGAAAACAGCGCGAGGGGAGAGAGAGCCGGGACAGTGAAAACAGCGCGAGAGGAGAGACAGCCGGGACAGTGAAAACAGCGCGAGAGAGACAGCCGGGACAGAGAAAACAGCGCGAGAGGAGAGACAGCTGGGACATTGAAAACAGCGCGAGAGGAGAGACAGCCGGGACAGTGAAAACAGCGCGAGTGGAGAGACAGCCGGGACAGAGAAAACAGCGCGAGGGGAGAGAGAGCCGGGACAGTGAAAACAGCGCGAGTGGAGAGACAGCCGGGACAGTGAAAACAGCGCGAGTGGAGAGACAGCCGAGACATTGAAAACAGCGCGAGAGGAGAGAGAGCCGGGAGATTTAAAAAGCGCGGGAAATTTAAAAAGCGCGGGAGCTGCGAGTCAGAGCGGAGATTTTAAAAGATCGTGGCCTAGTTTCGGGAGCCGTTCGGAGGAGGAGGAGCAGTCTCTGTCAGGGAGAGAACCTGAGAACATCTAAGACACTCAGAAGGTAAGTAAGTGATTTTTACTCATTTTTACTTTTATACCTTTTTCAAATTGTGTGTGTCGGGGGAAACAGAAAAGCTGAGACCGGAGTGGCTGGTTGGGAATCTACACTAAATGTAAAAAATTAAGCATTGGTAACTAATTAAACATAATTCCTTAATTATAATTTAGAGGAGTATCTAAGCCAGAGATCGGAGAGTACTACATTTAGCTTTTGCATTTATATTAGAAATCTAGTGCTAGGAAACAGATAGTTAACAGTAACTTTAAAAAAAAAATTTAAAAAAAAATTTTTTTTTAATTTTAAACTTTTAATTTTAATTAATTGATGCAATGTCAGTTAGAGGGGTGCAGTGCTCTGACTGTGAGATGTGGCATGTCCGGGAGGCTTCCAGCGTCCCGGGTGGCTTCATCTGCAGAAAGTGTACCCAACTGGAGCTCCTCACAGACCGCATCGTTCGGTTGGAGCAGCAATTGGATGCACTTAGGAGCATGCAGGTGGCGGAAAGCATCATAGATCGCAGATATATAAATGTGGTCACACCCAAGGTGCAGGCAGAGAAATGGGTGACCACCAGAAATGGCAGGCAGTCAGTGCAGGAATCTCCTGCGGTTGTCCCCCTCTCGAACAGGTACACAGTATCCCTTTGGATACTGTCGGGGGGGATAGCCTATCAGGGGAAAACAGCAGCAGCCAGAGCAGTGGCACCACGGCTGGCTCTGATGTTCAGAAGGGAGGGTCAAAGCGCAGAAGAGCAATAGTAATAGGAGACTCTATAGTCAGGGGCACAGATAGGTGCTTCTGTGGACGTGAAAGAGACTCCAGGATGGTATGTTGCCTCCCTGGTGCCAGGGTCCAGGATGTCTCCGAACGGGTAGAGGGCATCCTGAAGGGGGAGGGCAAACAGGCAGAGGTCGTTGTACATATTGGTACTAGCGACATAGGCATGAGGTCCTGCAGCAGGAGTTCAGGGAGCTAGGCAGAAAGTTAAAAGACAGGACCTCTAGGGTTGTAATCTCGGGATTACTCCCTGTGCCACGTGCCAGTGAGGCTAGAAATAGGAAGATAGAGCAGCTTAACAAGTGGCTAAACAGCTGGTGTAGGAGGGAGGGTTTCCGTTATCTGGACCACTGGGAGCTCTTCCGGGGCAGGTGTGACCTATATAAGGAACGGTTGCATCTAAACTGGAGAGGCATAAATATCCTGGCCGCGAAGTTTGCTAATGTCACACGGGAGGGTTTAAACTAGTATGGCAGGGGGGTGGGCACGGGAGCAATAGGTCAGAAGGTGAGAGCATTGAGGGAGAACTAGGGAATAGGGACAGTGTGGCTCTGAGGCAGAGCAGACAGGGAGAAGTTGCTGAACACAGCAGGTCTGGTGGCCTGAAGTGCATATGTTTTAATGCAAGAAGTATTACGGGTAAGGCAGATGAATTTAGAGCTTGGATTAGTACTTGAAACTATGATGTTGTTGCCATGACAGAGACCTGGTTGAGGGAAGGGCAGGATTGGCAGCTAAACGTTCCAGGATTTAGATGTTTCAGGCGGGATAGAGGGGTGTGTAAAAGGGGTGGCGGAGTTGCGCTACTGGTTAGGGAGAATATCACAGCTGTACTGCGGGAGGACACCTCAGAGGGCAGTGAGGCTATATGGGTAGAGATCAGGAATAAGAAGGGTGCAGTCACAATGTTGGGAGTTTACTACAGGCCTCCCTACAGCCAGCGAGAGATAGAGCAGGTAGGTAGACAGATTTTGGAAAAGGGTTAAAAACAACAGGGTTGTGGTGATGGGAGACTTCAACTTCCCCAATATTGACTGGGACTCACTTAGTGCCAGGGGCTTAGACGGGGCGGAGTTTGTAAGGAGCATCCAGGAGGGCTTCTTAAAACAATATGTGGACTGTCCAACTAGGGAAGGGGCGGTACTGGACCTGGTATTGGGGAATGAGCCCAGTCAGGTGGTAGATGTTTCAATCGGGGAGCATTTCGGGAACAGTGACCACAATTCAGTAAGTTTTAAAGTGCTGGTGGACAAGGATAAGAGTGGTCCTAGGATGAATGTGCTAAATTGGGGGAAGGCTAATTATAACAATATTAGGCGGGAACTGAAGAACATAGATTGGGAGCGGATGTTTGAGGGCAAATCGACATTTGACATGTGGGAGGCTTTCACGTGTCAGTTGAAAGGAATTCAGGACCGGCATGTTCCTGTGAGGAAGAAGGATAAATAGGGCAATTGTCAGGGCTAAAAGGCTGGGAACAGACGAAGCCTGTGTGGAATATAAGGAAAGTAGGAAGGAACTTAAACAAGGAGTCAGGAGGGCTAGAAGGGGTCACGAAAAGTCATTGGCAAATAGGGTTAAGGAAAATCCCAAGGCTTTTTACACGTACATAAAAAGCAAGAGGGTAGCCAGGGAAAGGGTTGGCGCACTGAAGGATAGGCAAGGGAATCTATGTGTGGAGCCATAGGAAATGGGCGAGGTACTAAATGAATACTTTGCATCAGTATTCACCAAAGAGAAGAAATTGGTAGATGTTGAGTCTGGAGAAGGGTGTGTAGATAGCCTGGGTCACATTGAGATCCAAAAACACGAGGTGTTGGGTGTCTTAAAAAATATTAAGGTAGATAAGTCCCCAGGGCCTGATGGGATCTACCCCAGAATACTGAAGGTGGCTGGAGAGGAAATTGCTGAGGCCTTGACAGAAATCTTTGGATCCTCACTGTCTTCAGGTGATGTCCCGGAGGACTGGAGAATAACCAATGTTGTTCCTCTGTTTAAGAAGGGTAGCAAGGATAATCCAGGGAACTACAGGCCGGTGAGCCTTACTTCAGTGGTAGGGAAATTACTGGAGAGAATTCTTCGAGACAGGATCTACTCCCATTTGGAAGCAAATGGACGTATTAGTGAGAGGCAGCATGGTTTTGTGAAGGGGAGGTCGTGTCTCACTAACTTGATAGAGTTTTTCGAGGAGGTCACTAAGATGATTGATGCAGGTAGGGCAGTGGATGTTGTCTATATGGACTTCAGTAAGGCCTTTGACAAGGTCCCTCATGGTAGACTAGTACAAAAGATGAAGTCACACGGGATCAGGGGTGAGCTGGCAAGGTGGATACAGAACTGGCTAGGTCATAGAAGTCAGAGAGTAGCAATGGAAGGATGCTTTTCTAATTGGAGGGCTGTGACCAGTGGTGTTCCACAGGGATCAGTGTTGGGACCTTTGCTGTTTGTAGTATATATAAATGATTTGGAGGAAAATGTAACTGGTCTGATTAGTAAGTTTGCAGACGACACAAAGTTTGGTGGAATTGCGGATAGCGATGAGGACTGTCAGAGGATACAGCAGAATTTAGATTGTTTGGAGACTTGGGCGGGGAGATGGCAGATGGAGTTTAATCCGGACAAATGTGAGGTAATGCATTTTGGAAGGTCTAATGCAGGTAGGGAATATACAGTGAATGGTAGAACCCTCAAGAGTATTGAAAGTCAAAGACATCTAGGAGTACAGGTCCACAGGTCACTGAAAGGGGCAACACAGGTGGAGAAGGTAGTCAAGAAGGCATACGGCATGCTTGCCTTCATTGGCCGGGGCATTGAGTATAAGAATTAGCAAGTCATGTTGCAGCTGTATAGAACCTTAGTTAGGCCACACTTGGAGTATAGTGTTCAATTCTGGTCGCCACACTACCAGAAGGATGTGGAGGCTTTAGAGAGGGTGCAGAAGAGATTTACCAGAATGTTGCCTGGTATGGAGGGCATTAGCTATGAGGAGCGGTTGAATAAACTCAGTTTGTTCTCACTGGAACGAAGGAGGGGCGACCTGATAGAGGTCTACAAAATTATGAGGGGCATAGACAGAGTGGATAGTCAGAGGCTTTCCCCCGGGGTAGAGGGGTCAATTACAAGGGGGCATAGGTTTCAGGTGAGAGGGGCAAGGTTTAGAGTAGATGTACAAGGCAAGTTTTTTACACAGAAGGTAGTGGGTGCCTGGAACTCGCTACCGGAGGAGGTGGTGGAAGCAGGGACGATAGTGACATTTAAGGGGCATCTTGACAAAAACATGAATAGGATGGGAATAGAGGGATACGGACCCAGGAAGTGTAGAAGATTGTAGTTTAGTCGGGCAGCATGGTCGGCACGGGCTTGCAGGGCCGAAGGGCCTGTTCCTGTGCTGTACATTTCTTTGTTCTTTGTTCTTTGAGCACCAGCGTGTGCTGGCGTCATCCCGCGCATGCGCGGGAGGGTTCGTCTCCACATCGGCCATCGCGGAGGACCACAGCAGCCGATGCGGAGGAATAGAGTGCCCCCACGGCACAGGCCCGCCTGCGGATCAGTAGGCCCCGATCACAGGCCAGGCCACCGTGGGGGCACCTCCTGGGGCCAGATCCCCCCACGACCCCCCCCCCCCCCCCCCCGAGAAACCCAGGTCCCGCCGGTGAGGACCTACTCCAATTTACACTGGTGGGACTGGAAAAAAACGGGCGGGACTTCGGCCCATCACGGGCCGGAGAATTCGGGCGGCCCCGGGACCCATTGAGTCGAGCCGGTCCCCGCCATTCTCTGAGGCGGGCAGCGCGATTCATGGCGGGGCGATTTTTGGGGTGCAGGAGAATTCGGCGGACGGTGGAGGCGGGATTCACGCCGATCCCCGGTGATTCTGCGACCTGCGGGGGCTCGGAGAATCACCCCCATTGTCTCCAGAGCTTTGCACCAGGCATGCATAGACATTGGCAAGCCTTCTGGAAGACGATTTCTTGCCAAATGGTAAGGTGAGCATGCATTGCCAGATGATCAAATTCACCACAGCTCCTAATTTATTTTTCTCTGGCTCCTTTCAGGGATCTGCAGGTGGTTTTTGTAAAACCGTAACTGCATTGCCCAGCTGACCAATGCCATTCTTGATGAGGCCGGGACTTAAATACATTTCTCAAGTAAAGACACCAGTATCAATGAGCAGGTGCTTGGTTTTGTCGCTCTAGCCCAAAGGTGAATAACCATTCAACGCTGATTTCTTCCCCGTAATAATAAAGAGACTTTCAAGTTGAAAATTGCAGCAGAACAGATTAACATTCCATCAACTTTCCAACAAGCCTTTGCGGAGGAGAAAGAGCTTGTTGTCACAAGTTTGTGTCCTTCAACAAGGCTGGGTGTGTGGGTGCCAAAATTCCACAGGAGGCCTTTTGCGGATAGATTTGGGCTAAGACATAACTTCTGGCTGCTCCAGGAATGAAGTCTAACCCAACACAATTGCCAGGATCAGGAGTAATGCATTTTGTGATATGGACCAGTACCATTTATAGCTCCAGGCTCCAAATCCACCCCTGGCCTGCCAAGAAATCATTTCTATTGTAGCCAAGGGCTACAGAATTTCTCAGTGATATTGATTATCATTATCTTCCTGAGTTTTCTCACCTCCGTTTTTGAAGGCAGCTTGTTGGACATTCCTCCAGGAATCCATTCTTCCTGTGTGAGCCCTGTGTGTGGATAAACTATTCAGCCATCGAGGATGTCAGAGCCATGCCTGATCCTCTTCTTGCATATCATGTGTACATGCACTTCTCTCTCAGTCTCAATGTGAAGATATGAGAAATGAAGTTTGGCTGACTTACCCCTTCTCCACAGCGCAGGGTTCTGACTGGCAACCAACTTTTAAAATATTATGGCCTTGATAATATTCAACCTGATGCCCAGGTCCCTGACAGGTATAGTAGCCTAGATTGCCCGAGTCATTTGTAGGGATCAGTCTGTTGAGCAAATGCAAATACTACCCTTTCCAAGGGGTAATTAAGTGTCTAACTGCTGTGACATCTAGTGGGGCGAATGCTAAATGTTCAGCTATCTACATACTATTTCATAAACCTGTTGATTTCCTAAACCATGGTAGAAAAAACAATTATGTTAGTGCTTTGTGAAGCTGTGGGGAATTGCATAATTGCAAAAAATAATCAGTCAGTCAGCAGAATATTTTAACAAAGATCTTCCAGTGAATTCCTAGGCTTAACCAAAATTACTTAGATAATAGGTAGGTAAAGGCACATTCTCACGACGAGATTCGGCTTACTGGCAGGAATAGACTGTGATGCGGAGGTTGGAAACAATGGGCGTGATTCAACTAACAAAGTTCTAAGTGTCATTTTCGGCACCCAAGTAAGGTCTCCCAGGCATGGGCAGTGAATCCTGGGCCCCACGAGAGGGCAAGATACAGACCGTGACAGCTCGTGAGATTACGCTGAATCTCGCGAGACATTTTGAGCATCACAAAACCCACGAAAGGACTCTCGTGAGATTCAACGGCCTCCTCCCGACACAAAGTTGGGCACAGCAAGGCTGTTGAATCACACCGAATATCTGCAATTAAGTGGCAAAAGAAATTAAACATTTTGATATGAAAAATATGAAAAAGTAAGTTTAACAAGTTGAACTGTCTCTAAATATTCTACCCTTTGTTTTCTGGTTGGTTGAAGTTGCACTAACTGGTAGAGGGCAGCACGGTGGCGCAGTGAGTCGTACTGCTGCCTCACGGCGCCAAGGTCCCAGATTCTCCCCGTGTTTGCGTGGGTTTCACCTCCACAACCCAAAGATGTGCAGGCTAGGTGGATTGACCACGCTAAATTGCCCCTTAATTCGAAAAAATTAATTGGGTACTCTAAATTTATTTTTAAAAGAAGAAGTTACACTAACTGTTTTAAATTGAAAATAGTCTCGACTGTGAAATTATGCACATATGTAGATTTACTGAAGTAAATGCCAAAACTGGTGCAAGTTTGAATAAGCAGATTGAGTTAAGTTGCAGCCAAAATTCTGCCTGGGTCCTGTTTCCACTTCCCAATTATGAAAAAGATTGCATATGTTTTCAGCAAAGCTTGATTTGATTTATAAGATTTCAGTGCAAACATTGTTGAAGTTGTTATGCTCGAATTAGAGAGTGTGGGGTTTAAACCCAGGCCAATAGTTCATGAGATCATCTCTTGTCAAAGGGTTTACTTTCCAAGCTACACTTCCTTTCTATGGTGATCACCAAAGCAAACATAGTTTTATTAATAACCTTAAAACTTAAATAAGAGAGAAGTTTGTTAAAAAGCTGACAAAGGAAGTGTTAAACAGTGTATGAAAATTAATTGTCCAATTAGAACCTTTAGCACTGGTATACTAACACTCAGTATGCCTCAAGATGTCTATGTCCATGTATTCACATTGTGTATCTATCGTATGTTCTATGTTTTTTCATGTACTGGAACGATTTGTCTGGACTGTACACAGAACAATACTTTTCACAATAAACCCAAATCCAAAGTTGATTTCCTAAGTACCGTAGAAGCATTAAGATAGTCTGTGGACATACAATACTTTGTCCTGTATACACAAAGTAACATTGTTGAAGTTGGGCTGGTGAACAGGTGCCGTAGTGTGGCGACTAAGGGATTTTCACAGTCACTTCATTACAGTGTTAATGTAAGCCTACTTGTGTGGCTAATAAAGATTATTATTATAAAACCTGTAAATTGATGGACTTCCGGTGACGGCGGGCGGGAGGCAGCCGCGCGTTGGAGGGCTCCCGTTCGGGAACGGCATTGTCGGGGGTTAACACCCAGTCCTCGGGCCAGCGAAGGCAGTGAAAGTTGGGAGACAGCACAGAGGAGGGGAATGTCAAAGACCAGCAAAAAAACAGCCGTGAAAAAAGCGGCTGAAAGTCCGTCGGGGAGTAGTAAAGAAAATGGAGGCTGGAGCACCAGGGGAGGCCGCAGTGCTTACGGCTGAAGGAATAACTAAGGTGATGGCTGCGGAATTCAAAAGGCAGTTTGCAAAATGCATGGAGACGGTGAGGAAGATGATGAGGGAGGTTTTGAGTGCGCTGGTGGAGGAGGCGATTTCCCCGGTGATGACGGCGGTGGCGAGCGTAGTGGCGGAGGTGCGAGAGCAAGGGGAGGCGCTGAAGGAAGTGGAGGAGACGTTATTGCAGCACGGTGATCGACTTGCCTCGATGGGGAAGGAGATGCGGAAGGTGATGGACATTAACAAGGATCTGCGAGGAAAAATGGAAGACCTGGAAAACAGATCCAGGCGACAGAATTTGAGGATTGTGGGGCTGCCCGAAGGAGTTGAAGGACCGACGCCGACTGAGTATTTTGCCGCGATGCTGGCAAAACTATTGGGGGAGGGGGAGGATCCCTCCCGATATGAACTGGATCGGGCTCATCGGTCGTGGAGGCCTGTACCAAAGGTGAGTGAGCCGCCAAGGGCAGTGACTCTGTGCTTCCGTAGGTACAGTGTGAAGGAGAAGGTCCTGAGCTGGGCCAAGCAGAAGTGGGTGGTGCAGTGGGCTGGAGCTGGTATACGTGTATACCAGGACTTTACGGTGGAGCTGGCGAAGAGGCGGGCTGCCATCAACTGGGTGAAGAGGGCACTGCACATTAGAAAGGTGCAGTGCGGCATTGTATATCCAGCGAAGCTGAGGGTGACTTATAAGCTCAGGGACTTTTATTTTGGAACGGCGGAAGCAGCGGAGGAGTTTGCGAAGGCAGAAGGACTGTGGCAGAACTGACGAATTGAGAAATGGCCATGCGCCGATGTAACCTCATGACTGTATTTTCTTCTTTTTTGTTTCACTGCCTGCGGGTGTAGGGGCTAAAGGAGCCAATGTTGTATATATTTGGACAAGGGAAGGGATGGGACTTTCACTCGAAATGAGGGCTCTTTGGGGTGTAGGTGGATATGCGGGGTGTGTGTGCTAAAAGGGGATCTCTGGGCTTTCCTAGGGCCGGGCAAGGGACCCGGGCGGGGGCCTCCACGCTGGCCGGTTTAAGCCGGCCAGTGAACGGGAGTGAGGTGGGGGGAGGGGCTGCGGCCTTCGGAGCCTGGCAGAACAACTCTTGGGTATCATGTACGGTACTCTTTCAGAGGCTGGATGGCGTTGAGTGTAGGGGGGAGGGGAAGTGGACTCTATAGGTCAATGGTGACCATGGGCGGTCCCGGACTCCTTTTTCTCCTTTGTTTTCTGTTTCCACCGTGGGAGGGTTTGGTTTATTGGATGCATATATTGACAGGTGGGCCGTTGTTTGGGGTGGTGGGAGGATGGGTTCGTTGGTATTGTTAAGGGGATTGATTTTGTATTTGTTACCATTTACTGTTTGTGGGTGGGGTGTAAATCTTTAAAGGAAAATGTGAAAATGTAGAATAAAAAAATATATATATTTTTTTAAAACCTGTAAATTACTGCTGGCATTTGTTCTTAAACCAAAGTCACAGTATATTCTTTTTTCATTCACATACGTGATGAGGGCGTCACAGACAAATTCGGAATCTCGCCTTATTGTGGCGAGAATCCAATTATCATCACTTAAGCCTCAATTCTATACAATTAACGAGAGCCACCCGTCATCCAATGGCCTCCTGTCATTCACCGGCCTCCCCAGCAAGTGCTCACCCAAGCACCGATTAGTACTCCTTCTGAAAAACGTGAACCTGATGGAAGGGCTTCTGTGAGGAGCCGAGTAGTCATCTTTGTTCGCAGACAAAGAACTCGGAGGCACTGGGTGTGCTGCCCCTATGCTCGGTGGGGGATGAGGGACTCACGGTTGGAGGTAGGGGGACCCTCCAAAGGGGTGTGCCGCCATGGGAGGGTAGGGGTTGATGTGGGAAGGTGATGTGGGGGGGGGGGGGGGGGGCAACCACTCGCTGCACCTCCATGCCAATCCCTGGATTATGTGTACCCGTTCTGGCGACAACCCTTGTCCCTGCCGTTTGCCCATGGGCCATCTATAACCCCCACCGGCTGCTAAGGCCCCTTATCTTGCAGTTGAAGGCAATTGCCAATCGGGAATTGGCAATCGTAGTTAAGTGAGCACTTCACACAACCCAAGTGTATTCACGTGGGTGGGCGGGCCATGTAGCAGGCAGGAGTCATTGTCTGGCATCCCAACATGTGATACCTGGACAGTATATATGAACACTGCGGGAGGCAACACCACACACGCAGCAGCCAACATCCGAACACCCAGGGGATGGGGCGCAGCTCCAGCAACATGTCCACGGCTGCCTAAGTGCTGCTCGATGTTGTTATCAGGGGGCTGGTGAACACGGTCCCGGCTAATCAGCTGGCGAACCGACATTCGGGGCAGGAAGCCCGTGAGGCCTCACTAAGTGGACCAATTAACGTCGAATAATGTTGCCGGCTTCGCCAGATCGGGCGCTGGGAAACACGCGGCAATTCCCGCTCGCTACGGCACTTGCAACTTTTTCCGGAGAATCGCGCCCCAAGTCTCAGAAATGGAGAATGCAGCCCATGAACATCAGTGAGGACGATATTAGGCTTGGCTATGATATGTGCCCCCATTTCAAGTAGATTGCTAACAGTCTCACTTTGCTCATGTAAAAATAATGACAAGTAGCCACTCGGCAAAATACCAGAGTGCTGTCAAGTTGCATCGGAACAAGAATCTTCCGATGCATTCAGAACTTAAAAATGTAAACTCAGTCAATGAGGAGAAATCAAGCAGGCCATAAACTAGAGATATATATTTTGTATTATTCTGTACATAATTAATATTGTTGATTTACCACCATGAGATGATATATAGTTATATAAACATCATGAAAGGCCCCTTAGAAAATCTTCCCTGCAAGTATTAACAGATGTTTTAAAATCCCTTTGTTGGATTTATAGAGTTTATTTGCATTTCCTTTTTAGCAACTGTCTGTAAATTGAAAGTAAACCTGACTAAGCCTTTCCCAGTAATGGGTTTGGTGTTCGGGGTCCGGGGGGGGTCATCCAGAGGCACTCAGAGCCCTCTCCTCCTCAGCACCGACCGTGACCCCCACCCCTGCCAGCACTCACCTCTGGTCATGAATCAGCATGGATCCTAGGCCTTGGGTGAGTGTCGAACAAGGGCTGCCACCACCTCATTGGATCCACTGCTGTTCAATAGAGCCACTGGTCTCTGATTAGCCCATCGCTCCCAGGTCATAATTTAATGTGTAATGTATTAAAATACAAAAAATTAAAGTACATAATACACTGTACAGGTTCCAGATGACTTCGTAATTACATCCAGTTAGTAAAGTGATGTTTCATATTAGGGGAACGTCACAAATTCCGGTTCGAAGAGAACCCTGGTTGGTAGATTGCCAGATAACATAAAAGTGTGCTGTATTTCTATTCCAAAAGAAATCATACAGTGACACCATCTGCCGGTGTCAAATCAGACAGGCCTTAATGGAGAAGTATCACTGAGCAAATCGCACCTGTTCAATCATTGCTCTAATTGAACTTCCTCCTGATAAAATTTAGAAAGATCTTCCAGACTATTAGAATTAATTTGCCATTTAATCATATCATAACATGTAGAGGCTCCCACAGAGTTTGAATCATATTCATCATTTCAATCAGATACACCCACTCTGTGGTGCAGTTAAACAAAACCTGTTGATGTGTCCTCGCATCTAAGTCAGGATACCTGAAAATGATTTTACTTGAACATGCTATTGCATTTTGACGACACCAGTGCTACTGCCCCAACTACAGAAGCAGCAGCACTGTAATATCAATGTGGAGCATGAGAAACTATCACCGCTGATTCTCACAGAAAAACTTCAATGGCAACAAGCCAGAAACATAGAATTTTGCAATAAAAATAGCAAATTCTGCAAATAGTTAACAGGGGCGGGATTCTCCGACCCCCCGCCGGGTCGGAGAATCGCCGGGGGCTGGCGTGAATCCCGCCCCCCGCCAGTTGCCGAATTCTCTGGCACCAGATATTTGGCGGGGTCGGGAATCGCGCCCCGCCGGTCGGCAAGAGCCCCCCCCCTCGGCAATTCTCCGGCCCGCGATGGGCCGAAGTCCCGCTGCTGGAATAAGTTCTAACACTTATCTGGAAGCACCGTGTGTCCATTCCTGGAAAGAAAACAGCTGTGACCTGTGTTAAAACCCTTGAGAGCCTGTAGCTGCAAGCCATTCATTTATTTCTTGTAGTGGACTGTGATTGACAGCTTCCACAAAACAGCTGCAGCCTTGATTCATTCCTCTCTCTTCATTGGTGAGTGACTCTAAGTGGTGAAACCCAAATTTTTACCAACATCAACCACATCAAAGTGTGGTAAGTGCATTGCAATCACACGCCTTACTTCCCCATTGACCTCAAATGTTGGAGTGAATCCTCCGCTGGCGGGAATCTCCATTCTGCCAGTGGAATTCTCCGTCCACCGGCTTCGCATCTCCGCTCGCGATTTCCCGGCGGCGTGGGGTGGACACAATGGGAAATCCCATTGGTTGGCAGTCGGAACAGAGAAGCCTGCTGCCGGTGATGGCAGGGGAGGTGGAGAATTCAACCCGCTAAATCTGTCTCCATAGATATTGCCTTACCTACTGAGTATTTCTGCCGTTTGGATTTTATTTCTGATTTCCAGCATCCACAGTACTTTGCTTTTCAAGTTGTACAGACTTTTCCGGTGCAGAAAGAGGCCTTCTGGCTGATTGTGTCTGCACTGAGACAATTTGCAAGAGGCAATAAGAAACAAATCGCAGTGCCTTCTTTCTCCGCACTAGCAGCCTCACACACCTGCAGCTGCTACAGATCAACGACTGGGAGGAGGATATGAGGGAAGTGGCTTGTGGAGGGAATCGGAGGAGGCACAAGGTTGGATTCAGAGGAGACTCAAAGCGAGAGTTGGAGGAAACACAGGGCACGATTTGGAGGAGACACGGTGCTCGACTCAGAGGCAACATGGGGCGGGAATCGAAGGAGGCCCAGGGCGGCATTCAGAGGAGACATGAGGTAGGAATCGAAGTAGAACCGGTGCTGGATTCAGAGGAGACCCGGGTCTGGTCTCAGAGGAGAGCTCGGTCTGGATTTGGAGGAGACATGGGGCGGGATTCAGAGGAGACTTGGGTCTGGATTCGGAGGAGGCACATGGCGGAATTCAGAGGAGACACAGGATTGGATTCAGAGGAGACCTGGGTCTGGATTCAGCGGAGACCTGGGTCTTGATTCGGAGGAGACACTGGGAGGGATTCAGAGGAGACCTGGGTCTGGATTCAGAGGAGACCCGGGTCTGGATTCAGAGGAGACCCGGGTCTGGATTCGGAGGAGACACTGGGAGGGATTCAGAGGAGACCTGGGTCTGGATTCAGAGGAGACCTGGGTCTGGATTCAGAGGAGACCTGGGTCTGGATTCAGAGGAGACCTGGGTCTGGATTCGGAGAAGCCACATGGCGGAATTCAGAGGAGACACAGGATTGGATTCAGAGGAGACCTGGGTCTGGATTCGGCGAAGACACTGGGAGGGATTCAGAGGAGACCTGGGTCTGGATTCAGAGGTGACCTGGGTCTGGATTCGGAGGAGACACTGGGAGGGATTCAGAGGAGACCTGGGTCTGGATTCAGAGGAGACCTGGGTCTGGATTCGGAGGAGACACTGGGAGGGATTCAGAGGTGACCTGGGTCTGGATTCGGAGGACGAGGACGTGCAGAGAAATTACAGAGAGGTGAAAAAATTGTAGAGTACTTATAATGGGGGTTTTAATTATCCAAATAGAGACTGGGATAGTGGTTGTGTAAAGGGCAAGTAAGGGCAAAATGTCCTCGCAATGTTCAGGAGAATTTTCTTCAGCAGTATACTTCCAGTCTGATTCTTGGAAATGAGGTGGTCCAAGAGTCAGTAGGAGAACACTTAGCAGACAGTGATTATTGTGTCTCAAGGTTTAGGCGGACTATGGAAAGGGACAAAGAACAGTCCAGAGTGAGAAAAATTAACTGCGAGAAAGCCTAAACTTCATTGAGTTAAGAACAGATCTGTACCAAATAAATTGGAGTCAAAGATTGGCAGAAATAAAGGTAGCTGATCAATGGGCTCCTTCAAAGAATCGTTGATTCGGGCACAGTCAAGGCAGATACCCTCGAGAGGAGAAGGTGAGGTAAAAGGAGGAGTAGGGATGATGAGGGACCAGGAAGGAAATTTACACATGGAGGCAGAGGGCATGGCAGAGGTATTAAATGATCACTTTGCATCTGTCTTTACCAAGGAAGAAGATGCTGCCCAGACCATGGTAAAAGAGAAGGTAATTCGGACACGAGACCAGTTTAAAATTGAAGAGGAGGCGGTATTGGATTGGTAAGCTCTACTTCAAGGTGAGGTGCCAGGACCGGTTGAGATGCATCAAACGATATTGTGAGAATTGAGAGTGGAAATTGCAGAGGCACTGGAAATAGAACAAAGAACAATACAGCACAGGAACAGGCCCATCAGCCCTCCAAAACTGTACCGGTCAGGATACCAATCTGTTCCCAAATCCTCAGCACTTCCTTGTGCCGTATCCCTCTATACCCATCCTATCCATGTATTTGTCAAGATGCCTTTAGAACGCCGTTGATGTAGCTGCTTCCACAACCTTCCCTGGCAATGTGTTCCAGGCAGTCACCACCCTCTGCGTAAAAAGCCTGCCTCGCACATCTCCTCTAAACTTTGCCCCATGGACCTTAAACCTATGCCCCCTGGTGACTGATTGATCCTCCACCCTGGGAAAGAGTGCCTGCCCATCCACTCTATCCATGCCCCTCATAATCTTGTAGACCTCTATCAGGTCACCCCTCAACCTCCTTCTTTCTAATGAAAGCAGTCCAAGTATATTCAAACTCTCCACATAGCGAACACCCTCAAAACCAGGCAACATCCTGGTAAACATCCAATCTTCCTTAGACTCAGGGGTGGTTCCAGAGGACTGGAGAATTGCAAACATTACACCATTGTTCCAAAAAAGGCGTAAGGATAAACCTAGCAACTAGAGGCCAGTCAGTTTAACTGCGGTAACATCTAGAAACAAGAACTCAGGACAAAGTTAATAGTCACACGGACAAATGAGGGTTAATTAAGGAAAGCCAGCATAGATTTCTTTTGGGTACATCAGGTTTCACCAACTTGCTGGAGTTTTCTGAAGAGGTAACAGAAAGGATTGCTGAGGGCAATGATGTTGAGGACAATGTGGTGTACTTGGACTTCAAAAGGCATTTAATGCAGCGTCGCACAACAGATCTTTGATCAAAGTTATAGCTCATGGAAATAAATGGGACAGTGGCAATATGGACACAGAATTAGCTGAGTGGCAGGAAACAGAGACGAGTGGTTAATATATGGTTTTCAGCTGAAGACAGATTTGCAGTGGAGATCCCCAGGGGTCAACATTGGGGCCCTTGCTTTTACTGATACATATGAATGACGTGGACCTTGGTGTATGGAGCACAATTTAAAAGTTTGTGGATGATACGAAACTCGGAAGCAAAGTGAACTGTGAGGAGGATTGTCTGGAACAAAAGCGAATAGTTCAAGGGATGAGTCCAATGTGAAGACAGATTGAAGAAAGGACAGTTTTCCTCTGAGAATAGAGGGCTGAGAGAAGATGTGATAGAGTTACTTTTGTAAGGGCAACGAAGAGTTCACACCGAGTAGGTCGAAAAAAAACTTACTTTATTTTACAATTACTATTATACACAGCTCCAGTAGTTTCCTACTGTGTCTTCTCTGGTTGGTGCCTTGCTGGCCAACTCTATTTGTACAAAGTCAAGTGTCATTTTTTTTAAATTATAAATTTAGAGTACCCAATTTTTTTTTTTGTCCAATTAAGGGGCAATTTAGCGTGGCCAATCCACCTATCCTGCACATCTTTGGGTTGTGCGGGTGAAAACCACGCAGACACGGGGAGAATGTGCAAACTCCACATGGGTCGGGATTCGAAACAGGATCCTCAGCGCCGTGAGGCAGCAGTGCTAACCACTGTGACGCATGCCGCCCCTCAAAGTCAAGTATTGCTAAGGGTCCCCCGCCCCCTTATCGAGGGAGCTCTTAGTCTGCAAGATCCACAGGATAGTTAATCATCCACACCCTCTCAGACCCGCGTGGGTTAAAACAGTTGTGCAAAACCATGAGTGATCTGAACAAAATAGATCAGGAGAAACTGTAGCACTGAAAGGGTAGCACAGTAGGACAAGTGGATAGCACTGCGGCTTCACAGCGCCAGGGTCCCAGGTACGATTCCCCGCTGGATCACTGTCTGTGCGGAGTCTGCACGTTCTCCCCGTGTCTGCATGGGTTTCTTCCGGGTGCTCCGGTTTCCTCCCTCAGTCCAAAGACGTTCAGGTTAGATGGATTGGCCATGATAAATTGCCCTTAGTGACCAAAAAGGTTAGGAGGGGTTATTGGGTTACGGGGAAAGTGAGGGCTTAAGTGGGTCATTGCAGACTTGATGGGCCGAATAGCCTCCTTCTGCACTGTATGTTCTATGTTATTACTCATGAAAGGATCGCGAACAAGAAGGCATTAATTTAAAGTAATTAATGAAGGAAGCAATAACGATATTTGTTTTAATAAATTTAGAGTATCCAATTATTTTTCTCCAATTAAGGGGTAATTTAGCATGGCCAATCCACGGTCCCAGGTTCGATCCCGGCTCTGGGTCACTGTCCGTGTGGAATTTGCACATTCTCCCTGTGTTTGCGTGGGTTTTGCCCCCACAACTTAAAGATATGCAGGCTAGGTGGATTGGCCACGCTAAATTGCCCCTTAATTGGAAAAATGAATTGGGTACTCTAAATTTATATTAAAAAAAGAATTTACACTGTATTGTTTATGGATTGCTGCCAATGCTGCGGAATCTGTCACCCAGTGTAACTGAAGCATTTTAAGAGCTCAATAAGATGATGGGCGGGATACTCCGGTCGACGACGCCAAAATCGGGTTCAGCGATCGGCCGGAGAATCCCCGTTTCCGACAAAACCGGAGGCAGCGCCGCTTTCGCGATGCTCCAAACCCTCCATCGCGGCATACTCTAGGAGCACAACCCGTGCCGTATCGACAGCCTCAGGATGTTGCCTGAGGCCCACCCCCAGATGCTCCACCCCCAACCGGCTGAGTTCCCGATGGCGTGGGTCTCTCATGGTATGACCTGTCAGGAACTGGCGTGGCAGCTGCGGACTCAGTCCAGCACCGCCACAGTCGGGGGAGAGCCGATCCGTGGGCAGGGGGGACATTGGCAGGGGGCACTGTTGGGAGGTGGTCTGGGGCTCACGAGCCAGCCAAAGGGGAGGCATTCTTATGCAGGCCAAATCCGCACATGACCGGCACCATGTTGCACGGCACGGCCGCTGCAGGCCGCCACCGTGCGCATGCGCATCCACGGACCTGGCAATTCTCTGGGCCATATCAGCAGCTAGAGCCGGCTGCTCTACGCTGCCTTGCAGCTAGCCCCTGGCCAAATGGAGAATCAGTAGACATTTTGTGCCAAATGTCCGGTCGTAAAAGGCCACCATTCCTGCGCCAGCATCAGGACATCTGAGAATCGGAGAATCCTGCCCGACATGCCCATCAGCAAATATTTCAATGCAATAGAAGTTGCCCCATCAAGGTGATTGAAACCTCTATTGCTGTAAGATAAAGACAAATGAAACAATTTTGTACCTTCAGAAAAGCCTTGCACGCCCTCATCATGACGTTAATATTTTCAGAAATTATTCCTTGATTCATACATCCACCGTCATAACCAGTTTGTTCATTAAACCTATTTTATGCCTGATGAATTCATTAAAAATATATTTTTGGTGCGTCTATCTCTGCTGATCCCATTCAACTTGCATAGCTAACATTATGCCTTAAAGAGGTTTTGTTTATTCTCCACTAATATATTGTAACATAACTCGGCCCCAATCGGTGTGCTCCCCCAGTTAGCTCAGATTTTGGAATTAGTTCATCTTACATTTCTCGCCCCTGGTCCCAGGTTTGTGATATTTCTGAATTCAGAATCTCTATTCATTGTGACCATTATCCATGAGAGGTTTTATGATTTTTGTTCACAGCATGTTATCTGAATCATTTCTTGGGCGGGATTCTCCGACCCCCCCGCCGGGTCGGAGAATCGCCGGGGGCTGGCGCGAATTCACCGGCACCGGATATTCGGCGGGGGTGGGCATCGGCCGTGCCGGTTGGCGCCCCCCCCCCCCCGGCGATTCTCCGGCCCGCGATGGGCCGAAGTCCCGCTGCTGGAATGCCTGTCCCGCCAGCGAGAATCAAACCACCTCTCTTACCGGTGGGACAAGGCGGTGCGGGCGGGCTCCGGGGTCATGGGGGGTGGGGGGGCGGGGCGATCTGGCCCCGGGGGGGTGCCCCCACGGTGGCCTGGACCACGATCGGGGCCCAGGCCGGACTGATTTCCGCCCCGCCAGCTGGCGGGAAAGGCCTTTGGTGCCCCGCCAGCTGGCGCGGAAATGACTTTGCCGTGCGGCGCATGCGCGGGAGCGTCGGTAGCCGCTCACGGCATCCCCGCGCATGCGCAGTGGAGGGGTTCTCTTCCGCCTCCGCCATAGTGGAGACCATGGTGAAGGCGGAAGGAAAAGAGTGCCCCCACGGCACAGGCCCGCCCGCGGATCGGTGGGACCCGATCGCGGGCCAGGCAACCGTGGGGGCACCCCCCGGGATCAGATCGCCCCCCCCAGGACCCCGGAGCCCGCCCGCGCCGCCTTGTCCCGCCGGTAAGAGAGGTGGTTTGATTCTCGCCGACGGGACAGGCATTCTAGCAGCGGTACTTCGGCCCATCGCCAGGGGGGGGGGGTCGCCAACCGGCGCGGCGCGATTCCCACCCCCGCCGAATATCCGGTGCCGGAGAATGCCGGGATTCATGCCAGCCCCCAGCGATTCTCCGACCCGGCGATCTCCAAGCTTGTTCCTCAGAACCCCCTGGCACTCACCATCACAACCCCTTAATGTCTAGGTGCGTTGCCCACATATACAACCTGCTATAGACCACCCTAACCCAACAAGCATGCAGTAGGGGGAGAAGGGGGAAGCACAGGGTGCCAGAGATTCTGGGTTAGCACAGTGGGCTAAACAGCTGGCTCGTAATGCAGAACAAGGCAGCAGCGCGGGTTCAATTCCCGTACCGGCCTCCCCGAACAGGCGGCGGAATGTGGCGACTAGGGGTTTTTCACAGTAACTTCATTGACACCTAGTTGTGACAATAAGCGATTATTATCAGATTCAAGTCCTCACCCCTGATGAGGAATGGGCGCTGGAGATCATGGTGTTGCCCAAGGAGAGAGCACTCAACCAGAGCGAGGTCAGCCTGCGCCAGAGAAGTGACGATCCACTGTCCTTTCCTCCAGATGACATATCTCATGTGAGTTGTTGATGTCCATTAAATTATCCTTTCCTTTCACTGACCACGGACGGGATTCTCTGATCCTGAGGCTAAGTGTTGACGACGTTGTAAACGCCGTCGCGTTTTACGACGGCGTCAACAGGTCCCTAGAAGCAGCAATCCTGCACCGCACATGGGGCCAGCATGGAGAGCCTCATGCTGCGCGAGCTGCCAATACTGGAGTCAGAACGGGCGCCGCAGGTCCACGCATGCACGCTACGGCTGGCGCTACTTCGCGCTACGGCTCGTGCGACTTCACGCATGCGTGCTAGTTGCCTTCTCCACACCGGCACCGCCGCAACATGGCGGAGAGCTACAGGGGCCCGGAGGAACATAGGCCCCCACAAGGATAAGCCCGCCCGGCGATCGCTAGGCCCCGATCGCAGACCAGACCACCATGGAGGCCCCCCACGGGGTCGGATCCCCCCTTCCCCCCACAAGGCCGCACCCCGCAACATGAACATAGAGGTCCCGCCGGGTAGGACCACACGTGAACGGCGCCGGCGGGACTCGGCCTAACTCAGCTGGCACTCGGTACAACGCATGCGGAGAATCGCCGAGGGAGCCGCCTACAGCGGCCCCCGACCGGCGCCGCACCGGCGCCAATGGCACCGATTCTCCAGTGACCGGAGAATCGTCGGACCGGCGTCGGGGCGGCATTGCGTGAATCGCACCCCCCTGGCGATTCTCTGACCTGGGATATCTTGCAGTATAACCATCTGATGAGGCTGGACTCAGTCGTCGCCCAGCCTGCCACCAAGAGAACATCCCCGAGGAGAGCTCCGAGGAGAACATCGACAATGCGTCACAGCTATCGCCCCCCATCTTCCACCAGTGCAGAGACACACAGCGACATTTGTGGGCGCCATCTGGTGAGTACCACATAGCTACTGATGCACATCAGGTGGAGGAAGGAACATCCAAGGGAGACAGCGGTCAGACGTCTGGGTCCCAGTCAGATTTCAAGCCTCTGGACAAGGTTCTCCCAGAGTTGATGGAGATGATAGGACACAGTCATGACATTCAGGAGGGGATGTCCACGACTGCAAGGCTGATTGGAGGAGACCCAAAGCCTTCAGGTTCAGAAGATAGTGCCACCATTGTGTGGCACCCAGGCCAACACTGCTAGGGTGGCGACTGCAGTGGAAAACCAGGAGCAGGACGTCCACTCCTTGAGTCCAACACATTGCTCAGTCTGGGCCACCATGGCTCAGGACTTCGACATCATGTCCCATTCACTGAAGTATATCCACCAGACACAGGTGGACATTGCCGAGGCACTCAAGAGCATGAAACAGTTACTGAGCCCATCGCTGAAGGCGTCCACACCATGTTGCAGACAATGGGGGGACCTCCAGGCCGGGCTGTGCCAGGGTCTTCAGGAACTCACTCCAGCTACCCCCCACCCCCCCATCCCATGGAATCATGCAGGGCCCTCTGTGCATCCTCAGGGAGGAGGACGCCTTCGACCCCATCGAAGGGCCTTCCACCAAGGAGACTAAGGCGATCTCCAGTTCTTCTGAGAACCCCCCTCTTGGCGCATCTCACAGGCAGCGGCTTCTCACAGGCAGCGGCCAGAACAAGATGGCCTGTGACTTCGGTAATTCAGTCAGGGCCTTCCTGCTCCAGGCCCTCCAAAGGATGACCAGCAAGGGCACCAAAGGCCAAAGGGTGCGGAAAGCAACAGGCATACTCCACCTCTGGTGTGTTTCCTGGGGACACACCTAGATATAGCAGTAGACCACGTAAGGTCAAGAAGATTTAGGAGAACTGAGTGGGCACTTGTGAGGTCAGTATTCGTAGATGGGGGGGAATGGATAATTGTCACATTAAATTGTTCACTATTAAAACATTTTACACCTGATACTCATGAAGCCTCTGTCACTTTAGTCTTCACAACCATCCACTGTTCCCCAAACCCTGCCTGCCCGCCCCCCACCCCCACCCCGGGCACAGTGATCCAAGGTCAAAAGCCCTCGATGCAGACACCGTTTGGAGAATAGGTGTGAGCGCACAGTCGGCAGAAAGACAGGATTAGTGATCCAGTGACATTGGCCACACATGCCCATCACTCAAGAGTGATGTCACATAAGGGTACACAAAGCAGCATCTTTTATTTGGAGTAAGTGAGAGGAGTTAAAGGCGAAACAGTTCAATGAGAGACGAAGTCCAGCCAGGTTTGTACCACAGCCATTACCACGACTTTCCCTTTGGCGCCATGAAATCTTTTGCCATTTAATCTCTCCCAGCATTCATGCTATCGTAGACCTTTTATTCTTCCTCCCCCCAACCACTTTCAAATGTCCTCATCCCAAAACGTTAACTCTGGTCGCGATCTAACGGAAAGAAATTTAAGCGCCATTTGTGGCGGGTTTTGCTGGGAGTTTCCTGCCGGCTCTGTTGGCAAGTGCTATCCGACTGAGTCACTTCCATGGGCCCTGGGGACTGTCTCCCCGGCCAAGCCCACACTTGGAATTATTTTCATCACTGGGGAGCTGAACTCTCTGGCCAGACTGGCTCCTCAGATCTGGCCATTTTGAAAAGGTGGCCCGATCTCTAAGAGGGTGTGTTCACCCCCCATCCATGGGCAAAGTCACCCCCCACGCACATGGGCATTAACCCCCCCCCCCCCAAGTGATGACACCCTGCCATGGGGCCCGCCTTTTCAGGCCTTCTCACACATACCATCTTTCCAGGACCCCCCCTTTCACACCTCCAACATTTTAGAGACCCCTTCATACCCGCCATGCACCCCCATCCTCCATACCCGTCTTGCTTTCATGGGCATTGCCAGGCCATGACCCTTGGCAATGCCACCCTGGCACCTGGGCGCCCTGGCACTGCCACCTTGGCAGTTCTCCTGCTGGCTTTGCAGTGCCACATGGGCACCTTAGTAGTGCCAGGGTGGCAGTCCCAAGGTGCGAGCCTGGCAGTGCCTATGTGCCTGTTTTCCAGGAAAAGGGCTAGGGGCTCATCCTGCCCGGTCCCTGGCCACCCCAGGGGATTCCAATGGGCCCCAGGTACCATTCCACCTGGTCCACATTTGTATGTTTGTGTGGACCAATACTGAATGACGCCTGGCTGAAGACTCCCTTGGGAGGCCGTTAGATGCCGGGATCCCAATAGGTCCTGGGTGAGCTTGTGTACGTGGGTTTAAAACTAACTTAGACACGTGAGGCTTGGTCACGCCCATTGTGGGCGGGAACCTGATCATGACACCTCACGCAATCTGGGTAGATCGCGTGAGACGTTGTAGCCATGTAAAATGGCTGCATTCCGATTAATCTGGCCAAAACCCAGTTTAAAACGGCTAACCCGAAAGACTGCTGGGAAAAGCAGCCAAGAAGACACAAGCAGGCAGCTGCAGACAGGTTTGCATATTCAGCTCTGGGAACGTAGCCCAGATCGATACTCAGGGCTATCAACAGCCCATCAACCCAGGTATCCGCAGTTGCATTCAGGACTGTTTACACCTAATCTACTCAGACAGCCACAGTTAAATCGGCTATCCCCGGGAACAATTGCAACATATTAGCAATTGAATACCAGGCCAGACCTGTCGGCGCCTGCAGTGGCCGAAACAAAGACAGGTGAGCGACCACCCCCCGATCGAGGAATCGCCTCACTATTGGACACATCGGCCCCAGAGATTGGGGACAGAATCCAATCACTTGGGACTCAGGGTCAAGGGCCGCCCCGGGAGGCGGGAAGCCCCTGGGCCCCAGAAAAGTGAAGGTCCAAGTTCAGATCTCGCTCTCTCTCATCTTCACCTGCTCGAGACCTTCGCAAGACCAGCCACCGTGTATAGAAAGTTTGAATCCAGCGATCGCTATCCGGTAGAGACACCTAGCCACCGACCTGTAGCAGCCTTTTGAATCCCGCGGGCCAGATTTGATTGGACAAGCCATTCGTTTCCCTGACCTGGTGGGCTCTTCCTAAGTTAAGTATTGGCCAGTAGTGATAGGTTTATTATATAGAAAGTAGTATTAGGGTATTAATATTGCTTGTTGTATATAATAAATGACCGTTGTTTTAATCCTTACTAAGCGGTGTGCTGTATTATTAATCATAACTTGAACTTGAACCACGTGGCGGTATCATAAAGATATCTGGCGACTCATGAGCAAAGGTGACCTAAACAGAGCAAATAGACTAAAGCTAAAAAGAGCAACATAATTGGCGACATCCTGACGGGACCCGACTTAGAAGTGGAAAACTACTCCGGGAGAACCCCAACATTTTGACTTAGAATCCAATTGGAAACAAAACAAAAAAAAAACCCACAAGTGTTCAAGCGGTTCTGGTTAATAATTCACAATTCGGAAGTGTGTGTATGCATGCGTAACTAACAGGGTTATAAGGCAAAACTGATAGACTTTTTGTTGCGTCAAAACTATCGGCAGTTGGTATTTCGGAAATTAGCGCAAGCCGTACCCGCATCTACCACACCACGTTAGCCCCCTGTTCCAAATTCGAACGTAACGAGCAGATAAGAGAGAGCCATGCACGCAATGTAAGCGATGCAGTGCCTCATGAACCCCAAAGATTTTGCTGTCGCACCAGTCAGCAGCGTAGGAGTGGGACAGTGTCCCGTTTGGGAAGTGGAAATCCGCAAATTTCTGCAGGGCAAAGGATGGCCCGTGTGGAAGGATTTCTGCAGTAACGACGACTCAGGTCCTGGAAGTACAGGGCATACTTGGTGGGAGAACCTGAGTGAGATTCACAGAAAGAGTTTAGCAAAAGCGCGCAAGCCGATGGCAATTGTGTCCTGTCTGGCACAATTGCGAGGCACAGAGGAGGTCGTCAGGACGCTCCGCAAGGAAATAGAAGGCATACATCGGATAAGTAAAACCGATATATGTGAAAATGAGAAAGAGAACCAGGAATTGAAAGGGAAATTAGCAGCAAAGGACGAAGAGGTGGCTGACGCCAAACGGGGTCACCAATCTTGTCTGGCGCACTTGAGTAGTTTCCAGTCACAGTATGAAAAGGCTTATCAGGACCTGCAGCGTGCAGTCCTGGTAAAGAAAGAAACAGAAAACCAGATAGAGACGCTCCAGAAACAATGCAGTGATCTCAAGGCAGCCTTGAGAGCGCTCCACGCCACAACAACGGAACAAAGGCAGAGTACTTTAGACCATGCTAAGTGCCGAAAGCAGGTTGCAGACTTGAAAGCACTGCTTTCTGTCCAAAAGGGATTTCAAGAAACCTTTGGGGAAAGTTTAGAACAGGAAGACGGCCCTGATTGGGAAGAATTGCAAGAGACAGCGCAGCGATATGTTCAGGGAACATGTGCGCAGGGAAAACCCCAAAGGAGGAAAGCACCCCCACCCCCCACACAACAGATAATACAGGCTCCCATGAACCCTGTAACAACCTACCGCACCGCCACAGCAGACGCGGCGGAGGTCTTATATTCCACCCCCCTCACAGTGACCCAATTACGGGACGCGTGTGCCAAAATCACACCGTTCCTCCCCGCTTCAGACCCACACCATTTCTTTGCCACCGTCAAACACCAGGCGACCATGTACGGCCTGGATGAGAAAGAGCAGGTAAAGCTCACAGTCCTCAGTCAGCCATTGGTCGCAGCAGCCCTTCCCGACCCACAGAATGTAGGATGAGGCACCCTTGCAGAAATGCATACCGCGATCCTGGATGCGATCGGGTACAACCGGGGCGACCCCGTAGACGGTCTGAATAAATGCAGACAGAAAAAGTCTGAACACCCCACAGCGTTCGCAGGTCGCTTGTGGATTCATTTTGAAGCCGTTTTCGGCAACGTAGATCGTGCCCATTTGTCTCCAGACAATATGGCCAAGTGGACCCGCACCCTTATCTCCCATGCCACGGAAGCAGGACAGAATGCCTGTAGCAATTATTACCCCTCGGAGGAGGCTCATAATGAGAAGTGGGTGGTCAAGAGATTGTCCCGCGTTTGGGAACAAGCGGCTCATGGTAAATCAGCCACTAGAATACCCGAGGAAAACCAAGCCGCCGCAGATGTGCAGGCAGTAAGAACCACTCTTCACAACCCCGCCTGGGTAAACGAGGGAAAGAACAGCCCCCCAGCCAAACCGCAAGAGTGCTACAATTGCGGAAAATTGGGACATTTTGCGAGAGAATGCAATTGCCCTAAGAAACCACAGAGTGCCCAACCGACAGGCACTCTCGATAAGAAAAAGGCAGAGCCCGTAGCGACCGAGAACTGAGGTGTCCACATGACGGTTTAAAGGAGACACTTGGTGAAAAGTGTTGTCCTTTCAGATGGAACCTGCAGAATGTTTTATGTTGTCTGTTTGTTAAATGTTGTTCATCCTACAGGAGAATTTTCTCACCGCCCCACACCCATTCACCTGAACTTTTAACTTTTCCCACTGACACCCACCGCGGCCACACGCCCATTCGGCCGATACCTCTGAGGACTTGCCTCAGACACCCGATCGTAACTACTCTTCTGATTTGATGGTAGAATCAGAACAGTAACCCCACCATGATGACTACATTTTTGTCCGTTCTTTGGTCGCTCAGGCAGTGGAGAAACGGCGTGAGACCCGTCCTGCCTGGGGACCCCCCCCGTTGGTCAAAAACGCTCGGGTAGGGAAGATACGGTCTTGGTAGCCGTCCTACCCGGGGACTCCACCCAAATCGTACCCGTCGCGGCCCACACGTACCTCATTCGACTTTTTCTTTCAAAAACAGTTTTATTTTATTTAGGCAACCTTTGGGTTGCTGCCACATGCTATTTACATCCTGGAACATTTGGATGATAAAGTTAGCACTGGTCCACCATTGGGAAGTGTGCCGTGTCCAAACATTTGTTTTGAAAAAAAAAAATGGGAGGAGAGTCACATACTGTGACCAATTATAAGGGTTTAATTGGTCCCAAGAAGGACAGACACACTAACACACCAGATATTAAACAGAAGTATTTACACACACTACGCTTGTCTTACAGAACTCCAGAAGCTCCAAGTCCGGAGAAAACCAGTAAACAGGAAAAGGAAAGAAAGAAGACAGCCATGAGGACTCCTTTCTTCGTGCTCAACATGCTTATTATGGACCGTTGGTTGCGCGGTAACGCGGACCCCATTACTCCAAACCCCCCTGCCGTTAACGCTTCACTGCCCCGTAGTACCGAGGGCCCAGTCACCAACCACGCTGCATTATCCTGGTGTGCGAAGTTCATAACTTCAGACCTGACCTGTCGGCGCCTGCAGTGGCCGAAACAAAGACAGGTGAGCGACCACCCCCCGATCGAGGAATCGCCTCACCATTGGACACATCGACCCCAGAGATTGGGGACAGAATCCAATCACTTGGGACTCAGGGTCAAGGGCCGCCCCGGGAGGCGGGAAGCCCCTGGGCCCTATAAAAGTGAAGGTCCAAGTTCAGATCTCGCTCTCTCTCATCTTCGCCTGCTCGAGACCTTCGCAAGACCAGCTACCGGCAGCAGTAAGTTTGAATGCAGCGGTCGCTACCCGGTAGAGACCCCTAGCCACCGACCTGTAGCAGCCTTTTGAATCCCGCGGGCCAGATTTGATTGGACATGCCATTTGTTTCCCTGACCTGGTGGGCTCTTCCTAAGTTAAGTATTGGCCAGTAGTGATAGGTTTATTATATAGAAAGTAGTATTCGGGTATTAATATTGCTTGTTGTATATAATAAATGACCGTTGTTTTAATCCTTACTAAGCGGTGTGCTGTGTTATTAATCATAACCTGAACTTGAACCACGTGGCGGTATCATAGATACCTGGCGACTCATGAGCAAAGGTGACCTAAACAGAGCAAATAGACTAAAGCTAAAAAGAGCAACAACGTATTGGCTGCCGGGAAACCCGCGCGCGGGAGGCTTCTCCCGGAATCTACCAGCCGTGACATGCTCCTATTCGGAGGCGACACGGCTGGTTTCTTTCCTCACAGATGCTGCCAGACCCGCTGAGTATTTCCAGCATTTTCGATTTTTCTACCTTTCAGCAGCCTGCGCACACACTGATGCAAGTTGGCTGTTCTCATATCTCCTCTCAGGTCCCACTTTCCCATATATGTCTCACCTGACTGATTTCAGGAGAATGCACACGGGACTGTGGGGAAAAAAAACAAAAGACCACCTGAACATAGATTCCCGCCTCCTTACACTGAGCTCTGGGGATTCATGCTGTCACAGCTATCAGGAGGGTAGACAAAGGGTGGGTAGATCTTTCTGTATCCTGCCTCAGGCCATTGCCAGGCTGATGGCTATTATCTGCTTCTCTGTTTTGCATTCTTTATCTTACTCATACATACACTCACTGCCGTGCTGCAACATAACTCCATTTAAAAGGTGACTTACTGCCACTATTCTAAAATATGAGCACAGAAGAGACAATAATGTGCCAGACATCCTATCATCATTCTGACAATGCAGACTATCATATTTTTACCATTAATCCGTTACAGCAAGACGCGCAACATACTACAGCTTCAAAGGACAAACGGCTACCAAGGGGGAAAGTAGCATCAACAATCTGTATATTAAAAATTTGAGAAATGGGAGTTCTTTCCTTCTTAATAATAATCTTTATTGTCACAGGTAGGCTTACATTAACACTGCAATGAAGTTACTGTGAAAATCCCCTAGTCGCCACATTCCGGCGCCTGTTCGGCTACACCTAACAAGCACATCTTTCGGGACTTGTGGTAGGAAACCGGAGCACCCGAAAGGGAGAGAGGGCCAAAATGGGTTTCATGCTGAGCCGCGTGCTATGCACCTAACTCGCTCTGCTCGGCGGGATCTGAATCATTCCCTCGCTGGGTGTGATCCAGATAATCCTATTTAAATGAGCCATTCGGCTCATCTATATATGCGCAGCCTCTTATGCCCGCATTCTCCCAGCTCCCAGGAGTCACTGGCTATGCCGACGAGGCCTCATTGACACACAGATTAGTATTGGTCTCCACAAGCGGAGATCAGGTATGATGGCCACACCGTGGGACTCAAAGGCCATTTGGAGCCCCCCGGACGGTTGGGGACAGGGCAGAGCAGTGCATCCGAGCAGTGCTGACATGGCATGTGGGCACTCTGGTAGTACCTGGTTGGCAATGCCAAGAGGTAGGGCCTGAGGTTGGCCATTCCCATGAAAGGAAGCCTGAAGGTAGTTATGAAGGGGGGCCTGTAAGGGGGGCCCTCAGCGACCCCATAGTGGCGTATACTCACTTGGGTGGGGGGGTGATGCCACAATGCCCACGGCATCATGCCTGTATGGTGGTGGGGGGAGTCACACTAACTTTTCTTGATGGGCAGAGGTTGCCTCTCGGGAGTCATGGGTTGTGCGTGTTGCCCATGCCTGCGGTGGGTTGCGAGGGCCGTGGGGGGGGGGGGGGGTTCTAGGGAACCCTCAAACTCACTTTAAGATCGGGACCCCCTTTAAAAAGGGTGCCCCAATCTCTGAAGAGCCGGTATTGCCAGCGGGTTTAGTTCCCACTGCAGAAGTGGGATTTACTGGTGAAAAACATCCCAAGCCTCAAAAAATTACATTTTGGATTACACCAAAATAACCAAATCACCCTGCCTAACTCACCCAAAATGACACTGGGTTAATCGCGCCCTGAAATTACAAATGAATTTAATATCGCAAACTTGGTATATTTTGTTGTGTGCCTGGATGAAAATTAGGATTTTAAATGGTGTATCTTTTTTTTCTTTTATGCTCGCATTCCACTATAGGAGGCAACTCAATGTGTTCCACCCCACCCATGTATGTTATAAATTTGAATTGCAGCAGGAGTCAGCCATTTTATCTTTCCCCTCTTTGGCCAAGAACATAGCACCCCATCAGAGCATTGCTACTAATACGTCGGCTGAAAACAGAGAATGCAGTACAAGCTGGGGAGCAAAGCCGGGACCTTCACAACCTGTACGGCTGAGTACAGTATTTAAAGTGCAGAAGGAGGCCATTCAGCCCATCGAGTCTGCACCGGCTCTCGGAAAGAGCACCCTACCCAAGGTCCACACCTCCACCCTATCCCCATAACCCAGTAACCCGCCCAACACTAAGGGCAATTTTGGACACTAAGGGCAATTTAGCATGGCCAATCCACCTAATTGAAAGTGCATTTAACTGCTCCCTTATTTTTATGACTGCAGGTTTGTTTTCTCTGCAATATATACAGGAAGAATATTAAAGAATTCTCTATCAGCGGGATCCTCCCGTCCGCTGGCAGCTCACCCATGCCCACGGGTTTCCCGACGGGTGGGGTGGCCACAATGGGAAATCCATTGGCCGGCTGCCAGAAAGTAGAATCCCGCTGCTGGCGGGGGAGCACCGGGCATGAAAACGTGGCTGGCGGACCGGAGAACCCCCCTTGACTTTAACACCGTATTATATCGTCCCGTTTAATGAGCATGTAATTTAGTAAATTGTTTGGAATGAAAGGAGATTATGCAATTTGGGTAATTAACAAATAAGAATGCTATGCTGAGCCAGCTAGTCCTGCACGGACCATTCCTCTATGTTTCTGTCTCAACAAGCATACACTACGCTGAAATGTGCGAGCTGAGCTATGGTATGCATTCTTTGGCAGTTCAGATCCGTCACTTATCATTACAATGAAGTGCAAAGACAGAAGCAGGTATTTCTCACACTCTGTCAGCTCTGGTTCATTATTGGTTTTAGAACCTGACCAGGGTCTTGAAAATGTCAGAGGTGCTTATGAAACAGGTGCTAAATATGTCCAAATAGCAGGTGGCAGCACGAGAGTAGACAAATACCTTGCATGATGTATCGCATGAGTCCCATTCCAAAGATTGCCTCATATCTGATTTACATCTGATTTATGGGGAGGCGGTGGCATAGTGGTTAGTAATCCAGACACCCAAGGTAGTTCTCTGGGGTCCCAGGTTCGAATCCCACCACAGTCGACAGTGAAATTAGAATTCAATAAAAATCAGGAATTAAAAGTCTAATGGCGACCATGAAACCATTGGTGAGACAGGGAAAGACATTTGTCGTCCTTACCTGGTCTGTCTACATGTGACTCCAGATACACAGTAATGTGATTGACTCTTAAATGCCCTCAGCTGAAATGCTGGCCAGCCAACAATGCCTACATCCAATGAACGGATGAAAAAAAGTAAATTAGGGAAAAAAGGAAGCCAGCTCCCTTTTACCACTACAAACAGTGGGATTTTTGAAAGAATAATCTTTTAATCCATCTCCAGCATGGATTTATCCACAATAAAAAAAAATACTGCTAGGAGCTCAGCAGGTCTCAGCAGCACCTGTGGAGAGAAATTGACTTACCATTTCGAGTCCATGGGCTGGAATTTTCCAGCCATTCACAGGACAGGTCTTCCAGTCCCGTCGATGGTGCATCCCCACCGCCTGCATTCCGGGAAACCCCATTGACAATGGCGGGACCAGAAGCTCCCCCCGGCAGCCAATGGCGGGTCACCACCACCACCGGATTTTCCATGGAAAGTCCTGCCCCATATGATTCTTCTTCAGGGCGAAAGCATGGGAGAAAAATGATGGATTATATATTGTATAAGATGGATGGAGCAGGTGGAGCAGAGTCAAAGGTCAGTGATGGGTGGGAGCTAGGAGAGATTGCAGCAAAGATGTATTCGGCAAGAGGCGGAGGAAATAATAATGGCAGTGAGAAGGACTACAGAAGTTGCTGATAGCAGCATAAAGGTAAGAGAGCAGTGTGCATTGATAGAAGAACAAAGATCAGTGCTCAGTGACAACAAAACGAAAGAAAAAGTGACAGATGGCCCAGTGGGGGAGGGGCAATGCGGGATTTCGAATTGGGACAAAAATGTATTGAATTTTTAAAACAGGGTCAAGGTGGAGGAGAGAGTTCACAGTCTAAAACTGTTGAATTCAATGTTCAGCCCTGAGGGCTGTAAAGTGCCTAATCGGAAGGGCGGCACAGTGGTTAGCACTGCTGACTCACAGCACCAGGGACCTGAGTTTGATTCCGACCTTGGGTGACTATCTGTGTGTAATTTGCACTTTCTCCCCATGTCTGCGTGGGCTTCCTCCTGGTGCTCCGGTTTCCTCCCACAATCCAAAGATGTGCAGGTTAGGTGGATTGGCCATGCTAAATTGCCCTTAGCGTCCAAAAGGATAGATGGGATTATCGGGTTATTGGGATAGGGTGGGGGTATGGTCCTAGGTAGGGTGCTATTTCGGAGGGTCAGTGAAGAATCGATGGGCCGGGTGTCCTCCTTCTGTACTGCAGTGTGTCTATGATTCTATGAGATGCTGTTCCTCCAGTTTGCATTGGTCATCACTGGAACCTTCCAATAGGTCAAGGACAGACATGTGGGCAAGATGCTGAGTTGAAATGGCAAGTGGCAGGAAGGGTGCGGTCATGTTGCAGACTGGGGTTCTGCAAAGCAGACACCAAGTCTACATTTAGTCTCCCGATGTACAGGAGACCACACTGGGAGCTGCGCATACAGTAGGCCAAAGTGGAGGGAGATGCAAGTGAAATGTTGCTTCACCTGAAAGGAGTGTTTGGGACCTTGATCGATGAGGAGGGAGGAGGTGAAGAGGCAATGTTGCACTTTCGGAGATTGCAGGGAAAGGTGTCATGAGAAGGGGTTGAGGAGTTGGGGATGATGAGGACTGGACCAGAGAGTCACAGAGGGAGCAGTACATGTAGAATTCTGACAGGGTGCGGCAAGGGGAAAATTTGTTTCATGGTGCCAACATGGTTGAGTGGCAGAAATAACAGAGGATGACTCTTTGAAAGTAAAGGCTGGTGGGGTGGTAAGTGGTAGAAGGCAAATCCTATCCTGGTTCTGGAAATGAGAAGGGGTGAGGGCAGAGGTTCAGGAAAAGGGTTAAACCTGGTTGAGTGCCCTGTCAACCATAGTTGCGGGGAAACCTGAACAGGCGCCGGAATGTGGCGACTAGGGGATTTTCACAGTAACTTCATTGCAGTGTTAATCTAAGCCTACTTGTGACACTAATTAAGATTATTATTATAATTAAATAAAAAGGCAGACATGTTAGAAGCTCCATTTTCGAAGGTGACAGATGCAATGTAGGTGGAGAAACTGGAAGAATGGTATGGAGCCCTTACAGGAAGCAGGGTAGTCGAAGTAGCTGTGGGTGTCGGGAGGCTTGTAATAAATATTGGTGGTCAGCTCATCGCCAGAAATGGAGACAGGGAGGTCGAGGAAGGGATCAGAAGTGTCGGAGATGAACCATACAAAGGTATGAGAGGCTGGAAATTAGTGTTCCACCTGTCAGTGATCTGCTACTTTGGTCCAGGTGCTCCACTCCCACTTAAACAGTACCGATCCATCACATTTCTCCATCTGCTTTACCCCGGAGAAGAGATATACAGACTTGAAACATTAACTCTGTTTTTCTTTCCACCGATGCTTTCAGACCAGCTGAGTTTTTCCAGCAGTTTCTGCTTTTATCGCGGATTTATTTATTTCCACTTATCCATAAGTGAAATTCATGCCAGTGGAGATTCATGCAACCTGCTGCCATGGGCACAGATTTGAGCTGTTTTCCTTCAGCTCTCTTACACATGCCAACGAGGCTAATTAAAAGCTGTATCACTTTAAACTGAATCTGATGCACTCCCATGTTGGGACAGTCTGCCAATACTGACTGACTGCAGATGCTTATCGCGGACAAGTGGCAACTTTGGCAATGTACTGGAACGCTGAAATTGTTTGAAGGAGGGTATATCGGCAGAAGGTAATGCCGAGGTTGTTCAGTTCGAGATTTCTGTGCCTAACCACACATGAAGAGAGCTGCTGTCTGTCCTGAACAAGGATATGTCACTCTGGGGTATTATCCAGCTTTACATCTAACAAATTGTGGTTTTCCTCCATTCTGAAGAAGAGTCATATTCGGCTCAAAACATTAACTATTTCTCTCTCTGCACATGCTGGCATTTCTAGCACTTTCTGTTTTTAATCACAGGTCTCCTTCATTTATGCTTACATTGGTCTAGTCTCTGGGTCATATCCATAAGAAAAGACATTCACAGACATCTTTAGCTGACTCACATACCTCGACAAAGGGGGTTGATGGATTGGCCTTTAGTCCTACTGCTAATCTTTCTACAAATATGGCTTCTATCTTTTGATTTATCTGGGGATTGGTGGTTCTAACAAATTATACTCTTGCCAGCAACCACAGCAGTTTATAGAGAGACAGAACAACACAAAATGTTTCATAGGAGCATCGTCAAACACATTCTCACACCGAGAAACATAACAGGAGAATGGTTAAAGAAGTAGGTTTTAAGGAGCATTTTAAAAGGGGAGAAAAGAGATAACGGAGCAGAAAGGCACCGAGAGAAAATTCTGGGGCTTGCGGCTCAGGCAGCTGAAGGTGCGGCCATCAATGATGGAGCGATTAAAATCAGGAATGAGCAGGAGGGTGGAGAAATGTAGAGACCTTGGAATGTTGTCAGGCTGGAGGAAATTACAGAGCAAAAGAGGAGGCAAGGCCATGGAGGGAATTTAAAACAAGGATGAGTGCTTTAAATTTAAGATGTTTCTCGGCCAACAGGTAATTTCAGTCAATGAGTGCAGATGTGAATCGTCTACGGAACCTGATGTGAGTTAGGATATGGGCAGCATGGTTTTGGATTACCTCAGGTTTATCTAGACTGGGAGGCTGGTTGGGACCATTATTATTGCCGATTCTGGAGATAACAAAGGCGTCAATGAGGGTTTTTCGGCAGCTGGAGTGAAAATGGGCATGGTGATGTAGGTGGAAATTGGCTTGAGTTGGTGATGGAGTGGATATGTAATTGTAAGCTCACCCAAAGGTCAAATAGATGCCATGGTTGTGAACTTTCGGTTTCCCCCTCTAAAAGTGACCAGGTAGAGAGACTCTTGTTTGGTAATAGCATTCTGAAAGGGTTGCTTAGTTTGCCAAAATACAAAATTTACAATGTTGCAGTATGATGATACATTTCTGGAACGGAGCCAATAAAACTCTTCTTGCAGCTAAATCATGCTCTACATGAGTTAATAGTGCTTGATGCAAATACCATGGGCTGGATTTTCCCACCCTGACTTGCAGACCAAGTATACAGGGCAGGCTTTAACAGCAGTGGTACCAGAATCCAGGATTCCTGTCCCCATTCCTGGCATTGGCAATTTTCACCAACTTTGTGATAAAAGAGTGGGTTGGGAGCCCGCTCGCTGATATCCTGACGTTACCAGCACAATTGCAAAAGTGGGCATTCTAGACTTTATACAACTTTGAGAGGTCAAGAGCAGGGATGGAAGGTGATGTGAACCACACCAGCACAGAGGTGTCGTGAATCATGGGAGAACCATGGGATGGAGGTGGGAAGCATATGAAAGGCTCGTTAAAAAGGTGTTGTTTGCTTCACATGCCATAATGAAATGCTGTGCCATATGTTATATCTGTTCCAATACAGAACATGATCATACTGATTTGCTTTGAAAAAGCAAGTGGCTGTTAAATAATGTGGTTGTCAGGTGGAATAACCCCCATTTGGCCCTGTTTGACCTCCCCGTGGGACTTGTGTAATATGAGCTTTCCCGCTAGTGGCCAGGGGCCCGCTTAGCTGGGGCTCATAAGGACTTAGAATAAAGGCCGGCCCAGACAGGGACCGGCATATTGGCTGTCCCAGCGGGACTTTACTCTGTAAATATATTTGCAGCCATGGGCAGACTATTTGTGACTGTAAATAATTCAACGTTCACCTTACCGCCTTACTTGGGTCTTAATACTGGCAATGAGATAAAAGAAACTTTAACTCTGATTCTGGACGTCCTAGCCACTATGGAGGATTGATGTGCAGCAACGGATTGGACGGACTTTCAAATATGCCGTTCAGGAACCGAGAGACCTTCGACACTGGCCTAACAGATTGGGCTCAGTACGCAGAGCGGATGAGGTACTTTTTCCAGGATAACGGCATCACTGGAGAGGATCAATGGAAGGTAACCCTCCTGAGTGCCTGTGGGGCCCCAATCTTCGGCATTATAAAAAGCATCACATGGCCAACTGCTCCGGAATCAAAATCTTTTGATGAATTGGCAGAGTAGGTGAACAACGATTAAGTCACAAAACCATCTGTAAACATGTAATGGTACCGTTTCATCACTGCTGTGTGGACTCCGGGGCAGTCAGTTACGGATTTCTTGAGTCAACTCTGAAGGCTGGCTGAACATTGCCAGTTTGGGCCATCCCTTTCCGAGATGTTGAGGGATCAGCTGGTGTGCGGAATTAAGAACATGGGCAGGCAGAGGAGGCTATTGGCCTACACTCGATTTGAAAAGAGCATTTAGCTAGTGCTGTCTTGTGAGAAAAAGGAATTCAGGAACTCTAAGGTTTCATGGACTACAGTGTCCATGGCATTGCTCGAACCCCATACTGGAATCCAACGGTGTCCCAGGGCAGTGCTTAAATGGCCAGGTCACCACTGAAACCACAACCAAGAATGCAACACCACATCGTGGAAGTATGTGACTATATAGACCAAGAGCGGGCTGTTCGAATACACTCACCTTACCTTCGGGGTCTCTTCCGCCCGCTCAATTTTTCAGAGGGTGATGGAAGGCGTCCTCCAGGGACTACCCAAAGTGGTGGTGTATTTAGATGGATCACGGTCACTGAAGAAGAACACAAGGACAATCTAGAAGATTCCTCAGATGCTTTTCCCATGTAGGCGTCCACCTGAAGGGAGGCAAGTATCTCTTCCAAGCAAAGGCTGTGACATACTTGGGTTATCGGGTGGATAAAGACGTCCTGCACCCAGTGCAGTCTACAAAAGGGGCCCCTTGGCACCTCTTCATGTCTTGTTGAAAAAGTACCAGAGGTGGGCTCTGGGAGACCCACAAGAGAAGGCATTAGCAGAAGTGAAGAGACAGCAGTTATGCTCCCAGCTGTTGGCCCATTATGATCTGTCCCAGTCGCTCCTTCTCATCTGTGATGCCTCTTCATATGGCATAGGGGTGGTGCTATCCCATTGATGGCAGAGAGCGCCCCATCGCATCGTCTTCCAGAACTCTGGCAGATGCGGAACACCAAGCCCAGATCGAAAAAGAAGGCTTGGCTGTGATGTACGCAGTGAACAAATTCCATCAATATATCTATGGGCGGCACTTTTTTCTAATCAAAGGTGGTAAGCCACTGCTGGGTCTCTTTAAGGAGGACAAGGTGATTCCCTCCAATTCCTCGGCCCTGATTCAGTACAGTGCTTTATTGCTGCAGCATACGAATACATCTTTCAGCATCACCCAGGGGTCCAGATAGCACATGCAACGCCCTCAGTCATCTTCTGCTGCATGTGAACCCCCACTCTCCACCAGTGGCGGAGGAAGTTGTAGCGACTTTAAACTTCATGGATACTCTACCGGTAATAGCCGCACAGTTACGCATGTGGACGGAGAGAGATCCCACATTGGTGAAGCTTCTCCACATTTTATTACATGGCAGATTCCAGGGACCTTTCCGGAAGCCCTATGTTTTGAAGCAGCAAAAGCTGAGCATCGAAGATGTCATCCTATGTGGGGAGCTCAATTGGTCATCCCACAGTCAGGTGAGGAATTTATCCTGCAGGTTCTACATAGCGGCCACTCACGGGCTTCAAAGTTGAAGACGTTGGCAAGGAGTTATGTCTGGTGGCCAGGGATTGATGGTGACATCAAGCGGGTAGGGAAAAGATGCCCGGCGTGCAAGAACACCAGACACTCCCTCCTTCGGCCTCTCTTCACCTCTGGGAAAGGTCAGGGTGCCCCAGGGTAAGGCTGCATGCGGACTTTCCTGGACCTTTCGGGGGTCCTTGTTCTTAATCCTGGTGGACGCCCATTCCAAGGATGACCTCTACCCATCGCGAACCGCTTGAAAAATGAAGCTGCTCGTTTAGCACCCACAGGATTCCAGAGGTGCTGGTCACTGATGACCGGACCCCGTTCATGAGCGAGGAGTTTTCCACATTTGTATGCACAAACGGGATAAGATGCTTCCAGACTGCCCCATGCCACCCATCCTCAAATGTCTTGGCTGAATGGGCGGTGCAAACATTCAAGCGGGAAATGCAGAAGCAAACCATGCACTCCTTGGACACGCAACTGCTGAGGCTCCTCATTCATTATACAGCCATGCCGCATGTCACGACATGGATAGCATCAGCAGAGCTGCTGAACTCGGTTAAATCTGACTTTCTCATGTTTGTGCAGAAAGGTCGAACTGCAGCATGAAAGTATCACGGCCACAGGACGCCGGGGAGAAATATTCAACTGGGGGACACTTTTTGTTTATGTCCGGAACTTCAGAGATAGTGCTCTTTGGCTCTCAGGAATTGTGTTGGAGAAAACAGGGCTGGTATATTATGAGGTCAAGACCCAAGGGAAGACCTTGCGCAAAAACATGGACCATCATAAGGGACAAGAGTCCGACTCACAGGTTGCCTGGCCAGGGACATTGGTACCTCTACCGCCTCATGGAACACTCCCTCGCCTAGGTGTACTACCCACCGGAGCCCAAAGATTATGACGACTCTGGCTCGGAGACGGACACCAAAGCATCCGCACTCACAGACGATGTCGTGTCCGGAGCCGAACCCCCAACAGTAACCCTCTGGAGAAAAGGTGGTAAACAAACTGCTATATGCCACCCGGCCCATGCCTGCCACTGGCAGAAGCACAACCATGTGCAAAGCAGCACAAAAGACCTCCTCAGTTTGTGGCAGAGGGGACCGTTGTACTTGTGTGTGTGTGTGGGAGGGGGGGTGGGGGGGGGTGTAATAACTCCCACGAGGCTCACAGGGATATCCTGATTGATTGATTGATTGATTGATTGATTGATGGATTTCCCCATGGGACTTGTGGAATATGAGCTTCAGGACTATACTCTGCAAATATATACACTGCCACGAGCAGACTTTTTGTGACCGTAAATGAATCGGCGATCACCTGACTGCTCGACTTTATTATGGGCCAGGGTCTGGAGAACCCCAAAGTGTATCATGGAGTTCACCTGACCCACAACTTGGGAGCACAAGGGCCCACTTTACAGGTGTGGTGCAACAGAGAGCTAAAGTATGTTGAAACAAAAATAATGTTTATTCTATGAATCCAATTAACATTTTTAAACTATGAATCCAGTTAACATTTTTAAACACACACCGTAAACATCTTAGCAACTATCAACTCAAATACTCCCCCAAAGAATACAGTACTCTATAAGTAACCCTTAATCTTTCCTTACAACATCCATATGACAAAAGACCCTTTTTACAGAAAGACAACAGGTTTAAATTCTCTACTGAGAGCAGTTACCACTGTTAAATTAGCAAGTGATCTGAAGGCATTCTTTTCATACAGAGACCAGAATTACACCTTATTTCTCGGGATGCAGCTCCAAATCTGCAAAACGAAACCACACACACCCTGTAGCTGACAGCCCAAAGCAAAAGTAAAACAGACAGACAGCCCAGCTCCAACCACACTCTGACATCACTGCAGCTATTTGATAAACAACCATTTCTTAAAGGTACACCCACTACAGCTAATTGATAAACACCCATTTCTTAAAGGTACTCTCACATGACAACTTCCTGAGTCTTAATATTACATTTCCACTTCAAACAACTGCCAAGCTGTCAAAATAAAGCACATCATCACGAAAGTGGAAAAGTCTTCAGATTCAATAGAGTACCATATCCACTGGATAAGGGGAATTTCATTATGAATGTCTGGCTGACTTCCGAACTACTACTGGATTCTGCTCTATATGGCTTGTTATCACAGCTGCCATTAGGAAAGTTTGCTTCATTACTTTGACAGATGTATGAGCTTTTCAACAAGAGTAATGGGTTTTAAAATGACCATTCAACTAATGCTTGTTCATTTTGATGGATTTATGAGCTTTTCAAAGAATTCCAGATGCTTTTATTGGACTCATGAGTTATTTTTCTAGTATACTGGTGAGTGAGTTGGGAGTGGTGGATGGTGAGGGAGTATAGGGGCTGGCAATGGTATGGGGATGAAATGAGTGCAAGTTGGACACACCCACTCACCCTCAGAGCCCACGCACCCCTTCACCACACTTAAATTTATAGATTTGGGCAGCACGGTAGCATAGTGGTTAGCACAGTTGCTTCACAGCTCCAGGGTCCCAGGTTCGATTCCCGGCTGGGTTACTGTCTGTGTGGAGTCTGCATGTTCTCCCAGTGTCTGCGTGGGTTTCCTCCGGGTGCTCCGGTTTCCTCCCACAGTTCAAAGATGTGCGGGTTAGGTGGATTGGCCATGCTAAATTGTCCTTAGTGTCCAAAAAGGTTAAGTGGGGGTTGCGGGGATAGGGTAAAAACGTGGGCTTGAGTAAGGGTGCTCTTTGTAAGCGCCAGTGCAGACTCAATGGGCCGAATGGCCTCCTTCTGCACTGTAAATTCTATGATTTATGAGCTAAGAGATAGATCAATGAACTGGCCTTCCAACGGCAGTGCTATAGCACTGAACTCTGGACAAGAAGAACCAAAGTACAAAGAGAATTGCCTGCTTAATTTATTCTGTAAGATTAGTTTCAGTGTTCAGGGGCAGAGAAATAAAGCATTTGAACACCAATGAGCTGAACTCATTACATGAATCCTTGAACATAAAAGCAGAATTGTACTTAGTCATAGCAGAGAATGACAGGAAGTTCCAATCACCTTTGTCTAATAGCTCAATGTAGCTGTAGGCAGTTAACAACTCAGGCCAAAATCTTTGCATAACAACAGTGATATAATCACTGTATATGCTGCAGGACACTGGTACGAATGTACGATGCACGTTTAATTTATCATTGGACCGAGCTCCTGGAAAATCGTCCCTCAATTTATATTTTTTATTGTTTCATGGAATTTGGGCATCACTGGCTAGGGCAGCGTTTATTATCCATCCCTTACTGCCTGTGGAAGGGAAGTTAATGAGTTACCAATTTAGAAGCATGCTGGGAATATTGACTATATTTTAACTTCCCTTCCACACTGCCTGAAAGAAAATGATGGTGAGCTGCCTTCTTGAACCGCTGCAGTCCGAGTGGTGTAAGTACACCACAGTGTTGCTAGGAAGGAAGTACCAGGATTCCGACCCAGTGACAGTGAAGGAATGGTGATATATTCCATTTCAGGATGTTGTGCAGCTTGGAGGGAAGAGGCACCTGCTAGAGTTCCCATGCATCTACTGCCCTTTTGGGTGATAGAGATAATGGGTTTGAAAGGTGCTATTCAAGAAGCTTTGTGAGATGCAGCCATGCACCTTGTTGATGGGGCACACTGCTGTCAGTGTGCGTATAAGGTGGAGGGAATGAACATTTAAGATTGTGGATGGGGTGTCAATTGTGGATGGGTGGCTTTGTCTTTGTGGTAAACCACATTATTGTATTATATTCACTGTGCTGTGTTGTACATGCCTGAGCTTGTCCAGGCTGGCTCCGACAGTGGCTCCTCCCCTCAGGGCCTTTGTATAAAAGTGGGAAGTCTCCGCCTCCGGACCTAGTTCGGGTCCAGAGGCAGGAAGCTTGCTGTTTAGTTTATTAAAGCCTCAGTTACGTTTATCACTTGTCGTCTATTATTGAAGGTGTATCAATTTAATATACTAAACTTCTAAAGATGGACACTTCACTCAAGATGAACTCCTCACTCAAGCCTGATCGCTTGCAACTGGACCCACAAGCAGCTGACGCTACAGAGACTTTTGAACACTGGCTAAGCTGCTTCAAGGCCTACCTCGCATCTTTCAACGAAGACTTCACGGACCTCCAGAAGAAGCAGGTCCTCGACGCACGGGTGAGCCCAAGAGTCTTTAACCTCATCAGGGACGCCCTCTCGTACGCAGAGGCGATAACGCTACTAAAAGGACATTATGTGAAATCCGTTAACCAGGTATAACCTAGGCACCTCCTCTTCACGAGATGCCAACGCCCTGGGGAATCACTCGCGGAATTCCTGTGTGCCTTGCGCTTCCTCTGTCGAAACTGTGACTGCCGGGCGATATCGGCTACCCAGCACGCGGAGCTGCTGATCAGGGACGCCTATGTCGCGGGCATGCACTCGAACTATATCCGCCAGCGTTTATTAGAAGGGGGGACACTAGGCCTCCCAGAGACAGTCCAGCTCTCCAACTCACTGGAGGTGGCCTCCCAGAACAGGGGGCCTACACCTCCAACCGCACGGCATCCTCGTGGGCCTCGTGGGCGCAGCCATCAACCGACCCGGGCACGACGCAAGCCTGCGCCCCGCAGCGGCCCGCCAACGCCGGAGGCCCGAAGTGCTACTTCTGCTGACCGGCACGGAACGCTACTTGTAACTGCTGTGGGAAGAAGGGCCACTTTGTAAAAATCTGCCAGGCCCGATACCCCCCTAAATCTTCTAGGCCCAGCAGCGCTGCCTGCTGCCAGACAGGGTCACCCCCAGCTGCCGCGCCACCCGCCATGTGCGACCCGTGGGCGCCGCCATCTTTAATCTCAGCCAACACGTGCGACCCACGGGGACCGCCATCTTGGACGCCATCTTGCACCTCGCCCGCCACGTGCGACCCACAGGGGCCGTCATCTTGCACCTCGTCCGCCATCTTGGGACCCCTCCGCTGCCTCCCGGGAACCCAGCTCACCCGACCGTACGCTGGCCGCCGCTACCGCCGACCGGTCCGCTGACCCATCTTCCGTCACTCGCCTCCGTCACACTGGACCAGTCCCAGCCGCACCACCTGGCGAAGTCTACAATGACCGTCCGGATCAACGGGCTCGAGATGGCCTGCCTTTTCGACTCTGGGAGCACAGACAGCTTCATACACCCAGATAGGGTAAGGCGCACCTCCTTCCCCATCCTACCCGCGACCCAGAAAATCTCCCTGGCTTCTGGATCCCACGCAGTGGAGATCCGGGGGTACTGTGTCACGACCCTCACTGTGCAACGCGTAGAGTACACCAACTTTAGGCTCTACGTCCTCCCCATCTCTGCGATGCCCTATCACTGGGCCTCGACTTCCAGTGCCACCTCCAGAGCCTTACCCTAAAGTTCAACGGACCCCTGCCCCCCCCTCACCGTCTGTAGCCTCCCGACACTCAAGGTCGCCCCACCCTCCCTCTTCACAAACCTCACCCCGGACTGTAAAGCCGACGCTACCAGAAGCAGACGCTACAGTGCCCAGGACAGGACCTTCATCAGGTCAGAGGTCCAGCGACTCCTGCGAGAGGGGATCATTGAAGCTAGTAACAGCCCCTGGAGAGCCCAAGTGGTGGTCGTCAAGACTGGGGAGAAGCATCGGATGGTCATCGATTATAGCCAGACCATTAACCGGTACACACAGCTCAATGCGTACCCCCTCCTCTGCATATCTGAAATGGTCAATCAGATTGCGCAGTATCGAGTCTTCTCTACAGTCAACTCGAAGTCTGCGTACCACCAGCTCCCTATCCGCCCGGAGGACTGCCAATACGCTGCCTTCGAGGCAGATGGCCGCCTCTATCACTTCCTCAGGGTTCCCTTCGGCGTCACCAACGCGGTCTCGGTCTTCCAAAGGGAAATGGACCGAATGGTTGACAAGTACGGGCTGCGGGCCACATTCCCGTACCTAGACAACGTCACCATCTGCGGCCGTGACCAGCAGGATCATGACGAGAACCTCCGGCCCTTCCTCCACACCGCAAAACTCCTGAACCTCACTTATAATAGAGAGAAATGAGTCTTTCACACAACCCGCCTGGCCATCCTCGGCTACGTCGTAGAACATGGAGTCCTAGGGTCCGACCCCGACCGCATGCTCCCCCTCCTGGAACGCCCCCTTCCCCACTGCCCCAAGGCCCTGAAGAGATGCCTGGGGTTCTTTTCTTACTATGCCCAGTGGGTCCCCAACTATGTGGACAAGGCCCACCCGCTGATCAAGTTTCCCCTGGCGACTGAGGCCCAACTGGCCTTCGATCGCATCAAAGCAGACATCGCCAAAGCCGCGATGCACACTGTGGACGAATCCATCCCTTTCCAAGTGGAGAGCGATGCGTCGGACGTTGCTCTGGCCACTACACTCAATCAGACGGGCAGGCCCGTGGCTTTCTTCTCCCGTACCATCCATGCCTCCGAAATTCGACACTCCTCCGTCGAAAAAGAGGCCCAAGCCATTGTAGAAGCTGTGCGACATTGGAGGCATTACCTGGCCAGCAGGCGATTCACTCTTCTCACTGACCAACGGTCGGTTGCCTTCATGTTTAACAATACACAGCGGGGCAAAAACAAGAACGACAAGATCCTGAGGTGGAGGAGCGAGCTCTCCACCTACAGCTATGACATCATGTATCGGCCCGGGAAGCTCAATGAGCCCCCAGATGCCCTCTCCCGCGGTGCATGTGCCAGCGCACAAGTAGACCGACTCAGGGCCCTCCACAATGACCTCTGTCACCTGGGAGTCACCCACTTTTTCCACTTTATCAAGGCACGCAGGAGGTAAGGACCGTGACCAGGGTCTGCCAGGTCTGCGCGGAGTGCAAACCGCACTTCTATCGGCCAGACAGAGCACATCTGGTAAAGGCCTCCCGCCCTTTTGAGCGCCTCAGCATGGACTTCAAAGGGCCCCTTCCCTCCATGACCATAATGTGTATTTCCTCAACATCGTTGCGGAGTACTCCAGATTCCCCTTCGACATCCCCTGCTCTGACATGACCTCTGCCTCCATTATCAAGGCCCTGCACAGCCTTTTCACCCTGTTCGGGTTCCCCGCCTACATCCACAGTGATCGGGGCTCCTCCTTTATGAGCGACGAGTTGCGGCAGTTCCTGCTCGGCAAAGGCATCGCCTCCAGTAGGACACCCAGCTATAACTCCCGGGGAAACGGAGAACGCAACAGTCTGGAAGGCCGTCCTCCTGGCCCTACGGTCGAAAAGTCTCCCAGTCTCCCGCTGGCAAGAGGTCCTCCCCGAAGTGCTCCACTCCATCCGGTTGCTTCTATGTACGGCCACTAACCAGACTCCCCATGAGCGTATGTTTGCCTTCCCCAGGAAGTCCACCTCCGGGGTCTCGCTTCCGTCCTGGCAGACAGTCCCGGGGCACATTCCTCTCCGCAAGCATGCGGGGAGCCATAAAACCGACCCCCTCGTCGGGAAGGTCCTGCTGCTCCATGCGAACCCCCAATATGCCTACGTGACACACCAGGACGGGCGGCAGGGCACGGTCTCCCTTCGGGATTTGGCTCCTGCAGGCTCCCCGGCGTCAACCACCACCACACCCCACCCTACACCATCTCCCCCCACCTCCGCCCACCTCCCTCACAAACTGACTCCCGCAGGCCCACTGAGGACAAGCATCACCAGCCGGCCCATATACCGCACCCCCCCTTTGCCGACTCAACATCTGGGTGAAGAAGATGACAATACGCTCCCGGACGCGCAGGTCTCGACACCGGCGCCAACATCACAGCTGGGAAGGAGGCGGTTACAGCGGAAGGTCAAGGCCCCCGACAGACTTGATCTTTAACACAACTTCACCCCCGCCGGACTTTTTTTAAAAACAGGGGGTGAATGTGGTAAACCACATTATTGTGTTTATTGTATTATATTCACTGTGCTGTGTTGTACATGCCTGAGCGTGTCCAGGCTGGCTCCGCCTATGGCTCCTCCCTTCAGGGCTTCTGTATAAAAGTGGCAAGTCTCTTCCTCCGGACCCAGTTCGGGTCCAGAGGCAGGAGGCTTGCTGTTTCGTGTATTAAAGCCTCAGTTACGTTTATCACTCATCGACTATTATTGACGGTGTATCAGTCTTGAATGCTGTCAAGTTTACTGAGTATCGTTGGAGCTGCACTTAGCCGGCCGGGGGGGGGGGGCGGGGGGGGGGGGGGGGGGATGTTTGGATTCTCTGTTGTTGTAGATGGTCATTGCCCAGCACCTGAGTGGCATAAATGTTACTTATCAGTCCAAGCCTCAATATTGTCCATATCGTGCTGCATTTGGGCAGGACTGCTTCAGTATCTGAGCTATTGCAAATGGTGTTGAACACTGAGCAGTCATCAGGGAATATCGCCACTTTCTGTGCAAAAAGGAGAATCAGTCCTGAAATGTTTTTAAAATAAATCTAGAATACAGAATTATTTTTTTCCAATTAAGGGGCAATATAGCATGGCCAATACACTTAATCTTTGGGCTGTGGGGGTGAGACCCACGCAGACATGGGGAGAATGTGCAAACTCCACACAGAATCATTCCTGAAAAATGAACAGGAAAAAGTGAGTGGCGATACAACACTGCAAATGGAGGCATGGTCTGTGTGGATAAGGATAAAAAACGTTTCTCATCCTATGTCCTAATGACATGCGTAATGGTAATTGAACTCCATCCGGCACATCCAGGGAGAGAAATCATGGACCCTGATGCTTATCCTTTTTTTAGGCCCCTTACCTCTTCCCGCCACCCCCACTTTAACCTTCCCCCTCAATTACATTTATTAATTCATCCCCCCATCTGGTTCCAAACATTTTTCAATATATATGCAGCATGGGTCATTAATATTAAGAGCAGATTTGAAAACATTGCCTACATTATACTAGTGGCTACAAGTAGTGGAAAAGTGTCTTTCATTAATCGGAAATTCCAACAGCCAAAAAAATGTGTGATGGCAATATCTGGAGAGAAATAATTTCCGGAAACACATGTAAGACTTGGGATTGGTTTTCTATAAAGATCCATTTTGGTACAAGCACTTTAATGCTGTTTCTCTGGGAGTTCAATGGATTATTTTTGCCAGTTACAATGGATGACAGGGAGAAACCTTCCTCGAATGCAGTTTTAGTCCCACAGCGTGACCATCTTCTGCTGAACTTTCAATAGGATGGTGCAGGGTGGAATGAACCTAGGATGGAGCAGAGATTAGTAAAAACTTCTTTCAAACAATTTCTGAGTGACATGGGAGATTCTATTCCCAGACTTTGAAAGAGTAATAAAACTAGTGATGGTGTCACCAGCAGTTTTCAGGGGCGAGATTCTCCGACCCCTCGCCGGGTCGGAGAATCGCCGGGGGCTGGTGTGAATCCCGCCCCCTCCAGTTGCCGAATTCTCCGGCACCGGAGATTTGGCGGGGGCGGGAATCACGCCGCGCCGGTTGGCGCCCCCCCCCCCCCCCCAGCGATTCTCCGGCCCATATGGGCCGACGTCCCGTTGCTGGAATGCCTGTCCCGCCGGCGTGGATTAAACCACCTCTCTTACTGGCGGGACAAGGCGGCGCGGGCGGGCTCCGGGGTCCTGCGGGGGGCGCGGGGCAATCTGGCCCCGGGGAGTGCCCCCACGGTGGCCTGGCCCGCGATCGGGGCCCACCAATCCGCGGGCGGGCCTGTGCCGTGGGGCACTCTTTTCCTTCCGCCTTCGCCACGGTCTCCACCATGGCGGAGGCAGAAGAGACTCCCTCCACTGCTCATGCGCGGGGATGCCGTGAGCGGCCGCTGACGCTCCCGCGCATGCGCCGCCCGGCAATGTCATTTCCGCGGCAGCTGGCGGGGCACCAAAGGCCTTTCCCGCCAAGTGGCGGGGCGGAAATCAGTCCGGCGCGGGCCTAGCCCCTCAAGGTTAGGGCTCGGCCGGTCAAGATGCGGAGGATTCCGCACCTTTGGGGCGGCGCGATGCCGGACTGATTTGCGCCATTTTTGGCGCCGGTCAGCGGACATCGCGCAGATAACGGAGAATTTCGCCCCAGGTTCTTGCTTTCATTTTGATGAGGCCTAAGATTCTCAAGCCACAGTGACGCAGCACTTTTAAAAAATTGTTCATGGGATATGGCCGTTGCTGGCTGGGCCGGCATTTATTACCGATCCTCAAGGGCATTTAAGAGTCAACCACATTGCTGTGGGACTGGAGTCGCATGTAGGCCAGACCAGGAAGGACAACAGATTTCCTTCCTCAAAGGACATTAGTAAACCAGATGGGTTTTTTTGACAATGGTTTCATGGTCATAGACTTTTAATTCCAGGTTTTGTTAATTGAATTCAAATTTCACCATCTGCCATGGTGGGATTTGAACCCAGGTCCCCAGAGCATGACTCTGGGTCTCTGGATTACTGGTGTGTGGGGGGAGTTGTCTTCCAAGGTTCACTACCACAAAATGAAATACTGCTATACTTCTCAAGATTCTCTTTTGAATCTAAAGTAACATATAAAAAGCAGCCTAAATTTTCATTATGCCATAACAGAGGCACAATTCTGATGACATAACTGCTGCTCAGGCAGCTTCACAAGTTTCTGTCGGACTTTTTAAAAATTGGAACCACGAAATTGCCCAAATGTTGGAAGCAGCAGCACAGCAACCAACATGAAGGACAGGCTTTAAAAAGAAATTGGAACAACAGTTCCAATGTTTTTTTTAACATCGGACTGAAGCTCAGGTTGCTGAGTCTGGGCAAGGATGGAAATGCCATTTACCATAAGCACAAGCCTCCCCAACCCACTGGGCTTGAGTGTCTTGTGACCTGTGCACCCCTTTCTCCCTGATCAGATTGAAGAAAGTCAAAAGAACAAAGATGGAATACATTTGCTATTGGGGCTGGTTTAGCACAATGGGCTAAACAGCTGGCTTGTAATGCAGAATAATGCCAGCAGCGCGGGTTCAATTCCGTACCGGTCTCCACGAACAGGCGCAGGAATGTGGCGACTAGGGGCTTTTCACAGAAACTTAATTGAAGCCTACTTGTGACAATAAGTGATTATTATTATTGCACTAGCAGCATTGTAAATTATGCAATTTGTTTCACTTTTTAAATGTTTAGCTATTTGGCTTAAGCTTTTAAAGCACTTCAGGCGGCATAATGATTTTAATTTATTAAACCAATTATCATTTGAATTGATGACCACATGTACAGCGAATTTAATACACTCCAGTGTTCAGCATTAAATAAGCTCTATATACCTCAGATAATCAGAAAAAGTTAATTACACCTGAAAATGTGAATGACCTTTTGACGAATATGCCACTAAAATTGCAATTATCGGAATTTAAGAATCATAAGGATTTTCTTTTGCCAAGGTCACTCACTATCTGATGGAAATAAAGCAACACCCGTTCAACAAAGCGCCATCCAAGATCGCTGCACCTGTTTCATGGTCTAAAACACATGCAATAATACCTTATTTTATTCATTCACAGCAAAGCCTACATTTACCGTCCAGCACTAAGTGAAAGTGACAATGAGCTGTCACCTTGACAACTGTTATGGGCCAGGGTTAGAGAACCCCAAAGTGTATCATGGAGTTCACCTGACCCACAACCTTTACTAGATTATGGTATGGGGAGCACATGGCCCACTCTACAGGTGTGGTACAGCAGAAATAGAAAAGTATTTTTTAAAGCAAAACAATCTTTATTCTATGAACTCAAGCTAACCTTTTTAAAACATACAGTGAACATCTTAGCAACCATCAATTCAAATACAACCCCCAAAGAATACAACACTAAGTAATTCTTAAGCTGTCCTTTTAACATAAGAACATAAGAACTAGGAACAGGAGTAGGCCATCTGGCCCCTCGAGCCTGCTCCGCCACTTAATGAGATCATGGCTGATCTTTTGTGAACTCAGCTACACTCTCCGGCCCGTACACCATATCCCCAAATCCCTTTATTCTTTAGAAAGGCATCTATCTTTTTCTTAAAAACGTTTAAAGAAGGAGCCTCAACTGCTTCACTGGGCAAGGAATTCCAGAGATTCACAACCCTTTGAGTGAAGAAGTTCCTCCTACACTCCGTCCTAAATCTACCTCCCCTTATTTTGAGGCTATGCCCCCTCGTTCTGCTTTCCCCGACCAGTGGAAACAACCTGCCCACATCTATCCTATCTATTCCCTCCATAATTTTATATGTCTCAATAAGATCCCCCCCGCATCCTTCTAAACTCCAATGAGTACAGTCCCAGTCTACTCAACCTCTCGTCATAATCTAATCCCCTCAACTCTGGGATCAACCTAGTGAATCTCCTCTGCACTCCCTCCAGTGCCAATATGTCCTTTCTCAGGTGAGGAGACCAAAACTGAACACAATACTCCAGATGCGGCCTCACCAACACCGTATACAATTGCAGCATAACCTCCCTAGTCTTGAACTCCATCCCTCTAGCAATGGAAGACAAAACTCGATTAGCCTTCTTAATCACCTGTTGCACCTGCACACCAACGTTTTGCGACTCGTGCACCAGCACACCCAGGTCCCTCTGCACAGCAGCATGTTTTAACATCTTACCGTTTAAATAATAATCCATTCTGCTGTTATTCCTCCCAAAACGGATAGCCTCACACTTGGCAACATTGAATTCCATCTGCCAGACCCTAGCCCATTCACCTAACCTATCCAAATCCTTCTGCAGACTTCCGGTATCCTCTGCCCTTTTTGCTTTACCACTCATCTTAGTATCGTCTGCAAACTTGGACACATTGCCCTTGGTCCCCAACTCCAAATCGTCTATGTAAATTGTGAACAGCTGCGGGCCCAACACTGATCCTTGAGGGACCGCACTAGTTACAGTTGCCAACCAGAGAAACATCCATTTATCCCCACTCTCTGCTTTCTGTTAGTTAACCAATCCTCTACCCATGCTACCACTTTACCCTCAATGCAATGCATCTTTAGTTTATGCAGCAACCTTTTGTGTGGCACCTTGTCAAAAGCTTTCTGGAAATCCAGATAGACCACATCCATTGGCTCCCCGTTATCTACTGTACTGGTAACGTCCTCAAAAACTTCTACCAAATTAGTCAGACACGACCTACCCTTTGTGAACCCATGCTGCGTCTGCCCAATGGGACAATTTCCCTCCAGGTGCCCTGCTATTTCCTCCTTAATGATAGATTCCAGCATTTTCCCTACAACTGAAGTTAAGCTTACCAGCCTATAATTACCCGCTTTCTGCCGCCCTCCTTTTTTAAACAGTGGTGTCACGTTTGCTACTTTCCAATCCTCTGGGACCACCCCAGAGTCTAGTGAATTTTGATAAATTATCACTAGTGCGTTTACAATTTCCCTAGCCATCTCTTTTAACACTCTGGGATGCATCCCATCAGGGCCAGGAGACTTGTCTACCTTTAGCCCCATTAGCTTGCCCAATACTGCCTCCTTAGTGATTACAATCATCTCAAGGTCCTCACCTATCATATCCTTATTTCCATCAGTCTCACCTATCATATCCTTATTTCCAACATCCAGAAGACTTACAAAAAACATAACCTTTAACAGAAGCACATCAGGTTAAAGTCACTACTCAGAACATTTATAATTCTGAATTCACCAAATGATCAAGAGACAGTCTTTTCATGGCAGAGAGAACAGCAGTACACCTGCTTTGTCTGGCTTCAGCTCCAACCCTGAAAACAAAACCAAAAGGACACAGACACATTCAAGCTTTTCTCAAAGTGAAACTAAAAAGCAGAGCCAGAGCTCAGCTCCACCCACACTCTGACATCACTGCAGTAACATGAGCAGCCAAACACTTCCTAAAGCGACATTCTCATGACACAACTGACTGTTTGGCACTTCAGAGGGTAACCAAATTGCTGTTGATCTGGACTCAGGTTAAGGACAGCAGATTATTTTCCAAAAGGACATTTGTGGAACATGTGGGTTTTTACAATAACCCAATGGTTATATAGTCACCATTAATGACACCAGTTTTTTTTAGTCCAGATTTATTTAATTAACCAAATTGTCCAGCTGCTGTGGTGGGATTTGAACTCAGATCTCTGGTTCATTAGTCCTGGCCTCTGGATTTCAAGTTCTCCAAAATAACCTCTGTGTTACCATGTTCAGTAGCCAACTGTCAAGTACAGAGACCCATGCCTGAATTGCACAGGCATTGGGGCAACTAGTGCCAACAGGCGCGATGGGGACGCAATGGGTGAATTGTGAGAGAGCCCCAAATTGGGCTCCGCATCAAGTGCCGGGTCGATCGCAAGTCATCCAGATCGGCATATTTAAATAAGGCCATTTAAATACACAGACGTCTGATTCACCTGGCACCCAGGAGTCAATGGCTGTGTCTGCGAGACTTCACCAGTGTGCCATTTAGCACTGGTTTCCACAAATGTGGACCAGACATAACAGCACCTTGGGGTCTCACAGGCTATTAGAGGCCCCCGGGTGGTGGGGGATAAGACCAGATGGTACCCTGCCACTTCCTCTGGCACCTAGGCATGTTGACTAGCAGTGCCAGGGTACTTGGTGCCAGGTTGGCACTGCCATGGGTCAGGCACAGGTGTTATGGGACAAGGTTTAAAGAACCCCAAAGTGTATCATGGAGTTCACCTGACCCACAACTTTCTTTTATTCCTGACACACCTACAGAAAGCTTCAGGGTTTTCCTTGATCCTACCTGCCAAGGACTTCTCATGTCCCCTCCTGGCTCTTCTTAGCTCTCGCTTTAGGTCCTTCCTGGCTAACTTGTAACTCTCAAGCGCCCTAACTGAACCTTCACGTCTCATCTTTACATAAGCCGCCTTCTTCCTCTGAGTAGTGATTCCACTACTTTAGTAAACCACGGTTCCCTCGCTCGACCACTTCCTCCCTGCCAGACAGGTACATACTTATCAAGGACACGCAGTAGCTGTTCCTTGAACGAGCTCCACATTTCAATTGTGCCTATTCCCTGATGTTTCCTTCCCCATCCTATGCATCCTAAGTCTTGCCTAATCGCATCATAATTGCCTTTCCCCCAGCTATAACTCTTGCCCTGCGGTATATTCCTATCTCTTTCCATCGCTAAAGTAAATGTAACCGAATTGTGGTCACTATCACCAAAGTGCTTACCTACCTCCAAATCAAACACCTGGCCTGGTGCATTACCCAGTACCAAATCCAATGTGGCCTCGCCTCTTGTTGGCCTATCTACATACTGTGTCAGGAAACCCTCCTGCACACATTGGACAAACACTGACCCATCTAAAGTACTCGAACTATAGCGTTTCCAGTCAATATTTGGAAAGTTAAAGTCCCCCATAACAGCTACCCTGTTACTTTCGCTCCTATCCAGAATCATCTTTGCAATCCTTTCCTCTACATCTCTGGAACTTTTCGGAGGCCTATAGAAAACTCCCAACAGGGTGACCTCTCCTTTCCTATTTCTAACCTCAGCCCATACTACCTCAGTAGATGAGGCCTCATCAAACGTCCTTTCTGCCACCGTAATATTGTCCTTGACAACAATGCCACACCTCTCAATCTTTTACCACCTTCCCGGAGCTTACTGAAACATCTAAACCCCGGAACCTGCAACAACCATTCCTGTCCCTGCTCTATCCGTGTCTCCAAAATGGCCACAACATGGAACTCCCAGGTACCAACCCATGCTGCAAGTTCACCCACCTTATTCCGGATGCTTCTGGTGTTGAAGTAGACACACTTCAAACCACCTTCCTGCCTGCCGGCACACTCCTGCGACCTTGAAACATTACTCATGACCTCACTACTCTCAACCTCCTGTACACTGGCGCTACAATTCATGTTCCCATCCCCCTGCTGAATTAGTTTAAACCCTCCCGAAGAGCATTAGCAAATTTTCCCCCCAGGATATTGGTGCCCCTCTGGTTCAGGTGTAGACCATCCCATTTGTAGAGATCCCACCTACCCCAGAATGAGCCCCAATAATCCAGGTATCTGAATCCCTCCCTCCTGCACCATCCCTGTAGCCACGTGTTCAACTCTTCTCTCTCCCTATTCCTCATCTCGCTAGCACGTGGCACGGGTAACAGCCCAGAGATAATAACTCTGTTTGTTCTAGCTCTAAGATTCCACCCTAGCTCCCTGAATACATGCCTAACATCCCCATCCCTTTTCCTACCTATGTCGTTGGTGCCTATGTGGACCACGACTTGGGGCTGCTCCCCCTCCCCATTAGGGATCCGGAAAACACGATCCGAGACATCACGGACCCTGGCGCCTGGGAGGCAACACACCAACCGTGAGTCTCTGTTGTTCCCACAGAATCTCCTATTTGTCTCCCTCACTATGGAGTCGCCAATGACTAATGCTCTACTCCTCACCCCCCTTCGCTTCTGAGCAACAAGGACAGACTCTGTGCCAGAGACCTGTACCCCATGGCTTACCCCTGGTAAGTCCCCCCGTCCCCCAGTATCCAAAGCGGTATACTTGTTACAAAGAGGAACGACCACAGGGGATCGCTGTACTGACTGCTTCCTCCCAGCCCCTCTCACCGTCACCCATCTATCTTCATTCTTCGGAGTAACTACATCCCTGAAGCTTCTATCTATGACCACCTGTGCCTCCCGAATGATCCGAAGTTCATCCAGCTCCAGCTCCAGTTCCCTAACGTGGTTTTTGAGGAGCTGGAGATGGGTGCACTTCCCACAGGTGAAATCAGCAGGGACACTGACAGTGTCCCTCACATCAAACATTCTGCAGGAGGAACATTGCACTGCTTTCCCTGCCATCCCCTATAGATAACTTGCGGGTAAAACAAGAAAAAGAAAGAAAGAAAGGAAGAGCTTACCTGATATTCACTCAACCCTTTAGGTTAGAGGAGGTGGCTCCTCTTCCGCGCTTTTAGATTTCCGGCTCCTCTCCTGCTTTTAAATCTCTGGCTCCTCTCCCGCTTTTAAATCTCCGGCTCCTCTCCCAATTTTAAATCTCCCGCTCCTCTCCCGTTTTTAAATCTCCGGCTCCTCGCCCGCGCTTTTAAATCTCCGGCACCTCTCCCGCGCTTTTAAATCTCAGAATCCTCGCCCGCTTTTCAATCTCTGGCTCCTCTCCCGCCCTTTAACTCTCTGGCTCCTCTCCCGCTTTTAAATCTCCAGCTCCTCTCCCACTTTTAAAATCTCCGGCTCCTCTCCCGCGCTTTCTTATGCACTTCAGAGAATTGGTTGCCATTGAACATTAGGAGGGAGAAGGGGGGTTTGGCAGTATTGTGGTCTTTTGTTACATTGCTTACGGATTGTTAATTTGTGGGGGGGTTTCCTGGAATGTACAGGTGGATGTTTTGGTCTGTATATTGAGCAGGGGGGGGGGGCAGTTTGTGTGAAGGGGGGACTGTTACTGCATTTGTTTTTGGTTGCTTTTTCTTTGGTTGTTTATTGATGAAAATGTTGAAAATGAGGAGAATAAAAAGATTTTTAAAGAAAAGATAGTGGCCGGGATTCTCCGCCGGCGTGATTCTCCGTTATGCCGGCGCCCGGGGGTTTCCCGACGGCGTGGGGCTGCCCCACAATGGGAAACCCCGTTGACCCGCTGGCGTAACGTTGAATCCCGCCGGTCAGTCGGGGCAGAAATGTGGCGCGGCAGGACAGAGAATCCCGCCCAGTGACTCTACACCGAGTAACACCCCCGTTAAATACACTTTTCATCAGACTTTAAATTCAGTCCACTGAATATCGCCCCTGGAAAAACAGGTTGTGTTTCTAGGCTGCAGAATGTAGAAATCTGTGTATGGGGACTGAAGCCAAGCAAACTCATAGACAGTTCCTCGAGACCAAGGATGACTGTCTTCACTCCAGGATTGTGGGTCTTGAGGTAACTAAGAAGTCCAATGCTTGATACGCACATTCAACCTCAGACGGGGCAGGTAGTGTTTCTTGAGGTGGGAGGGCAGGATGCTCAGATTTTGGGATGCTCCCCAAGCAAACATGTCACCTTGAATCTTTCTGGTTCGGAGTCAATGAGCTGGAGAGAGAGTGCAAGAGATTCCATAACATAAGGGAGGAGGTGGAGTTTCTGGACAGTTTTGTCCAGTATACAGTCACACCCCTGTGCAAAACACAGATCCTGGAAAGTGAGGTGTGATGCATAGGGATCTGGTTGGTAGACTTTAAAAAAAAAAATTTACAGTACCCAATTCATTTTTTCCAATTAAGGGGCGATGCACAATCAATTGCACAAAGGGTTGGGTACAACTGTGGCTTTATTGCAGTCAGATGCATGGCCTCCTGCTGCAGCTGGCAAAATGGCAGCTGAACGAAGGACACGCATATTTATACTCCTCCTACTAGGCGGAGCCAGCTGGCAGGGGCTACTGGCGAACCTGTAGTACAGGTCCTACCTTACATCCCCGAAAACAGGTGTGCAGTGGTTCACCACATTCACCCCCTGTTAAAAATTAGTCCGGCGGGGGTGGTGTGGAACTATGTACAGTGTTGAACATTATTTACACTGTCATAGAAACAACATGGAGAGAGAAAACAAATTGTCCATTTTGAAGGTCCAGCTAAAGGTTCAATCTGTCTGGAGCCTTGACGTTCCGCTGGGAGCGGTGTAACGATGGCGGCGACGGCGGTGCTGGCAGTGCTGGCCTGCTGTTAGATGACTCCGGGAACGTGCCAAAATCTTCGTCATCCCCTTGCGTGGGCAGGGGAAGGAGGAATGGGCCTGGTGGGGACAATGATGGAAGCGTCGGGAAAGGGGAGGATGGCGCCGGGGCGGGGGAGTGTGTTCGGTTGGAACCTGACGGTGCCAGGTCCCTGAGGGAGACAGTATCTTGGTGGCCGTCTGGGTACGCAACGTAGGCATACTGGGGGTTGGCGTGGAGCAAGAGTACCCTAACCACCAACGGGTCCGCCTTGTGGAGTCGGACGTGCCTACGGAGCAGGACCGGTCCTGGAGCTGCGAGCCAAGTCGGGAGCGACACCCCGGATGTGGACTTCCTGGGGAAGGTAAAAAGACGTTCATGGGGTGTGTTATTCGTAGCGGTGCACAGTAGTGACCGGATGGAGTGCAGTGCATCAGGGAGGACCTCCTGCCTGCGAGAGGCTGGAAGGTTCCTGGACCGTAGTGCCAGCTGGACGGCCCTCCAAACCGTCCCGTTCTCCCCTTCTACCTGTCCGTTTCCCCGGAGGTTGTAGCTGGTCGTTTTGCTGGAGGCGATACCCCTGCTGAGCAGGAACTGACGCAGCTCATCACTCATGAATGAGGATCCCCTGTCACTGTGGATGTAGGCGGGGAAACCAAACAGAGCGAAGATTGTGTTGGGGGCTTTGATGACGGTGGCAGATGTCATGTCGGGGCATGGGATGGCGAAGGGGAACCTGGAGTACTCAGCGACCACACTGAGAATATACGTGTTACAGTCGGTGGAGGGGAGAGGCACTTTGAAATCCACGCTGAGCTGTTCAAAGGGGCGGGAGGCCTTCACCAGGCGCACACGGTCCGGCCGGTAGAAGTGCGGCTTCCACTTCGCACAGACCTGGCAGTCCCTGGTGATTGTCCTTACTTCCTCGACGGAGTAGGGCAGGTTGCGAGCCGTGATGAGATGGTACACTCGTGTGACCCCCCCTGGGCGAAAAAGGCTGTCGTGCAGGGCCCGGAGTTGACCTACTTGTGCGCTGGCACATGTACCTCGGGAGAGGGCGTCTGGGGGCTCGTTGAATTTGCCGGGGCGATACAAAATCTCATAATTATAGGTGGAGGGCTCGATTCTCCACCGCAAGATTTTATTATTTTTGATCTTGCCCCGCTGCGTGTTATTGAACATGAAGGCTACCGACCGTTGGTCAGTGAGGAGAGTGAATCTCCTGCCGGGCAGGTAATGCCTCCAATGCCGCGCAGCTTCAATGATAGCACGGGCCTCTTTTTCGACGGATGAGTGCCGAATTTCAGAGGTATGAAGGGTGCGGAAAAAGAACGCCATGGGTCTGCGTGCCTGATTGAGGGTGGCGGCAAGGGCGACATCTGATGCGTCGCCTTCCACTTGAAAGGGCAGTGTCTCATCTACAGCGTGCATTGTGGCCTCGGCGATATCGGCTCTGATACGGGCGAAGGCCTGTTGTGCCCAGGCCGTGAGGGGGAACTGGGTGGACTGTATGAGTGGGCGGGCCTTGTCCGCATAGTTTGGGACCCACTGAGTGTAGTACGAAAAGAACCCCAGGCAGCGTTTTATGGTCTTGAGGCAGTGGGGGAGGGGAAGCTCCATGAGGAGGCGCATGTGGTCGGGATCAGGCCCCAGAACTCTATTCTGGACCACATAGCCGAGGATGGCTAAGCGGGTCATGCTGAACACACACTTCTCTTTGTTAAAAGTAAGATTGAGGAGAGTGGCGGTGCGGAGTAATTTAGCGAGGTTGGCATCGTGGTCCTGCTGATCATGGCCACAGATGGTGACATTGTCTAGGTACGGGAACGTGGCCCGCAAGCCGTACGGTCGACCATTCGGTCCATCTCCCTTTGGAAGACCGATACCCCATTAGTGACGCCAAAGGGAACCCTAAGAAAATGGTACAGACGACCGTCCGCCTCGAAGGCAGTGTTATGGGCGGTCAGATTTACGGATGGGAAGCTGGTGGTAGGCGGATTTTAGGTCGATCGTTGAGAAGACCCGGTACTGCGCAATCTGATTGACCATATCAGATATGCGTAGGAGTGGGTGCGCGTTGAGTTACGTGTACCGATTGATGGTCTGGCTGTAGTCCACGACCATTCGGTGTTTCTCCCCAGTTTTAACGACTATCACTTGGGCTCTCCAGGGGCTGTTGCTAGCCTCGATGACACCCTCCCGAAGCAGCCGCTGGACCTCGGACCTGATGAAGGTCTTGTCCTGGGTGCTGTACCATCTGCTCCTGGTGGCGACGGACATGCAATCTGAAGTAAGATTGGCAAAGAGGGAGGGGTCTCGACTTTAGGGTCGTGAGGCCGCACACAGTGAGGGGTGGAATGGGCCCGCTGAATTTGAGGGTGAGGCTCTGGAGATGGCACTGAAAATCCAGGCCAAGCAATAGTGCAGCGCAGAGGTTAGGAAGGATGGAGAGGCGAAAGCCGCTGAACTCTACGCCCTGGACTGTGAGAGTGACTGTGCAGAATCCTCGGATTGGGACAGAGTGGGACCCGGAGGCCAGGGAGATCCGTTGATTGGCGGGGTGGACCGCGAGGGAGCAGCGCCTTACCGTATCCGGGTGTATGAAGCTTTTAGTGCGCCCGGAGTCCAGCAGGCAAGAGGTCACGTGGCCGTTGATTTTCACTATTGTCGAAGGGGTGGCCATGTTGTGTGGACGAGACTGGTCCAGCGTCATCGAGGCGAGCTGCGGGTGATCGTCACTGGTTTCAGACAAAGAGCGTTGGGGGCCCAGGTCGTGGAAGGTCGCTGGCGTCCATGCCCCGTGGGGAAGGCAAGATGGCAGCAGTTGGAGATCCTGCGGGGAACAAAATGGCGGTGCCCATGGGGCGCACCTTGCGGAGGCGGGACAAAATGGCGGCGCCTATGGGTAGCACGTTGGTGGAGCAGGCCAAGATGACGGCGCCCATGGGCCACACGTGGACTGAGGAGGAGAAGATGGCGGCCGCGCGTGGCCCCGGGAGGTGAAGATTGCAGCGCTCACTCGCCGCGCGTGGTCCATGGGGGTGAAGAGAGCGGCGCCCATTGTGCGTTTGGCAGGGGGGAGGGGGCGATAGCGGCGACTGTGCAGGCCTGGCACACTGCGGCGAAGTGGCACTTTTTGCCGCAAGCCTTGCAAATGGCGGCGCAGGCCGGGCAGCGTGGGCGAGGGTGCTTCTGCTGACCGCAGAAATAGCATCGGGGATGGGGGGGGTTTGCGTGTGGCACAGGCGTATTGACTAGGCAGGGCCCCAGCTGAGGCGGTCGTTTGCGGGATCCAGAGGGATAGGCGGGGTGACCATCATGGAGAGCGCTAATTTTTTTGTCTCCACTAGGTTGAGTGTGGCACCTTCCAGCAATCATTGTCGGATGAGGTCCGACCCAATCCCCATTACGAAAGCATCGCGCATGAGCAGATTAGAATGTTCGGTGGCCGTAACGGCCTGACAGTCACAGTCCCGGACGAGTGGGATTAGGGCCCGCCAGAAGTCTGCGAGTGGCGAGTACGTGCCTGGCGAAGAGTGTGTTGGCTTTCTGCGCGTGGTTCTCTTTGAGGAGTGCCATGGCTTCCGTGTAAGCCGGGGCGTCCTGGATCAGCGGGAACACGCTTGAGCTCAACCTGGAATACAGGACCTGTATCTTCTGAGGTGGTGTCGCCGCTGAGTTAATGTAGGCCTTGAAGCAAGCTAGCCAGTGATTAAAATCATTTCTGGCGTCGGTCGATTGCGGATCCAGCTGTAGGCGATCTGGTTTGACACGGATGTCCATCCTGTAGCAAATCTGACTGCAATAAATTGATGCATGATCAATTGCACAAAGACTAAGGTTGGGTACATAAGGTTGGCTTTATTGCAGTCAGATGCGTGGCCTCCTGCTGCAGCTGGCGAAATGGCAGCTGAATGAAGGACACACATATTTATATTCCTCCTACTGGGCTGAGCCAGCCGGAGGGGCTACCAGCGAACCTGTAGTCCAGGTCCTACCTTATATCCCCTAATACAGGTGTACAGTGGTTCACCACAAGGGGTAATTTAGCGTGGCCAATCCACATACCCTGCACGTCTTTGGGTTCTGGGGGAAAAACCCACGCGGCACGGGGAGAAGTGCAAACTCCACACGGACAGTGACCCAGAGCCAGAACCTCGGCGCCGTGCGGCAGCAGTGTTATCCACTGCGCCGCCGTGTTGCCCTGGTTAGCAGATATTAAGGAAAGGTTGAGAAGGAGATCCCACAGACCCTGCTCCTATCCAAAAGGTACGAAGTACTCGTTATCCGTGAGGACAAGGAGAAAGACTGTATGGAGGAGAGTTAGAATGTAAACCAAGGGACCATAGCTCAGAAGGCTACCTGGGAGTGAAAGAAAAGAATAGAAATGCGGTCATAATAACAGAGAACACCACAATTATAGGGATTGGCAGAGTCCTTTACGACCACAAATAGGAATTCCAATGGATCTGTTACCCACCCGATGCCAAGATAAGATATAATCAAGGTAGCTGAAGAGAACATGGAAAAGGAGGGATTCAATCTAGTTGTCATAGTCCATAGGGGCTGGTTTAGGACAGTGGACTAAACAGCTGGCTTGTAATGCAGAACAGGACCAGCAGCGCGGGTTCAATTCCCGTAGCGGCCTGCCCAAACAGGTGCCGGAATGTGGTGACTAGGGGCTTTTCACAGTAACTTCATTGAAGCCGACTTGTGACAATAAGCTCTTATTATTATTATGTTGGAACAGACAACATAGTAAGAAATATTGGAGGTTCTGCTGAAAGAGTTTCAGAGTTTAGGTTCTAATTAAAAAGCAGGTATGGCAACTGCTCGGTCCAAGATCGCAAGAAACTGCAGACTGTGGTGAACCCAGCCCAACGCATTACACAAACTTGCCACCCCCACAATTGATTCTGTGTACACCTCTCGCTGCCTCAAGAAGGCAGACAGCATTATCAGAGACCCCTCCCACCCAGGCATTGCCTTCTTCCAGACCCTTCCATCAGGCAGAAGGGACAGAAGTCTGAAGACGTGCACATCCAGACATAAGAACAGCTTCTTCCCCACAGCTACAAGACTCCTCAATGACTCTCCCTCAGACTGATCTGTTCCCTGTAAGAACACTATTCACGACGCCCTATGCTGCTCTTGCTCATGTATTTGCTTTGTTTGCTTTGTTTGGCCCTTGTTCCGCACTGTAACCAATCACTATTTGTCGATGTACCATTTGTCAATGTTCCCTGTTGATTATTCTTGTGTCTACTATGTAGGTACTGTGTACATTCCTCGGCCGCAGAAGAATACTTTTCACTGGACTTTGGTACATGTGACAATAAATCAAATCAAATCAAATCGAGGATAATAATCTCTGAATTATTGCACATGCACGTGCAACTTATCATAAGAAGCAACAGAAGAATTAACACATGGCTAAAGGGCTGGTGTGGGAAAGAGTGGTTCATTCTCATGAGTCATTGGCATCAGTTCTGGAGAGGAAAGAGCTGCATTGATGGAATGAGCTCCACCTGAAGCAGGATGGAACACATGTCCTGGCAGAAATAATGAAAAGGGGAGTGGTAAATAGGTACGGTGGGGTGAAGGAATCTACAATATACGCATCCTAAATATATACTGAACAGGGCAGGAGTATATAGGCAGAATAGATTAAGAGAAGGCATGGATGGTAAGGGACTTAATAGTGAGCATTGGTGTTTCAAAGATGGTTAACCGTAAAGTGAATCGAGATCATATTAAATGAGTTATAATATCTGAATAGCAATGCACACATTGTACATTATAGGGGTGGGAGGCACTAGAAAGGGTGCAGAGATTTGTAAAGATGATGTCCAAGATACGTGGTTGTACATATCAGGAAAGAAGGGGGACCTAAAGGTCTTTAAAATTCTCTTGATCTTGTTGGTGTAGATTCAGAGGGAATTTTTCCACTTGCGGAGAGGAGCATAACAAGAGATCATTGAGATAATTACCAAGAAATCCAATAGGAACTTCAAAAAAATCTTTGTTACCCAAGAGTGGTGAGAATGGGGAACTTACCATTACAGGGAGGGTTGAAACAAATAGTATAAAAGCATTTAAGGAGAAGCTAGACAAGCAAGTTAAGGAGAAAACGACAGAGGGCTGTGATCATAGGGTGGGATTTTCCAGCCCCAACCCGTCAATGTGATTTGCGGCAGCAGAAGCGGCCTGCCATTGGCCAGTGTCGGGATCTTCCGGTCCCGCCACTGTCATTACATTCACCCGTTGTTGCACCTGCTGTCGCCGGGGAATCCACGTTGGGGGGGGGGGGGCGGGGGGGGGGGGCGGGGGGGGCGTTGGCGGCACAGTACAAACCCGCCAGTGTGAGCAGCCGGAATACTCTGGCCTATGATTCGGAACTCGAAAGGTGGGAGGCACAACTGGGCCATAATGCTTGGTACTTCTCACAAATCTTAAAAAGGATTTCCACTTCTGTCCTGTAGTTCAGGAAGTTATAAATCCCCATGACAACTAAGTTCAGACGTAAAACTACTTTATTGAAACAAAGTCAGGACAAACTTCTCAAGTTTCATGCGAACGACAGCGACAAACACTAGTAATTTACAGTTTAACGCAGATTGAACTTCTCACATCAGGGGCGAAATTCTCCCGAAACAGCGCGATGTCCGCCGACTGGCGCCCAAAACGGTACCAATCAGATGGGCATCATGCCGCCCCAAAGGTGCGGAATGCTCCGCATCTTTGGGGGCCGAGCCCCAACATTGAGGAGCTAGGCTGGCGCCGGAGGAATGTCCGCCCCGCCAGCTGCCGGAAACGGCCTTTGTTGCCCCGCCAGCTGGCGCGGAAATGACATGCCCGGGCGGCGCATGCGCGGGAGCGTCAGCGGCCGCTGACAGTTTCCCACGCATGCGCAGTGGAGGGAGTCTCTTCCGCCTCCGCCATGGTGGAGACCGTGGCGGAGGCGGAAGGGGAAGGGAAAGAGTGCCCCCACGGCACAGGCCCGCCCGCGGATCGGTGGGCCCCGATCACAGGCCAGGCCACCGTGGGGGCACCCCCCGGGGCCAGATCGCCCCGCGCCCCCTCCAGGACCCCGGAGCCCGCCCACGCCGCCTTGTCCCGCCGTTCAAAAGGTGGTTTAATCCACGCCGGCGGGACAGGCAATTTATCGGCGGGACTTCGGCCCATCTGGGCCGGAGAATCGAGCGGGGGGGGGGGCCCGCCAACCGGCGCGGCTCGATTCCCGCCTCCGCCAAATATCCGGTGCCGGAGACTTCGGCAACTGGCAGGGGCGGGATTCACGGCAGCCCCCGGCGATTCTCCGACCCGGCGGGGGGTCGGAGAATGACGCCCCAGGCCTGCCTGGAAGAGCAGGGGTGGGATTCTCCATCCTGCCAGCCCTGCTTTAGGGCCTGGCAGTCCCCTCCGCCAGTGGGATTCTCCGTTCCCACAGCCAGCCAATGGTGTTTCCCATTTTGGCCTCTCCACACTGTCATGAAACCTGCGGAAGTGGGTGTGCTGTCAGCAAAGGGGAGGATCCCGCAGCACATGTCTTCTCTTGCACCGTCAGTCTTTGATCTTCAGGATTCTTTTCTATTTCTTAAATGTATCCTGCACAACCAGGGATAAAGTAAGCATATCTGCCACAATCCAAATATTGATTAAGCATACCCTACATTGTCCAGCTATTAATTAAACACACACTGCACAATCCAGCTATTGTTAAGTGTGCCCTGGACAAACAAGGGTGTTTTTAATTCACTCAAGCCATGTGGGCTTCAGTATCAAGGCAAGCATTCCTTGTCCATCCCTAATTGCCTTTGTGAAGCTGGTGGTGAGTTGCCTTCATGAACCGCTTTATTTGATGTGCTGTCGGTACAGCTACAGTGCTGTTATGGACGAATTTGACCCAGTGACAGTGAAAGAAAGGCAGTATATTTCCAAGTGAGGGTTCCAAGTGTTGGAATGGAACTTCTAAGTGGTGGTGTTCCTAGTTATCTGCTTCCATTGTCCTTCTAGATGGTAGTAGTTATGGGCTTGGAAGGTGCTGTCTAAGGAACCTTGGTGAGTTCCAGCAGTGCATCTAGTAAATAGTACACATGGCTGCCACTGTATGTCAGTGGTGGAGTGAGTGGAAAGGGAAGGGAAGTGCAGTTGGAGCTGCTGTCATCTGGCAAAGGGAGAGTATTCCATTACACTCCTGACATGTGCCTTGTAGATGGTGAACAGGCTTTGGGATGTCAGGAGGCGAGTTACTCACCCAGGATTACTCAACTCTGAATGCTCTGGTTGCCACAGTATTTATATCATAGATTATCATAGAATTTACAGTGCAGAAGGAGGCCACTCGGCCCATCGAGTCTGCACCGGTTCTTGGAAAGAGTACCCTACCCAAGGTCAACACCTCCACCCTATCCCCATAACCCAGTAACCGCACCCAACACTAAGGGCAATTTTGGACACTAAGGGCAATTTATCATGGCCAATCCACCTAACCTGCACATCTTTGGACTGTGGGAGGAAACCGGAGCACCCGGAGGAAACCCACGCTCAGACGGGGAGGATGTGCAGACTCCGCACAGGCTCGTCCAGTTCGGTTTCTGGTCAATGGTAAGCCCAGGATGTTGATAGAGGGAAGTTAGTAATGGGTAATGCCATTGAATGTCAGTGGCAATGGTTAGATTCTTTCTTATTGGAAATGATCATTGCCTGGCACTTGTGTGGCACAAATGTTACTTGCCACTTGTATGCCCAAGCTTGAACTTTGTCTAGGTCTTGTTACATTTGGTCATGGATTGCTTCAGTATCTGAATGGTGCTGAACATTGTGCCGTCATCAGTGAACATCCCCACTTCAGATTTTATGATGGAAGGGAGGTAATTGATGAAGCAGCCAAAGGTGGTTGGGCCCAGGACATTCCCTGAGGAATTCCTTCAGTGATGGCCTGGTGCTGAGATGAATGACCTCCAACCATGACAATCATCTTCTTTTTGCTGACTCCAACCAGCAAAGAGTTTTTCTGTGATTTCCATTCACACCAGTTTTACCAAAGATCCTTAATGTCAAACTTTATACTGATTAAGTGCCCCCTGTACAATGCCTGTATTGAGTAAGTGTCACCCTGAGACTATCTGCCATTCTCCTTCTTTCCCCCATTTCTCACATCACATCATTTGCTCCAATATCTCAGCTTCCTCTTTGACATAATGCAGCTCCTCTGTTGTGAATATTTACTAAAGCTTCTCTCCCAATCTCACATACACCTTCCACTGTGAGCCTCTCCACCTTACAATGCTTGGGTGCATATGCCATGCCAGCTATGTCCCATTAATGCTCTCTTTTCTCCTCGTACCTTTACTGTAATGAAATCATGGCTCATCGCAAAATACCCCACTCTACCTCACACTTCCCGAGCGAATACCACTTTTTTATGACGGCCACATGTTCTATGAAATGAATGTTACAAAACAAAGTGCTGAACATGACTGTTTTAAGAATTTGAAAAACCTTACCCAACATTTCAGTTTTCCTTTTTCACTGGGCCCCTGTTCAGGCAGCTAGGTTGGAAACAGTAACTGTGCCCTTTGTATTCTACCTGGTTAATGTTGACACATGAGTGTTTAATAAGCAAGTGTAAATAGGGACTCACATCTGCAAAAGGTGATTATTTTCATAATTTTGCCGTTACAAGTGGATGCCCTTCATTGAACTTCTTATTAGCACTGTAATATAATACACCTGAGACAGGGCTGTACATCCAACACTCACCCTTGAATGAAATTAAATGGAAAAATCATAAGCCACTCTATCTGCTGTTTTATACAAATGTCTAAATGAAAAGATGAAGCAGCAAATCTCCAGGCAACCTCCGATTTATTGACAAAATGGTCAGCCAGCACCTTGTATTATATTTCACAGACATTGCTACATGACTTTGCTGTCTGATGTTAATTCAGGGTTATTTAATGGAAATAAGCTACTTTCTATCGTCGAGCAATACAAGTCGACCAGAAAATGAAATTTTGTTGTGCTCCTTTACCTTAGGCAAGTCGTTATGCAGGGCAGAAGCAGAACCAGAGCAGGACTTCACCTGAATAAGAAGGACAGGTTGCATCTAAACTGGAGAGGCATAAATATCCTGGCCGCGAGATTTGCTAGTGTCACACGGGAGAGTTTAAACTCGTATGGCAGGGGGGGTGGGCACCGGAGCAATAGGCCAGAAGGTGAAAAAATTGAGGGAGAACTAGGGAATAGGATCACTATGGCTCTGAGGAAGAGCAGACAGGGAGATGTTGCTGAAAACAGTGGGACTGGTGGCCTGAAGTGCATATGTTTTAATGCAAGAAGTATTACGGGTAAGGCAGATGAATTTAGAGCTTGGATTAGGACTTGGAACTATGATGTTGCTGCCATTACAGAGACCTGGTTGAGGGAAGGATAGGATTGGCAGCTAAACGTTCCAGGATTTAGATGTTTCAGGAGGGATAGAGGGGGATGTAAAAGGGGAGGCGGAGTTGCGCTACTGGTTCGGGAGAATATCACAGCTGTACTGCGTGAGGACACCTGAGGCCAGCGAGGCTATATGGCTGAAGATCAGGGATAAGAAGGGTGCAGTCACAATGTTGGGGTTTACTACAGGCCACCCAACAGCCAGCGGGAGATAGAGGAGCAGATAGGCAGACAGATTTTGGAAAGGAGTAAAAGCAACAGGGTTGTTGTGATGGGAGACTTTAACGTCCCCAATATTGACTGGGACTCACTTAGTGCCAGGGGCTTAGACGGGGAAGAGTTTGTAAGGATCATCCAGGAGGGCTTCTTAAAACAATATGTAGATAGTCCAACTAGGGAAGAGGCTGTACTGGACCTGGTATTGGGGAATGAGCCCAGCCAGGTGGTAGAAGTTTCAGTAGGGGAGCATTTCGGGAACAGTGACCACAATTCAGAAAGTTTTCAAGTGCTGGTGGACAAGGATAAGAGTGGTCCTAGGGTGAATGTGCTAAATTGGGGGAAGGCTAATTATAACAATATTAGGCGGGAACTGAAGAACCTAGATTGGGGGTGGAAGTTTGAGAGTAAATCAACATCTGACATGTGGGAGACTTTCAAATGATAGTTGAAAGGAATTCAGGACCGCCAAGTTCCTGGAGGAAAAAGGGTAAATACAGCAAATTTCAGGAACCTTGGATAACGAGATATTGTAGGCCTCATCAAAAAGAAAAAGGAGGCATTTGTCAGGGCTAGAAAGCTGGAAACAGACGAAGGCTATGTGGAATATAAGGAAAGTAGAAAGGAACTTAAGCAAGGAGCCAGGAGGGCTAAAAGGGGTCATGAAAAGTCATTGGCAAATAGGGTTGAGGAAAATCCCAAGGCCTTTTACACGTACACAAAAAGCAAGAGGGTAGCCAGGGAAAGGGTTGGCCCACTGAAGGACAGGGGAGGGAATCTATGTGTGGAGCCAGAGGAAATGGGCGAGGTACTAAATTAATACTTTGCATCTGTATTCATCAAAGAGAAGGAATTGGTGGATGTTGAGTCTGGAGACGGGTCTGTAGATAGCCTGGGTCACATTGAGAACAAAAAGATGAAGTGTTGGGCATCTTGAAAAATATTAAGGTAGATAAGTCCCCAGGGCCTGATGGGATCTACCCCAGAATACTGAAGGAGGCAAGAGCGGAAATTGCTGAGGCCTTTACAGAAATCTTTAGATCCTCACTGTCTTCAGGTGATGTCCCGGAGGACTGGAGAATAGACAATGTTGTTTCTTTGTTTAAGAAGGGTAGCAAGGATAATCCAGGGAACTACAGGCCGGTGAGCCTTACGTCAGTGGCAGGGAAATTACTGGAGAGAATTCTTCGAGACAGGATCTACTCCCATTTGGAAGCAAATGGATGTATTAGCGAGAGGCAGCATGGTTTTGTGAAGGGGAGGTCGTGTCTCACTAACTTGATAAGAGTTTTTCGAGGAGGTCACAAAGATGATTGATGCAGGAAAGGCAGTGGATGTTTTCTATATGGACTTCAGTAAGGCCTTTGACAAGGTCCCGCATGGCAGACTGGTACAAAAGGTGAAGTCACACGGGATCAGGGGTGAGCTGGCAAGATGGATACAGAACTGGCTAGGTCATAGAAGGCAGAGAGTAGCAATGGAAGGATGCTTTTCTAATTGGAGGGCTGTGACTAGTGGTGTTCCGCAGGGATCAGTGCTGGGACCTTTGCTGTTCGGAGTATATATAAATGATTTGTAGGAAAATGTAACTGGTCTGATTAGTACATTTGCGGACGACACAAAGATTCGTGGAATTGCAGATAGTGATGAGGACTGTCCGAGGATACAGCAGGATTTAGATCATTTGGAGACTTGAGCGGAGAGATGGCAGATGGAGTTTAATCTGGACAAATGTGAGGTAATGCATTTTGGAAGGTCTAATATAAGAACAAGAACAAAGAACAAGAACATTACAGCACAGGACCAGGGCCTTCGGCCCTCCCAGCCTGTGCCGATCCACATCCTTTATCTAAACCTGTCATCTATTTTCCAAGGATCTACTTCCCTCTGTTCCCCGCCCGTTCATATATCTGTCTAGATGCATCTTAAATGATGCTATCGTGCCCGCCTCTTACCACCTCCACTGGAAAAGCGTTCCAGGCACCCACCACCCTCTGCATAAAAAACATTCCACGCACATCTCCCTTAAACTTTCCCCCTCTACCTTGAAATCATGACACCTTGTAATTGACACCCCCACTCTTGGAAAAAACTTGTTGCTATCCACCCTGTCCATACCTCTCATAATTTTGGAGACCTCAATCAGGTCTCCCCTCAACCTCCGTCTTTCCAACGAAAACAATATTAATCTACTCAACCTTTCTTCATAGCTAGCACTCTCCATACCAGGCAACATCCTGGTGAACCTCCTCTGCACTCTCTCTAAAGCATCCACATCCTTCTCGTAATGTGGCTACCAGAACTGCACGCAGTATTCCAAATGTCCTATACAACTGTAACATGGCCTGCGGACTCTTGTACTCAATACCCCGTCCGTTGAAGGCAAGCATGCTGTATGCCTTCTTGACCACTATCGACTTGCGTTGCCACCTTCAGGGTACAATGGACCTGAACTCCCAGATCTCTCTGTACATCAATTTTCCCCAGGACTCTTCCATTGACCGTATAGTCCGCTCTTGAATTCGATCTTCCAAAATGCATCACCTCGCATTTGCCTGGATTGAACTCCATCTGCCATTTCTCTGCCCAATCTATCTATATTTTGCTGTATTCTCTGACAGTCCTCCTCGCTATCTGCAACTCCACATATCTTAGTATCATCTGCAAACTTGCTTATCAGACCACCTCTACCTTCGTCCAGATCATTTATGTATATCACAAACAATAGTGGTCCAAGCACGGATCCCCGTGGAACACCACTAGTCACCTTTCTCCATTTTGAGACACTCCCTTCCACCACTACTCTCCGCCTCCTGTTGCCCAGCCAGTTCTTTATCCATCTAGCTAGTACACCCTGAACGCCATACGACTTCACTTTTTCCATCAACCTGCCATGGGAGACTTTATCAAATACCTTACTGAAGTCCACATCTACAGCCCTTCCCTCATCAATTAACTTTGTCACTTCCTCAAAGAATTCTATTAGGTTTGTAAAACATGGCCTTCCCTGCACAAAACCATGCTGCCTATCACTGATAAGTCTATTTTCTTCCAAATGTGAATAGATCCTATCCCTCAGTATCTTCTCCAACAGTTTGCCTCCCACTGGTGTCAAGCTCACAGGTCTATAATTCCCTGGATTATCCCTGCTACCCTTCTTAAACAAAGGGACAACATTAGCAATTCTTCAGTCCTCCGGGACCTCACCCGTGCTCAAGGATACTGCAAAGATATCTTTTAGGGCCCCAGCTATTTCGTCTCTCGCTTCCTTCAGTAACCTGGGATAGATCCCATCCGGACCTGGGGACTTGTCCACCTTAATGCCCTTTAGAATACCCAAAGCTTCCCCCTTCCTTATGCCGACTTGACCTAGAGTATTTAAACATCCATCCCTAGTCTCAACATCCGTCATGTCCCTCTCTTTGGTGAATACCGATGCAAAGTACTCATTAAGAATCTCACCCATTTCCTCTGACTCCACGCATAAATTCCCTCTTTTGTCTTTGAGTGGGCCAATCCTTTCTGTAGTTACCCTCTTGCTCCTTATATACGACTAAAAGGCTTTGGGATTTTCCTTAACCCTGTTCGCCAAAGATATTTCTTGACCCCTTTTAGGCCTCTTTATTGCACGTTTATTGCACGTTTGAGATTTGTCCTACTTTCCCGATATTCCTCCAAAGCTTCATCAGTTTTAAGTCGCCTAGATCTTATGTATGCTTCCTTTTTCATCTTAGCTAGTCTCACAATTCCACACGTCATCCATGGTTCCCTAATCTTGCCATTTCTATCCCTCATTTTCACAGGGACATGTCTGTCCTGCACTCTAATCAACCTTTCCTTAAAAGACTCCCACATTTCAAATGTGGATTTGCCCTTAATCAGCTGCTCCCAATCCACATTCCCTAGCTCCTGCCGAATTTTGTTATACTTGGCCTTTCCCCAATTTAGCACACTTCCTTTAGGACCACTCTCGTCTTTGTCGATGAGTATTCTAAAACTTACGGAATTGTGATCGCTATTCCCAAAGTAATCACCGACTGAAACTTCAACCACCTGGCCGGGATCCTTCCCCAATACCAGGTCCAGTATGGCCCCTTCCGATGGCCCCTTTACATACTGCTCTAAAAAGCTCTCCTGGATGCTCCTTACAAATTCTGCTCCATCTACGCCTCCAACACTACATGGGTCCCATATAGGTAGGGAATATACAGTGAATGGTAGAACCCTCAAGAGTATTTTTTTTTAATAAACATTTTATTGAGGTATTTCTTTGGTATTGTAATAGAATCAAAATCAACAATGTACATAACAAGGCAAATATAAACATAGTGCAAATACCGCCTCCCTCTCCCACAGGTCCTACCATTGCTTACCCCCCTAATCTACACTAACCTAACCCTCTCCACCCCCCACCCCACTTCTCCTGACGAATAATTCTCTGCTAGGAAGTCGACGAATGGTTGCCACCTCCGGGCGAACCCTAACAGAGACCCTCTCATGGCAAACTTAATTTTCTCCAGGCAGAGGAAGCCAGCCATGTCCGAAAGCCAGGTCTCCGATTTTGGGGGCTTTGAGTCCCTCCATGCTAGTAATATGCACCTCCGGGCTACCAGGGAAGCAAAGGCCAGAACGTCCACCTCTTTCTCCTCCTGGATTCCCGGATCCTGCGATACCCCAAAAATTGCCACCTCTGGACTCATTGCCTCCCTCATATTTAATACCGTGGACATGGCGTCAGTAAACCCCTGCCAAAACCCCCTCAGTTTTGGACATCACGGGCAGCACGGTAGCCTTGTGGATAGCACAATTGCTTCACAGCTCCAGGGTCCCAGGTTCGATTCCGGTTTGGATCACTGTCTGTGCGGAGTCTGCACGTCCTCCCCGTGTGTGCGTGGGTTTCCTCCGGGTGCTCCGGTTTCCTCCCACAGTCCAAAGATGTGCAGGTTAGGTGGATTGGCCATGATAAATTGTCCTTAGTGTCCAAAATTGCCCTTAGTGTTGGGTGAGGTTACTGGGTTATGGGGATAGGGTGGCCGTGTTGACCTTGGGTAGGGTGCTCTTTCCAAGAGCCAGTGCAGACTCGATGGGCCGAATGGCCTCCTTCTGCACTGTAAATTCTATGATTCTATGATAATCTATGAAATGTCCAGAACATATGGACATGGTTCGCTGGCCCCCCCGCACACTTCGCATACCTGTCCTCCACCCCAAAGAATCTGCTCATCCGGGCCACTGTCATGTGAGCCCGGTGAACAACCTTTCATTGGATCAGGCTGATCCTGGCACACGTGACGGTCGCGTTGACCCTACCCAATGCGTCCGCCCAAAGGCCCTCCTCTATCTCTCCCCCCAGCTCCTCCTCCCACTTCTGCTTCAGCTCCTCGGTCTGCAACTCCTCCAAACCCAGAAGCTCTCTGACGCTCCCCTCTCCTATCCATCCTCTAGAAACCACCCTATGCTGAATCCCCTTTAGCGACAGGAGTGGGAAGGTTGGTACCTGCTTCCGCAAAAAGTCCCGTACCTGTAAATATCGGAATTTGTTTCCCCCCGTCAATGCAAACTTCTCCTCCAGCGCCCTCATACTCGGGAAGCTTCCTTCTAGGAACGAGTCCCCCATCCTCTCAATCCCCACTCTCCGCCAAATCTGGAACCCGCCGTCCATACTCCCCGGGGCAAACCGGTGGTTGTTGCAGATTGGGGACCACACCGACGCCCCCTCTGCTCCTACATGTCTCCTCCACTGTCCCCAGACTCTCAGGGCCGCTACCACCACTGGACTGGTGGAGTACCGCGCCGGCGGGAACAGCAGAGGCGCAGTTACCACCGCCCCCAGACTTGTGCCCTTACAAGATGCCGCCTCCATGCGCACCCACGCCGGCTCACCCCCCACCAGCCACCTCCTCACCATGGTTATGTTAGCCGCCCAGTAGCAATTGCTGAAATTCGGCAGCGACAGCCCTCCATCCCCCCAACTCCGCTCGAGCATTGCCCTCTTCACATGCGGGGACTTGCCCCTCCCACACAAAGCCCGCGATAATCTCATTGATCCGCTTAAAAAAGGACCGCGGGATGAAGATGGGGAGGCATTGGAAGATGAATAGGAATCTCGGGAGGACCGTCATTTTTACCGACTGCACTCTGCCCGCCAGAGACAACGGGAGCACATCCCATCTCCAGAAATCCTCCTCCATCTGATCTACCAACTGGGGCCAAGTTCAATTTATGTAGCCTGTCCCAATCCCTCGCCACTTGGCTACTCAGTTATCTGAATCTGTCCTCTACCACTTTGGACGGCAGTTCCCCCAGTCGCCTCTCCTGACCTCTCGCCTGGACCACAAACATCTCGCTCTTCCCCATATTGAGTTTATACCCCGAAAACCGGCCAAATTCCCCTATAATGCCCCAAATTTCTTCCATACCCTCCATTGGGTCTGAGACATACAGCAGTCGAGACTGGAATTTTTATAGAACTCGGCTGGGTACCCGTCCGGTCCCGGGGCCTTGCCCGACTGCATGGCCTTCAGACCCTCCACTATCTCCTCCAGCCCGATCGGGGCCCCCAACCCTACTACCAGCTCCCCATCCACCTTCGGGAAAGTCAGCCCGTCCAAAAAGTGCCTCATCCCCTCCGGCCCCGCAGGGGGTTCCGACCGATACAACCTGCTATAAAAATCCCAAAATGTCTTGCTCACCCCCGCCGAGTCCCCAACTAAGTTCTCATCCACGTCAATAACTTTTCCTATTTCTCTAGCTGCCTCCCTCTTTCTGAGTTTGTCATAGAATTTACAGTGCAGAAGGAGGCCATTCGGCCCATCGAGTCTGCACCGGCTCTTGGAAAGAGCACCCTACCCAAGGTCAACACCTCCACCATATCCCCATAACCCAGTAACCCCACCCGACACTAAGGGCAATTCTGGACACTAAGGGCAATTTCCCATGGCCAATCTACCTAACCTGCACATCTTTGGACTGTGGGAGGAAACCGGAGCACCCGGAGGAAACCCACGCACACACGGGGAGGATGTGCAGACTCCGCACAGACAGTGACCCAAGCCAGGATCGAACCTGGGACCCTGGAGCTGTGAAGCAATTGTGCTATCCACAATGCAAGCATCCTGCTGGCCTTCTCCCCGTGCTCGTAAATCATCCCCTTCACTTTTCTGAGCTGTTCCACTGCCCTCCCGGTGGTTAACAAACCAAATTCCGCCTGTAGCCTCCGGTGTTCCCTTAAAGGCCCTGCCTCTGGAGCCTCCGCATATCTCCTATCCACTCGCAGAATCTCTTACCAGCCGGTCCATTTCTGCCCTGTCCGTCCTGTCCCTGAGAGCTCCTTTGCCATTGCTGGCACCTTGCCCGTTCTCGAGCATGACCGGTCCAGGCCTGGATCAATAACCGTATTAAAATCCCCTCCCATAATCAGCCTGTGCGAATCCAGGTCCGGAATCTTCCCTAGCACCCTCTTTATAAAATCCCCATCATCCCAATTTGGCGCATATACATTAACCAGCACTACCTTCATCCCCTGCAGCTTGCCACTAACCATGATATATCGAACTCCCACATCAGAGACTATTCTCCCCACCTCAAATGCCACCCGCTTGTTAATCAGAATCGCAACCTCTCTAGTCTTTGTACCCATCCCCGAGTGGAAAACCAGACTAATCCAGCCTTTCCTCAACCTGACCTGATCCACTACTTTAAGGTGTGTCTCCTGCAGCATTACTACGTCCGCCTTCAGTCCCCTCAGGTGCACAAGCACACGTGCCCTCTTTACCGGCCCATTTAGCCCCCGGACATTCCAGGTGACCAGCTTAGTTGGGGGGCAAAGTGCCGACCCCCCCCCCCCCACCCGCCGGTCAGCCATCCCTTTTCTTGGGCCCGCCTCCAGCCCATGCACCGTGCCTCCTCCAGCCCGCCACATGGCGGCCTCCAACGCCGACCCCTTCAGTGACCTTCCATCGAAGTCCCTGGCACGTCATCAGAACACATCCCCCCCCCCCAGCAACACTACTCTAAAACCCAACCCATCCAATGAACTAAGCATATACAGACACCACCACTGTGCTTCTGTGAGCTTGCTCACCCAGCTAGCTTGGTGGCCCCTGCCCTCGGTGCTAAGAAGTCTCCCACCTATTGTTCCCTTGCTCCCCTCCCCCCACCCATGTAAACAAATTCCCTCATCTACAATCCACAAACGAATACCCTGCAGCAAGAAAATACAAAAACAAAAGCACCGCCACCGAAAGAGAGACAGCCGTGTCCATCCCACAAAAGTGCACATCAATAAAAACACACAAGATAAAACACAAAACGGACATTGCCAGCATCCACCGAGAAAAAGAACCCAAAAAAACAAAAAATCGACTCTCCCCCCCCCCTTTTCCCTAAGCAGAGCTCCACAAAACAGACGCAAATCTATACGAGAAGGCATAACCAATATAAAAACAGGGGGCGAGAGTCTCTGACCCCCTGCCGGGGGCGGGAATCGCGCCGCGCCGGTTTGCGGGCCCCACTCCCGCGATTCTCCGGCCCAAGTGGGCCGATGTCCCGCTGCTAAAATGCCTGTCTCGCCGGCGTGGATTAAACCACCTCTCTTACCGGCGGGACAAGGCGGCGCGGGCGGGCTCCAGAGTCCTGGGGGGGACGCAGGGCGATCTGGCCCCGGGGGGTGCCCCCACAGTGGCCTGGCCCGCAATCGGGGCCCACCCATCCGCGGGCGGGCCTGTGCCGTGGGGGCACTCTTTTCCTTCCGCTTTCGCCATGGTCTCCACCATGGCGGAGGCGGAAGAGACTCCCTCCACAGCGCATGCGCGGGGATGCCATGAGCGGCCGCTAACGCTCCCGTGCATGCGCCGCCCGGCAATGTCATTTCCTCGCCAGCTGGCGGGGCGGAAATCAGTCCGGCGCAGGCCTAGCCCCTCAATGTTAGGACTCGGCCGGTCAAGGGGGCGCGATGCCGGACTGATTTGCGCCGTTTTTGGCGCCGGTCAGCGGACATCGCGCCGATACCGGAGAATTTCTCCCCGGAAAACAAAACACACCAAACCCAAGGGGGAGAAGAGAAAGAAAAAACACAGAAAAACAGAAAAAAAAAGGGGCCCAATATAGGTCAACAAGTTGTCTCTAAGCACGAGAGTTCTCAGACTCCCACCAGTCTTTTTCTTTTCGCAAAGTCCAGTGCCTCATTGGGCGACTCAAAATAGTGATGTTGGTCCTCATGATACAGCAGACCGGATACAGCAGACAGAACTTCACCTGCTTCTTAAAGAAAATAGCCTTGACTTGGGTAAAGCCTGCCCTCTTCCTCGCCACCTCCACACTCAGATCCTGGTACACCCGCAGCACGCTGTTATCCCACTTGCAACTCCGGTGCGCTTGGTCCACCGAAGAATGCATTCCTTGTCCAGGAACATGTGGAATCTCACCACCATTTCCCTCGGATGGTTCCCCGCCCGCGGCCCCCTAGCAAGCGCCCGGTATGCCCTGTCCGCCTCCAACGTTCAGGGGAATGCCCCCTCCCCCAGCAGCTTTTCGAACATACCCGCCAAGTTTGCCCTAGTATCTTCTCCCTCAGCTCCCTCCAGAAGCCCGACAATTCTTAGGTTCTGCCGGCGGGACCGGTTCTCAAGGTCCTCCACCTTCTCCAGGAGCCTTTCTGCTGTTCCCGAAGCATCCCCACCTCAAGCTCCACTGCTGTTTGATGCTCCTCTTGTTCAAGCAGCGCCCTCTCCACCTTCTGAATCGCCCGGTCCTGGGTGTCCAGTCTGCTCTCTAACCAATCAATTGATTCTTTGATCGGGTCCAAGCATTCCCGCTTCTGCCTGACAAAGCCATCCTGAATGGCCTGCATCACTGGGTCCAATGGTTGCTGCGCTGCCACCCCAGGGGTACGGTCCGCGGCCATACTGTCTCCCGTTGCAGCTTCAACACAGCTCATTACTGACTTCTTGTTTCCGCCCTTTCGCACACTTCTGGTCCTTTTCTCCATAAACCGATACGTGGAAACAGTGCCCAATTGCCTCAGCCTTCCAATTAGCCGTTTAAAACCGGAAAAAGTCCAGGGGTCAGGTCCAAAAGTCCAACAGAGCGGGAGCCACCAAATGTGCAACTTACTCATCTATAGCCACCACCGGAAGTCTCCATAGCCGCCACCAGAAGTCTCCATAGCCGTCACCGGAAGTCTGAACCCTCAAGAGTATTGACAGTCAGAGAGATCTAGGAGTACAGGTCCACAGGTCACTGAAAGGGGCAACACAGGTGGAGAAGGTAGTCAAGAAGGCATACAGCATGCTTGCCTTCATTGGCCGGGGCATTGAGTATAAAAATTGGCAAATCATGTTGCAGCTGTATAGAACCGGAGTTGGGCCACACCTGGCGTATAGTGTTTAATTCTGGTCGCCACACAACCAGAAGGATGTAGAGGCTTTAGAGAGGGTGCAGAAGAGATTTACCAGGATGTTGCCTGGTATGGAGGGCATTAGCTATGAGGAGAGGCTGAATAAACTCAGTTTGTTCTCACTGGAACGACGGAGTTTGAGGGGCGACCTGATAGAGGTCTACAAAATTATGAGGGGCATGGATAGGGTGGATAGTCAGGGACTTGTTACCAGGGTAGAGGGATCAATTACTAGGGGGCATAGGTTTAAGGTGGGAGGGGCAAGGTTTAGAGATGTACGAGGCAAGTTTTTTTACACAGAAGGTAGTGGGTGCCTGGAACTCGCTGCCAGAGGAGGTGGTGGAAGCAGGGACGATAGTGACATTTAAGGGGCATCTTGACAAATACATGAATAGGATGGGAATAGAGGGATACGGACCCCGCAAGTGTACTAGATTTTAGTTTAGACCGGCAGCATGGTCGGCACAGGATTGGAGGGCCGAAGGGCCTGTTCCTGTGCTGTACTTTTCTTTGTTCTTTGTTCTTTTGTTTGAATGCACAAAGCACCTTCAATCAAGATAGATGAAGTAGTGGCACAGATAGAGATAGATGATTTGGATCTAATCGCCATTACCGATGCATGGTTACAAGGTGATCAGGTTTGGGAAATAAATATTCCAGGATACATTATATTTTGAAAAGACAGACTGAATGGCAAAGGAGATGGGGTCGCCTGATAGTAAAGGACATCAGTGGAATCAATATGGGCGAAAATTAGGAATAGCAAGAGTCAGAAATCGCTGGTGGGAATCATTTATAGGCCTCCTAACAGTAGTTAGCCCATTAGCCAGAGCATTCAACCAGAAATTATTGTAATCTGTAACAGAGAAAACTTAATAATGTCAGGTATTTTAATCTTCATGTAGACTGGGACAAACAAATTGGTAAGAGTGATCTAGAAGATAAGTTGGTGGAATGTTTTTGTAACAGTTTCTTGGAGCGGTGCATAGTGGAACCAACTAGGCATAATGCTATCTTTATATCTGCAATGAAAAAGGTTAATTAGTCATAAAAGATCCAATGGCAAATAGTGACCATAACATCATTAAATTCCATGGTTAGTTTCAAAGTGACAAATTACAACCACAAACAAAAATCTAAACTTAAACCACAGGTATGAGGGGGAACGGGCTATGGTTAATTATAAATAGACTCTGGAGATAAATGAGCAGTGAGAAACATTTCAAGAAACAATTCAAAATGTTAAACAAAATGCATTATATTGAAGAACAAAAACTCAGCAAGTGGGGCCCATCTGTGGATCACTCAGGAGAGTAAGATCACTAAGGACAGTATTAGATTAGAAGAAGAGGCTTAAAATGTTGCAAAACCAATTATAAGTCTAAGGTTTGGAAGAGTTTTAGAAAACAGCAAAGGGCCACAAAACTTGATAAAAAGGGAAAAAATAGAATGAGGAAACTAGCCAGAAATATAAAAACAGATTGTAGGAAAGCTTGTTGTTTGCCAGGGTTCAATTCCAGTGAAATCCGGAAAAGGGTGAAATCGTGAACAATGAGCTTGCACATGCACAGAGATGGTGTTATACGAGGAGGATTTGGAAAGGCGACAGTTTAACAGTTTAATAGGAGAGCCTAAATCGTGGATGAGTGAAGTTCTGGGGTGGTGAACCGGGATTTGGTGTGCATAGACATTTATACGGGTACACAAATCTGTGATAGCGGGGTCGTAAATGATGGGGGTTGACTGTAAAAGAGAAGAGAGTAGCTAAAATAATTAAAAGCAAAATACCGTTAATGCCGCAAATCTGAAATAAACAAAAATGCAGCTCCTGGCTCTGAAGAAGAGTCATACGGACTTGAAACGATAACTGTGTTTCTCTTTACACAGATGCTGCCAGACTTGCTAGGTTTATTCAGCATTTTCTGTTTTTATTGTAGCTAAAGAAAATGTTGGTGGTCCCTCAGAAGCAGAGACGGGAGGTATTATCATGGGATATGAGGAAATGGCAGAAGCATTGAACCAATACGTTGAGACTATCTTCGTAGCAGAAGACATAAGTCCCATACCAGAAATAGACGACAACCTAGAGGTTAAAAAGTGAGGAAAGTAGGGAAACTAATATCAGCAAAAATAAAGAATTGGAGAAACTTGAGGGATGAAAATCCAACAAATCCCCAGGATATGATAGTCTGCACCCTAGGTTCTAAAATGGATAACTGCAGAGATAGTGGATGTGCTAGCTATGATTTTCACTCCTGGCACATCTAGCCGTGAATGGTACCGCACAATTAAACAACTAACGGGAAGAGGAGGCTGTCTGAAAATCCCCATCAGAATTGTGCAGATTTCCTGACACTAGGTACTCCTGACCGATTCTTCCACGGGCAGCACACCCACGGCCAGAGATTTCCAGATGGCGTGGGGCTGCCACAATGGGAAACCCCATTGGCCAGCTGGCGAGCTGGAGAATCCCGCCGACGGATCAGTCTACCAATCGGCCTTGTCTATCTAACCTTTGCAAATAGTTAGCATGTAAATCAAGGTTTACTCCACTCCACCATCATGCCCACTCCAACGGGTTTAATTAAATTCCGCCCTGAGTCAATAAGCATTGAAGAATGATGAGGAAAGCCCACACATTTACAGAGACAAAAACACAAGTTTTGTGATTACAGGTAGATATATCTGTGATTACACTTACACTGGCAAAGCAAGGAGTAGAGGTTGCCAGATATGGCAGAATCGCGTGATTAAAATAACTGAAATGGTCCTTACAGCAGAAGTACAATAAAGGCTGGATGGTAGGGAGAAGAGAGTAAAATCAAAAGGATGAACGTTATGTGGAGGTGTAAAAAAACAGTTTGTGCGCAAATAGCCCAATGGTGTTGCCTCTATTCTGACTTGATAGATGACACAGAGACATTTAGCTTTGTGAGTTTTGGTGCTGGCCTGCTTATCTCTCTAAGAACCGATCCAGGGAATCATCAGTAGCAGGAGGTTTTGGCCAGGCTGAACACTATCTACAGTACTTGCAGCATCTTGAAACAAATCCAAGAAAATACATGTACCATGAATTACGTACAGGGTATCAGGTAGATTATGCATGCCATACGGTGTAGTTTGTCAACTTGTTCTTCATTTACTGTTCACCATTTCAAGTATTTATTGTAGCTAAAGAAGGGCAGAATGGTAGCACAAGTGGCTAGCACTGTGGCTTCACAGCACCAGGGTCCCAGGTTCGATTCCCCGCTGGGTCACTGTCTGTGTGGAGTCTGCACGTTCTCCCCGTGTCTGCGTGAGTTTCCTCCCACAGTCCAATGACGTGCAGGTTAGGTAGATTGGCCAGGCTAAATTGCCGTGTCCAGGGAAAAGGTTAGGAGGGGTTATTGGGTCATGGGGATAGGGTGGAAGTGAGGGCTTAAGGTGCAGACTTGATGGGCCGAATGGCTTACTTCTGCACTGTATGTATGTTCTATTCACAAAGCCTTACAGCTCTTTTACTGCTTCTCATTCATTCGCCCACCTCAGCTGGAAATAGTCCAGATGCGCCATACAACAAAAACATCTGCCACATTCCCATCACAAGAGATTATTAAGCAAAATTAGACGACATAGAATGTCGGTTAATATATTGGTATGGACTGTGAATGGACAGAAAACAGACAGGAGGAATAAATGGGTCATTCTCAGGTTGGCAGGCTGTAACTAGTGGGGTGGCGCAGGGATCAGTGCTTGGGCCAACTACTTCCAACTCATATCAATGATTTGGATGTGGGAACCAAATGTAATATTTCCACATTTTCGAATGACACAAAACCAGATGGGAATGTGAGTTATGAGGCGGTGGCAGGGAAGCTTCAAGGGGATTTAGATTTTTGACAGGCTAAATGAATGGGCAAGAACATGGCAGATGGATTCTAATGTGGAAAAATGTGTAGTTATCCACATTGGCAGGAAAAATTATGCAATATTGGAAAGTGTTGGGGCTGGAATCTCCACTGCCGGCATTCTTCATTGCACAGGCAGCACACCCACGGCCAGAGATTTCCTGATGGCGTGGGGCTGCCACAATGAGAAACCCCATTGGCCATCTGGAGAATCCCGCCGCCGGATCTTCGAGAGCAAGAATCCCAAGATCACCATAATAACAGATTGTGATAGTGGAGACTACACCCATAGCAGAATGGTAATAAATGGCGGCAAAGTCTCAAATGTTGCACAGCAACAGTGCAGCTCACCCGATGAAGCCCTTTTACAACCCAGCAGCCACATGGGAGATCACTGAGTAGCAACGGCAACCCAGGGACTGGTAGGACAAGCAGGACGGGAAAAGATAAACTCAGATCTGGGTGAGCAATGGGCTACCATTTGTCCCTACCAAAATCCTTTCAAAATATTGAGGGCCCCAGATAGGCTGAGCAATGGAAAAATTAACTACAACATTTCACCCGGTGCAACAAAGTCTCAGGCCTCACAACTAAAGGGAACAAAGATTAAGTTAACACTGTATTTATATGCTGTTGGGAGCATAGCAGACGACATATTCAATAGACGGGGGGCGAACGAAGAGACTGCCTCCTACAAACTGTGTCATCAGAGCCTTTGCATCATAGTTCATAAAAAATAAAAATAAATAATCTTTATTGTCACAAGTAGGCTTACATTAACACTGCAATGAAGTTACTGTGAAAAGCCCCTAGTCGCCACATTCTGGCACCTGTTCAGGTACACAGAGGGAGAATTCAGAATTCTCAGCTGGTATGGGAATTGAACCCACACTGCTGGCCTTGTTCTGCATCACAAACCAGCTGTCTAGCCCACTGAGCTAAACCAGCTAAACAAAATATTGCTATTGAGAGGGTGATTTGATTTGTTCCTTGAATTGAGGTTGACATTGATCTCACTGGTATGCATCATTTTATTTTGTACCACCTCAAGTTATAAAACATTGATCAACACTTTCTCCGACTTTCTGCTGCTGTGTCATGGTCACTTTGCTGGAGGTACACAGAAACCCCAATGCCATACTCAAACTTATGGCAGTACAGCAGTAGAAAACCCAAGAAAATTGGTAGCAAATTTTTCACCCAAAATTAAGTAATAGGTTCACAAATATAGAAAAACTGTAATTTCATTAAAACAAAAAGAACTGGAAGCATCATCAAAATTTAAACAAAATTTAAAATTTAACATATTTTACGCTCATAGAATAAAGACAACCTTGCATTTATACAGCACTACCCATGACCATTGCCATTGCATGTCTCGAAGCACTTCACCACCAATGAAGTACTTTTGAAGTGGAGTCACTGTTGTAATGCTGGAAAGTTCCACTGTGCCCATTCCCAATGCACATAGCGAAAAAAGAGCAAAGTTGACACAAATTCAGCAGAGTTCAGCTGAATCCTCATTTAAATATTGTTGAATTAAATCCGATTCATGCAGGAAATTGCCACAAGCAATTCAGCCCACTAGTAACAGAGGCCTGGAGAACTGCAAATCAGAAAGAAATTGGTGCAGCACCCAGTCTCCCAGTTCTGCACTCCCTATTTTTGCACGCTTGTGTTACCTAATAGGCTTAACAAGCTAGAGTCCTGCATGTGAAAGAAAGGAAGTTCAGCCTGTGAGAAAATTAACATGTGTGGCATGTTAAAAGCATAGTCACTCACTTTAGATACCTGGGGGTGCAGGTTGCTCAGGATTGGAGGGGGGGGCTCCGTAAGTCCAACATTTCTAGTTTGGTGGAGAGGGTGAAAGCTGATCTGCCAAGGTAGCTTGGTCTCTCTCTGTCACTGGCGGGTCGGGTACAGGTGGTAAAAATGAATGTGTTGCCATGATTCCTGATTATTTTCCAATGCCTGCCAATTTTCCTGCCGATGGCATTTTTTTTAGAGCGATTGAAGGGATGATTACCTCGTTCAGATGGGGAGGGAAGGTGGTGAGAATTAGAAAGGTGCTACTACAGAGAGGAAGGCAGGCAGGGGGTTTGAGTCTACTGAACCTAATCTATTATTACTGGGCAGCGAATGTGGACAAGTTACGAGCTGGGTCAGAGGGGTTGACTTCTGATGAGTCAGAATGGAGGGGAGTTTGTGTAAGGGGTCAGGATTGAAGGTGCTAGCAACAGCGCCGATCCAGACGGCCCTGGGAGATATTCAGGGAGTCTGGTAGTAATAGCTTCGTTGAGAATTTGGAGGCAGTTTTGATAGCACTTCGGGTTGGTAGGAGGGTCAAGGAAAATGCCGATTCAGGGGAACCATAGATTTGAGCCAGGGATGGAAATTTTCGAAGATGGGAGGAGAAAGAAATTAGGACACTAAAATATTTGTTTCTTGGGAGTCGGTTTGTGGGATTGAAGGAGCTAGGAGCAAAGTATGGGCTGGAGCAGAGGGAGATATTTAGAATTTAGATACATGCAGGTTTGAGACTTTGCCAGAAAGGAGATACAGAGCTTCCCAGTAGAGCCGGCTTCCACATTGCTGGAGGAGGTGCTGACGACAGGGGGACTGGAGAAGGCGGTAGTAGCGGCAGTTTACGTGGCTATTTTGAAAGAGGAGAAGGCACCGCTGGAAGGGATCAAGCAAAGTGGGAGAAAGAGTTGGGAGACGGTATGGGGGAGCGGTTCTGGTGTGAGGTGCTCTGGCGGGTGAACGCCTCCACATCATGTGCGAGGTTGGGGCTAATACAACTGAAGGTGGTATATAGAGCACACCTTACAAGGGCGAGGTTGAGCCAGCTGTTTGAAGGGGTAAAAGATATATGTGAACATTGCCTTGGGTGGCCCCACAAACCACGGAATTGTTGAAATTCCGCTGGAATTCTTGACTTTTGAGGGGGTCAAATTTAAACTGAGGGGAAGGATGGAGGTGTTCTACAATTCATGGGTGTTATTCATTCTGAACTTTCGAGAATTGGATTACATTGAACATTAGGGTGGGGGTGGGAGGCTTGGGGGAGGGGGACTGTGTGTGTTAATGGCCACTGTGGGTGATTCCTGTTTCTTTTTGTCATCAGGCAGCACGGTAGCATAATGGTTAGCACCACGGCTTCACAGCGCCAGGGTCCCAGGTTCAATTCCCTGCTGGGACGCTGTCTGTGTGGAGTCTGCATGTTCTCCCTGTGTCTGCGTGGGTTTCCTCCGGGTGCTCCGGTTTCTTCCCACAGTCCAAAGACGTGCAGGTTAGGCGGATTCTCCATCCTAAATTGCCCTTAGTGTCCAAAAATGTTAGGAGGGGTTATTGGGTTAGGGTTGAAGTGGGTCGGTGCAGACTCGATGGGCCGTATGGCCTCCTTCTGCACTGTATGTTCTATTTGTTTATGTTAACATGCGGGCTGCTGTTTGGGGGTTTGGTGGGAGGATGGGATCGTTGTTATTGATGTGGGTATTGGCATTACATTCGTTGCTGATTGTTGTTTATTGTTGGGTGTAAATTTGGGAGTAAATGAGTAAAAGTAGAATAAAAATAGTTTTATAAAAAGCATAGTCGAGACCTATTGATTCATGCAAATCTACAGCTCGTTATCGGCACTGTGGACACTTATTTTTCAACCACATCTTTCAATTAATACTGGAAGAACATTTGTCTGTGTGTCTTTCTTTTTTTCCCCTGCAGTTATATTTTGTACAGTCGGTACCCCTATCCCACAAGACGCCAATTATTTTGCATACTGTAGATATAAAAAAATTCAAAATGACCTGTGGCAGAACCAGGATTATTGCACGGATTTAAATAATCCATGTGAAAGTTAATTGCTTTGCAGTTTAATACCTTTATTCAGATCAGTCTTTACATGAGATTATTCTTGACAATACAATGATAGTAGTTTTCTTGTTCTTCTCAGTGGTGCGAATTATCTACTTTGTTTTATCTCGTGAACCAGTTGTACTGCAAACACTGATGGATTTTGATTACCTCAACGCAATTTGTTTCCCACTTTGGAGTGTGGAGGAAGCTGGCTGTTGAGACATACATTTTCATATCATTTATATTTTTTCAATCTTTGGTTGCGCTCTACACTAGCAATTGCTGTCGGACACATGCGCACAAAATTTGCATATGCATACATGTGCGTAGGGTAACATATCTGGTTGCCAACAAGGACTGATTGTTAAGTTGTCAGCAAATTTAATCAGTGACAAAAATAAATCGCTTCATTTCAGTGTCATTGTTGTGAAATCATCTGTTTTGTCAGTGTATTTTGTGTACATTCATTTGTGGTGTAACACTATCCAAAGCTCCTTTGAGGGCTATTCTGGATCTGGCAGACCTCCCGATAAGTTCCTCTCAACATCAGGTAGAGAAAGTCAGACGTCAAGGACAGATAACTGGGTCTATTGAGTCAGATCAGTCGCCACTTGAAGTGAAAGAGCCAGTCAAGATCACCACCTTAGAATCCCTACAGTGTAGAAGGAGGCCACTCGGCCCATCGAGCCTGCACCGACCCTCTGAAAGAGCACCTACTTATGCCAAATTCCTCACCCTACCCCCTAATCCCAGCTAGGGGCAATCCACCTAATCTTTGGACTGTGTGAGGAAACAGGAGCATCTGGAGGAAACCCAGACACGGGAAGAATGTGTAAACTTCACATAGAGTCACCCGAGGTCGGAATCAAACCCGGGTCTCTATCGCTATGGGATAGCAGTGCTACCGACTGTGCCACCATGCCACCCCCTTTTAGAAGTTTCAATAACCTGACCAGAGCTGACAAGGTAAGTCACTTGATATCACAATTGTTAATTATTATTGTTTTGTTTTTTTTAAATAATTTTTATTAAGGTTTTCATAAAATATCAATAACAAAATGAAAAAGGAACCCAACAGGGTTAAGTACAAAACACAGTCTAGAAAAGCAACCCTCCGTACCCCCCTCCCCCTGTACATAAATAATAAATTAACATTAACACGCCGACTTAACACAACAGGAATATACACCCCCTCAGACCCTTCAGTGTAAATAACAAAAACAAAAATAAAGTAACCCCCCACCCAGAGTTGCTACTGCCATTGACCAATGTCTACCGTTCTGCCAGGAAGTCTAAGAACGGTTGCCACCGCCTAAAGATCCCTTGTACCGACCCTCTCAAGGCGAATTTCACCCTCTCCAACTTAATAAACCCCGCCATATCGTTGATCCAGGATTCCACGCTTGGGGGCCTCGCATCCTTCCATTGAAGAAGAATCCTTCGCCGGGCTACCAGGGACGCAAACGCCAGAATACCGGCCTCTTTCGCCTTCTGCACTCTCGGCTCCTCTGCGACCCCAAATATTGCGAGCCCCCAGCCCGGTTTGAACCTGGATCCTACCACCCTCGACACCGTCGTCGCTACGCCCTTCCAAAATTCCTCCAGCGCTGGGCACGCAGAGAACATATGGGTGTGATTTGCTGGGCTCCCTGAGCACCTAACTCACCTGTCCTCACCCCCAAAAAAAACGGCTCATCCTTGTCCAGGTCATGTGTGCCCTGTGCAGCACCTTAAACTGTATGAGGCTGAGCCTCGCGCACGATGAGGAAGAGTTCACCCTTCCTAGGGCATCTGCCCACGTCCCCTCTTCGATCTCCTCTCCCAACTCCTCCTCCCACTTACCTTTCAACTCCACCACCGAGGCCTCCTCCTCCTCCTGCATCACCTGGTAAGTTTCCGAGATCTTCCCCACTCCCACCCACCCCCCCCCGAGAGCATCCTGTCCTGTACTGTGTGTGGCAGCAGCCGCGGGAATTCCACCACCTGCCGCCTGGCAAACGCCCTTACCTGTAAGTTCCTGAAGGTGTTCCCCGGGGGAGCCCGTACTTCTCCAGCTCACCCAGGCTTGCGAACTTCCCGTCCACAAACAGGTCACCCAATCTTCGGATCCCTGCCCTGTGCCACCCCGAATACCCTCCATCTGGTCTCCCTGGGATGAACCGGTGGTTCCCCCGTATTGGGGTCCACACCGAGGCCCCAACTTCCCCCCTGTGCCGCCTCCACTGCCCCCAGATTTTGAGGGCAGCCGCCACCACCGGGCTCATGGTATACCTCCTTGGAGGGAGCGGCAGCGGCGCCGTTGCCAGCGCCCCCAGACTCGTACCCACACAAGACGCCGTCTCCAGCCTCTTCCATGCAGCCCCCTCCCCCTCCATCACCCACTTGCACACCATCGTCGCATTGGCGGCCCAGTAGTACCCACAGAGGTTGCGCAGCGCCAGCCCCCCCTATCTCTACTCCGCTCCAGGAAAACCCTTCTCACCCTCGGAGTCGCTCGCGCCCACACAAACCCCATTATACTCCTGTTGACCCGCCTAAAGAAGGTCTTCGGGATAAACACAGGGAGGCACTGGACCAGGAACAAAAACCTTGGAAGCACCGTCATTTTGACTGACTGCACCCTACTCACCAAGGACAGCGGCAATGCGTCCCACCTCTTGAACTCCTCCTCCATTTGCTCCACCAGCCTTGTGAAATTAAGCCTATGCAGAGCCCCCCAGCTCCTGGCCACCTGGACCCCCAAATACCTGAAGCTCCTCTCTGCCCTTTTTAGTGGGAGCTCGCCAATCCCCCTCTCCTGGTCCCCTGGGTGAACCACGAACAGCTCGCTCTTCCCCATGTTGAGCTTGTACCCCGAAAAGTCCCCGAATTCCCTAAGGATCCTCATTACCTCCGGCATTCCCCCTACCGGGTCCGCCAAATATAGCAGCAAGTCGTCCACATAGAGCGACGCCCTCTGCTCCTTCCCATCCCGCACCAACCTCTTCCAGTTCCTCAACTCCCTCAGTGTCATAGACAGGGGTTCAATCGCCAGTGCGAAGAGCAGGGGGGACAGGGGTCACCCCTGCCTCGTCCCTCGGTGCAACCGAAAGTACTCGGACCTCCTACTGTTTGTGGCCACACTTGCCATCGGGACCTCATACAACAGCCTAACCCACCTGACAAACCCCTCCCCAAACCTCTTCAGCACCTCCCACAGGTACCCCCACTCTACCCTATCGTAGGCTTTCTCAGCGTCCATCGCCATCACTATCTCCGCCTCCCCCTCCCTTGCCGGCATCATGATAACGTTCAAAAGTCTCCGCACATTCGCGTTCAACTGCCTCCTTTTCACGAACCCCTTCTGGTCTTCGTGGATGATCTGCGGCACACAATCCTCATGGCTAAGACCTTCGCCAGCACCTTGGCATCTACATTTAGCAAGGAAATCGGTCTGTAAGACCCACACTGCAGGGGATCCTTGTCCCGCTTCAGGATCAAGGAGATCAGTGCCCGGGACATCGTCCGGGGCAAAGCCACCCCCTCCCTTGCCTCATTGAAGGTCCGAACTAGCAACGGGCCCAACAGGTCCATATATTTTTTATAGAATTCGACCGGGAAACCGTCCGGCCCCGGTGCCTTCCCCGCCTGAATGCTTCCTATCCCTTTGGTCAGCTCCTCCAGCCCAATTGGGACCTCCAATCCCGCCACCAGTCCCTCCTCCACCTTCGGAAACCACAATTGGTCCAGGAAGCGGCCCATCCCTCCCTCCTCCCGTGGGGGCTTGGACCGGTACAATTCCTCATAAACGTCCCGGAAGACCCCATTGATGCCAACCGCACTCCGCACCACACTCCCTCCCCTGTCCTTAACTCCCCCGATCTCCCTAGCTGCGTCCCGCTTTCGATGCTGATGCGCCAGCATCCGGCTTGCCTTTATCCCCATACTCGTAAATCACCCCCTGGGCCTTCTTCCACTGCACCTCCGCCTTCTTGGTGGTCACCAGTTCGAATTCGGCCTGGAGGCTGCGCCTCTTCCTCAACAATCCTTCCTGGGGCACCTCCGCATACCTCCTGTCTACCCTCACCATCTCCCCCACCAACCTCTCCCTCTCCCCCCGCTCCCTCCTCTCCTTGTGGGCCCTAATGGAGATCAGCTCTCCCCTAACCACCGCCTTCAGCGCCTCCCATACCATCCCCACTGGGACCTCCCCGTTATCGTTGGCCTCCAGGTACCTCTCTATACTTCCTCGGACCCGCTCGCTCTCCTCCTCGTCCGCCAACAGCCCCACCTCCAAGCGCCACAATGGGCGCTGGACCCTCTCCTCCCCCAGCTCTAAGTCCACCCAATGCGTGGCGTGGTCTGAAATGGCTATCGCCGAATACTCGGTATCCTCTACTCTCGTTATCAGCGCCCTGCTCAAAATAAAAAAGTCGATTTGGGAATAAGCCTTACGGACATGTGAGAAGAATGAAAATTCTCTAGCCCCCGGCCTTGCAAATCTCCAAGGGTCCATCCCTCCCATCTGGTCCATAAACCCCCTCAGCACTCTAGCCGCCGCCGGCTTCCTACCCGACCTAGACCTGGAGCGATCCAGTGCCGGATCCAGCACCGTGTTAAAGTCTCCCCCATTATCAGGCTCCCCACTTCCAAGTCTGGGATCCGACCCAACATGCGCCGCATAAAACCCGCATCGTTCCAATTCGGGGCATACACATTGACCCGTACCACCCTCTCTCCCTGCAGCTTACCACTTCAGATTACGTACCTACCGCCCCTGTCTGCCACAATGCCCGATGCCTCGAATGACACCTTCTTTCCCACCAAGATCGCCACCCCTCGATTCTTGGCAACCAGCCCCGAATGAAACACCTGACCTACCCACCCTTTCCTCAATCTTACCTGGTCTGCCACCTTCAGGTGTGTCTCCTGGAGCATAACCACATCCGCCTTCAGCCCCTTCAGGTGCACGAACACGCGGGCCCGCTTGACCGTCCCATTCAGTCCCCTTACATTCCAGGTTATCAGCCGGATCAGGGGCTACCTGCCCCCCTCCCCCGCCGACTATCCACAACCCCTCCTCAGCCAGCCACGCGCCCGCACCCGGCCCGTTCCCCACAGCGGCATACCCCCGTCTCGACACCGCCCACTCGCTCCAGCTCCCCCCTTGACCAGAGCAGCAGCAACTCGATTCCCCCCCACCCAGCTAGGACACATCCTAGCTGTTTTACTCCCCCCATTACACTTCCGCAAGTCAGCTAACTCCTGCTGACCCCGGCCACACCAGCCTCTCCTTCGACTCCTCCCATTGTGTGACACACCCTCCTCTTCCGTTCCCCATCCACAGGCTCTCCCCCTCCCCCTTCTGTCCTAAGCGCGGGAAACAACCCTCGCTTCCCCGCCCCAGCCCCGCCCTCTCCAGTCTTCAGCGCGGGAAAAAGCCCGCGCTTTCCACCTACCCGGCCCCGCCACCTCTGACGCAGCTCCTTTTGCAGGCCCAGTCCCCTCACCCCGACTCAGGCCTCCCCCTCACCCCGACTCGGGCCTCCCCCTCCCCGCGGGGCCCCATCTCACCGCCGGCCATCCACACCTGTTCCATTTGCTTACCCCCCTCCAAGAGCCCCCCCGACCAACCCAACCAAAACAGTGCCCAACCCGCCCTAACCACCCTCACCGACCAGAAAGAGAAAAACACAAAGAAAAAGAAACCAAGAGCAAAGGACCCCCCCCTCAAAAAGTAACATATCAACCGCAGTCCCCAAACGCCCATCCCGACCCTCAATCTGTGTCCAACTTCTCGGCCTGAACAAAGGCCCACGCCTCCTCCGGAGACTCAAAATAATGGTGCCGGTCCTTGTAGGTAACCCACAGTCACGCCGGCTTCAACATGCCAAACTTCACCCCTTTTCTGTGCAGCACCGCCTTCGCTCGATTGTACCCGGCCCTCCTCTTCGCCACCTCCGCACTCTAGTCCTGGTATATTCGAACCTCCGCGTTCTCCCACCTGCAGCTCCTCTCCTTCTTGGCCCACCTGAGCACACACTCACGATCAGCGAACTGATGAAACCGCACCAGCACTGCCCGCGGAAGCTCGTTAGCCTTGGGCCTCCTCGCCGGCACTCTATGGGCCCCTGGAAGGACCCCGCTCCCATCAGCGAGTTCAACATGGTGACCACATAGGCCCCCACGTCCAGCCCCTCCAGGAGGCCCAGAATCCGCAGATTCTTCCGCCTCGATCGATTCTCCATCTCCTCAAACCGTTCCTGCCATTTCTTGTGGAGCGCCTCGTGTGCCTCCACCTTTACCGCCAGGCCTAAGATCTCGTCCTCGTTGTCGGAGATCATTTGTTGGGCCTCGCGGATCGCCACCCCCTGGGCCGTCTGTGTCTTATGCAGCTTATCGATAGAAGCCTTCATCGGCTCAAGAAGGTCCGCTTTAATCTCGCTGAAGCAGTGCTGGATACCCTCATAGAACATAGAACGATACAGCGCAGTACAGGCCCTTTGGCCCACGATGTTGCACCGAAACAAAAGCCATCTAACCTACACTATGCCATTATCATCCATATGATTATCCAATAAACTTTTAAATGCTCTCAATGTTGGCGAGTTCACTACTGTTGCAGGTAGGGCATTCCACGGCCTCACCACTCTTTGCGTAAAGAACCTACCTCTGACCTCTGTCCTATATCTATTACCCCTCAGTTTAAAGCTATGTCCCCTCTTGCTAGCCATTTCCATCCGCGGGAGAAGGCTCTCACTGTCCACCCTATCTAACCCCCTGATCATTTTGTATGCCTCCATTAAGTCTCCTCTTAACCTTCTTCTCTCTAACGAAAACAACCTCAAGTCCATCAGCCTTTCCTCATAAGATTTTCCCTCCATACCAGGCAACATCCTGGTAAATCTCCTCTGCACACGCTCCAAAGCTTCTACGTCCTTCCTATAACGCGGTGACCAGAACTGTACGCAATACTCCAAATGCGGCCGTACCAGAGTTTTGTACAGCTGCAACATGACCTCATGACTCCGGAACTCAATCCCTCTACCAATAAAGGCCAACACTCCATAGGCCTTCTTCACAACCCTATCAACCTGGGTGGCAACTTTCAGGGATCTATGTACATGGACACCTAGATCCCTCTGCTCATCCACACTTCCAAGAACTTTACCATTAGCCAAATATTCCGCAGTCCTGTTATTCCTTCCAAAGTGAATCACCTCACACTTCTCTACATTAAACTCGATTTGCCACCTCTCAGCCCAGCTCTGCAGCTTATCTATGTCCCTCTGTAATCTGCTACATCCTTCCGCACTGTCGACAACACCACCGACTTTAGTGTCGTCTGCAGATTTACTCACCCACCCTTCTGCGCCCTCCTCTAGGTCGTTGATAAAAATGACAAACAGCAACGGCCCCAGAACAGATCCTTGTGGTACGCCACTTGTAACTGAACTCCATTCTGAACATTTCCCATCAACCACCACCCTCTGTCTTCTTTCAGCTAGCCAATTTCTGATCCACATCTCTAAATCACCCTCAATCCCCAGCCTCCGTATTTTCTGCAATAGCCTACCGTGGGGAACCTTATCAAACGCTTTGCTGAAATCCATATACACCACATCAACTGCTCTACCCTCGTCTACCTGTTCAGTCACCTTGTCAAAGAACTCGATAAGGTTTGTGAGGCATGACCTACCCTTCACAAAGCCATGCTGACTATCCCTGATCATATTATTCCTATCTAGATGATTATAAATCTTGTCTCTTATAATCCCCTCCAAGACTTTACCCACAACAGACGTGAGGCTCACCGGTCTATAGTTGCCGGGGTTGTCTCTACTCCCCTTTTTGAACAAAGGGACCACATTTGCTATCCTCCAGTCCTCTGGCACTATTCCTGTAGCCAATGATGACATAAAAATCAAAGCCAAAGGCCCAGCAATCTCTTCCCTGGCTTCCCAGAGAATCCTAGGATAAATCCCATCAGGCCCCGGGGACTTATCTATTCTCAGCCTGTCCAGAATTGCCAACACCTCTTCCCTACGTACCTCAATGCCATCTATTCTAATAGCCTGGGTCTCAGCATTCTCCTCCACAACATTCTCTTTTTCCTGAGTGAATACTGACGAAAAATATTCATTTAGTATCTCGCCTATCTCTTCAGACTCCACACACAACTTCCCATCCCTGTCCTTGACTGGCCCTACTCTTACCCTAGTCATTCGCTTATTCCTGACATACCTATAGAAAGCTTTTGGGTTTTCCTTGATCCTTCCTGCCAAATACTTCTCATGTCCCCTCCTTGCTCGTCTTAGCTCTCTCTTTAGATCCTTCCTCGCTACCTTGTAACTATCCATCGCCCCAACTGAAACTTCACACCTCATCTTCACATAGGCCTCCTTCTTCCTCTTAACAAGAGATTCCACTTCTTTGGTAAACCACAGTTCACTCGCTCGACGCCTTCCTCCCTGCCTGACCGGTACGTACTTATCAAGAACACGCAGTAGCTGTTCCTTGAACAAACTCCACTTATCCAGTGTGCCCAACACTTGCAGCCTACTTCTCCAACCTATCCCCCCCCCCCCCCCCCCCCAAGTCATGTCTAATGGCATCATAATTGCCCTTCCCCCAGCTATAACTCTTGCCCTGCGGTGTATACTTATCCCTTTCCATCACTAACGTAAACGTCACCGAATTGTGGTCACTGTTGCTCCTGCGCCCACTGCATCCACGCTGCCTGGTATCCGCCCGCGCCATTTTGTTCTTCTTCCCTCGCACCTTCTTCGGGTCCACCACCACCTTTTTAGTCGCCCCGCTCCTGGTAAAAGCCATATACTATCGGGGAATTGTTGGAATCTCCTTCCCACACCGAGAAACGTCGAAAAAGTGCAGTTGGGGGCCCTGAAAAGAGCCCAAAAGTTTGTTTTTGCGGGAGCTACCGAATGTGCGACTTAGCTCCGCATAGCCGCAACCGGAAGTCCGTGAAATCATTTATAAGGAACAGCAATAGAAGTTAAAGTCTATAGATAGCAAATGATAAAGTCTAAACACATTTTCTTAGTATAAATTTCCCTTCAAGAGCTTCAGCAATGTTATGAACTGGATCCTTCAGTCCATTCTTGGCTGTGCTTCAAAAAAAAACAAATGTGAACCACAAGAACATTTTTTTTTTAAATTCACATGATTGGAAATAATATAATGGAAGGGTCTAAATAGAATAGAGGAGCAAATGTATCTAGCAGTACAGATTAACAAATTATTTAAAGTAGCAACGCAAGTTAACAGAAAATGAAACAACAGAATTCATTTGTAGAGGAATAGAATTGTAAAAGATCTTAAATAACATCTCTCGAGCCTTTGGTTAGAAGCATATTTCTGGTCTATTGCAAATAGGATATAACCTTACCTTATGGGTAAGGTTCAATAAAATATTTACAAGAATGATACCAAAGTTGAGAGGTTATAAAAGACTGAACAGATTGAGGGGTGATTAAATAGAGGTCTTTAAATTGTTGAAGGGGTTTGATAGGGTAGATGTAAAGAAAGTGTTTCCAGTTGTGAGGGAGTCCAAAACCAGAACCAAGTTGGGACATCAATAAAACCAATAACAAGATAGGGTGGGATGATGCATGTGTGGAGCATAAATAACAGCACAGGTAAACTGGGCAAAATGACTTGTTTCTGTATTGTAAATTCTATGCAATTCTAAAAATGTATTTGCTTTCCCTTGTTATTCGTAACCTCTTTCCTTTTTACCACAAACATGATGCACTGGTTTCTGCATGTATTAACTCTGCCTTTTGATACATTATTAAAAGCACGGTGTAGAAATATTGCCTCCAGCTACACTGACTTAGCATATAGCATGCTCTAGGGCGGAGTGGCTCCACAGTCTGCCAATAAATCTCAGCAATCCAGCTGTCTTTTTGCCAGCTTGCATGGGAATTTCCAAGGCACCAGGCAAGCTCCAGAGGCCACCAATGAAGTCAGAAATAGTAATTTTTCAAACAAATGCACAATCTGGGCGGCATAGTAGTTAGCACCGCTCCTTCACAGGCGAGGGACCTGGATTCTATTCCTATCTTGGGTGGAGTTTACACATTCTCCCGGTGTCTGCATGGGTTTCCTCTGGGTGTCGGGTCCGGCTTCCTCCCATAGTCCAAAGATGTGAAGGTTAGGTGAATTAGCTATTGCCCCTTAGTGCCCAGTGTTACAGAGATAGGGCAGGGAAGTGGGCCTGGGTAGGGTGCTCATTCAGAGGTTTGGTGGTCTCGATGGGCTGAATGGCCTCTTTCTGCAATGTAGGAATTCTACGATTCTATCAATATGTTGTTCGCTTGCTAATACCAGAGCTTATAAAATCTCTATTAGATCGCACAACATCAGATTCCAAGTGACAATAGGATTGCTGGGCCAGAATGATCCTGGGTTTAAAAGGGTAATGAAATTATTACATTGACCAATAGGAGGTGAGTGACAATGATTCGGGATTCTATGATATACGATTTTACCCTACCTCCTTGGAAATTTAACACCTGCCAGGCACGCCCCCAAAACAAACGCACACACACGTACGCACAGTTTGAGAGGGTAAATGCTGAGAGTCTAGTCTCGTTATAAGGAGACAGCCATTTAGAACTGACATGAGGAGAGATTTTGTCACTGAGAGCTTCTGTGTATCTTTGGAAATCTCTACGTCTGATGCTCAATTATGAAGTACAGTCAAGATTGTGATTGAACAAATTTTGGGTACTAAGGGAATCAAGGAATAGGTTAGGAAAGTTGAGCCATGATCTAATTGAATGGTGGAGCATGTGAAAAGGGGCAAGTGGTCTACAACTACTCCTATGTCAGCTTACATCCTTCTCATTGGTGTACCATCAAACACTATACAATCTGTTGAGTTGCATGCACTGACCTTAATTGACTAAATGCTAAAACTGCAAGGTATATAGTATGCCAGAATATTGAAATGTGAAAGCACAATAAATAATTATAGAATTTACAGTGACGGGGCCATTTGGCCCATCGAGTCTGCACCGGCCCTTGGAAAGAGCACCCTACTTAAGCCCACGCCTCAACCCTATCCCTGCAACCCCGTAACCCCACGTAACCTTTTTTTTAGGACACTAAGGGCAATTTAGCATGGCCAGTCCAGCTAACCTGCACATCTTTGGACTGTGGAAGGAAACTGGAGCACCCGGAGGAAACCCACGCAGACACGGGGAGAACGTGCAGACTCCGCACAGACAGCGACCCAAGCCGGAAATCAAATCTGGGACCCTGGAGCTGTGAAGCAACTGTGCTAACCATGTGCTACCGTGCAGCCCCGAGTCTTAAGAGTGAAGGTCACCTTCACTTTCTCAATAAGGTGGACACAAAACTTTGCAACTCTGCTGAAAAAGTTTGGTAAGTTATGGTAAGTATGGCACTCCTTGGAGTGATCAAGGTGACCACTACATTAAAACCACCTGGTTTCTGTCATTCTCCCAAAGGAAGAAAAAAGCCAGCATTTATAAGCTTGAGACTGTTTTACAGGGAAATTGGTTGCCCTGTACAATATCAAAAAATGCTTAAAGCCATTCAGAAAAAGTTACAATGAAATGCAACAGGATACTACTTAGGTGAAAAACTGTGAACTATAGGCGGCACGGTAGCACAGTGGTTAGCACTGTTGCTTCCCAGCGCCAGAGACCCGGGTTCGATTCCTGGCTTGGATCACTGTCTGTGCGGAGTCCGCACGTTCTCCCTGTGTCTGCGTGGATTTCCTCCGGGTGCGCCGGTTTCCTCCCACAAGTCCTGAAAGACATGCTGTTCGGTGAATTGGACATTCTGAATTCTCCCTCAGTGTACCCGAGCAGGCGCCGGAGTGTGGCAACTAGAGGGTTTTCACAATAACTTCATTGCAGTGTTAATATAAGCCTAATGTGACACTAATAAAGATTATTATTATAACTGGGGGAGCACATCGCTCACACATAAAATCACTCACACTTCATGGAACCCGCCTGATTTTCATTGATATCAATGAGATGAAAACAGCTATGGCTCAGTGGCAGTATCTCAGAGTCAAGAAGTCACAGGCTAAAAGTTCCACTGTAGAGATTTGAGAGCAAAATCTATACTGACATTCCAGTGCAGTACCTCACTGCCTGAGGTTTGATCTTTCAGATAAGATGTTCAACCAAGGCCCTGCCCTCTCAGGCAGATGTGAAAGGTACCAAGGCATTATTTTGAAGATAAACAGGACCTTCTTGTCCCTGGCATACTGACGATTATTTTTCCCTTAACCAAAGTTCTGACAATGACACCATCCGGTCATTCTCACATTGCTGTAGAAGCTTGCTGTGTGCAAATTACTTTCCATACTTCTACATTACAATAGTCATCCATCTCATAAGTACTTCATTGATTGTTAAGTGTTTTGGGACATTCTGAATTTGTGCCAGATGCAATATAAATGCAAATATTTATTTTTCTTTTCCATGAATGCCAGATGGGCTTTACAATGGATAGACGATTCTTTTTACCAGCTTGCTTCCCAGGTAACCAAAGTGAAATTACTCCTGTAAAATCTGCACCCATTGTCCCAACCAGCCTAGATCTGGAAGGCATCAAACATTCACAAAAATTGTGAAAATTTACAAGTAATAGATGGCATAAATGTTTGTTCTCAGTGTGTGAACAATGCAGGTGCAACTGTATTCTTCACCACTAGTTGCCTTGAGAAAGTGCTGGTGGAGCTTTTTTTTAACCAAAGGTGTTCTTGTGGCAATGTCTCTCCAATAATGGTGTGAGCAATAAATTCCAGGTTAAGAGAGAACAGGAAAAATGGGTGGCCAAATAAAGGATATGTTGACTGATGAATAATGGTCATATAGCAAGGATGGTTAATAGCATCAATGGAATTGTATCCCACCCATGTCTTCAAAAGAATGGGGAACATTTTGAGCTATATATTTTCAGTCACTTTTCTTTATTTGTGTCTCTATTCTATGTATTTTTCTCAAGTTCGTTGAATATCTAGGTCATTTCTGGTGAGGCCAAGAATAAAGCAGAAAACAGATGCAAATCTCCAGATCTGCTGATCGATTTACATCATTCTGCTATTTGTCTCAGATACAGCATCTCATCCTTAGCCTTCCTGCTACTTTTAACAACTGTTGGATTTACACATTAATTGCCTATTTTATTTCATAATTAACATAAGTACCCTATTCACAATGCAATGCTCGTCGATCTATATGCTCCTGAAGGAGAACATTTCCTGCATGATCTCAATTATTCTTAAGGCATTTAAAAAGATTGTAATATCAAATACATTTTTCTTACTTTCACTGTCTCTTTTTTCTCACTCTCGAACCAGTCTTTCTTCCCCTTTCTGCACCTGATTTGACTCTAATTCACTCTTCCTCTGTGCCATTAATTTCTTTCTCAATTTTAAAATTGTATTAAGATATCCTGTTGTCCTTGGCATGCCATGATCAGCTTAAACTTCCAGCAAATCATGACACAAATCATCTTCAAACTGAATGATGCAGGGAAAAGTCCAACTAATGGTGCATGCTTCAAAATTACCCACTGCAGCAAGATTTGGTCCAATATATGCGCCAGAACTCCTGTGAATCAAAACATTTTCTGTGAGTGAATTCGGACATGTATTGTGAAAGGAGTCAATAGATGATATAAATCATAGTCAACAATGCATCAATTCACAAAGCTCTCAGTTAAAAGCTGCCGCAGACTTGATCAGCGCCACTGACAGATTTTCCATATACCCAGTCCCAAGGCTACCCAAATCCTAATCCAAACAATTGAAACAGAGCATGCCATTAGGTAAGTGTAGATAGTACAGCTCATGAACTACTTGTGGTCTCGTTTTCCCCCACACCATCTGTCTCTTGGCAAACTTGCTGCTTCATCTGCTTCCACTTATGATCTGCCTGGCTGTGGGTTCTTGTCAGAGCTAAGATGCAATATTATTCATCTCTTTTTCTTGCTCGCCGGCAGGGGAATGCTTTCAGAAGCAGGGCTATCCCAGCATCTGCCAAGCAAGTGAAAGGCATGCATTAAAACTGCAGCGCGGTGCAGTATGTTGGAACAATAGTGACAGTGATTGTCAAAAGTACACACACACATATTGAGATGACCAGTTTTCTGTAAATTTCTTTCCAATTTAAGTAGATGATTTTTATATTAAATAAACCATAAAACACTGACAGATACCCTATTGTCATTGGAAAATTGAAAAAATTAATTGGTGAAAGATTCATTGTGTACCGCATTGCAGTAACAAAATAGAAAGTTCATAAACAAATTCAATGTTAACTACTAGATCACCACAGACAGATATTTCTATGCCTCCTTTCAGGCAGATATATGTCACATACTGGTGATAAAAAATGTCACACAACTGTGGGTCGATAGATGAGTTTCCAGTTCTTCTTGCTAGCTTTGTTGATCCAAAGCACCAATAAGTGGTATAACAAAGAAACGAAAATGACTGTTCTGTAATTCCACTGCAAGTTATTTTGAGTTCATGTAATTATGTTCTATTTTATAGAATAGTAAAGCTTTTATACAAAGAGTGTATCACATACACCTTGAGATCCCAGCTTCTCACCAGGTCTTTCAGGGCAGAGAAAAGGATTGAAAGATAATGCTTTACTATCAGAATCTAAACACAGTTTAACATAGTATTGAAGGATTAAATCTATGGTTCCATTTTGCTTAAAACATAATTCAGATTTCAATTGGAGTGCTTGCATTATCCAGCAGAAACATACCTGAGGCATATGGTTGGAAGAATTATCTTTGTGAACAGCAGAACTTCAAGTGATAGTTTTCTTGTGGTATCTGGAAGCCCAGTACACTGCGCAAAATGTACTGTAACAGCTGGAGAAGATTTGTATTTTCACAACTATCCCCCATGATTAGTGCTAGCTCTTACCCTTGCATTTCTGACATTCAGCCAAAACGCCTTCAACCAGAGGCCTATTAAAAAGTTAGCCAATCTCTGCTTGGTTATTAGATAAGTAGTGTCAGCAGTTTGGCTCAAAAGCATGATATTGGCCTGGATTCTGCTGAAATGGTGGAAGAACAAGACTAGAAAATATTTATCTCCTCACAGCACGGCCCCACTCTCCATATAAAAACAGTGAGCGTTGGTTATTGATGTGTACCTCACTTGACCAACAGAAACACACTGCAGTGTGTACATTGTCAAAGCCTCTAATGCCAAAAGTTTTGTTAGGATCACCTACTGATTTGACACAAATGCCTTTATTCAAGCAGTGCATTGGACAACATCAGGTTATGTCATCCATACACTTTTAAAGAGAAATTGGAGCACTGTGCAAATGCAGTACACAACACAAATACATTCCTCAGTGACCTCCAACTGTTGTTGAAACATGGGAGACTTTAACTTTCCAAATATTGACTGGAAAAGATATAGTTCGAGTACATTAGATGGGTCGTTTTTTGTACAGTGTGTGCAGGAGGGTTTCCTGACACAGTTTGTTGACAGGCCAACAAGAGGCGAGGCCACATTGGATTTGGTTTTAGGTAATGAACCAGGCCAGGTGTTGGATTTGGAGGTAGGTGAGCACTTTGGGGACAGTGACCACAATTCGGTGACGTTTACGTTAAGGATGGAAAGGGATAAGTATACACCGCAGGGCAAGAGTTATAGCTGGGGGAAGGGAAATTATGATGCCATTAGACGTGACTTGGGGGGGATCAGGTGGAGAAGTAGGCTGCAAGTGTTGGACACACTGGATAAGTGGAGCTTGTTCAAGAATCAGCTACTGCGTGTTCTTGATAAGTATGTACCGGTCAGGCAGGGAGGAAGGTGCCGAGCGAGGGAACCGTGGTTTACCAAAGAAGTGGAATCTCTTGTTAAGAGGAAGAAGGAGGCCTATGTGAAGATGAGGTGTGAAGTTTCAGTTGGGGCGATGGATAGTTACAAGGTAGCGAGGAAGGATCTAAAGAGAGAGCTAAGACGAGCAAGGAGGGGACATGAGAAGTATTTGGCAGGAAGGATCAAGGAAAACCCAAAAGCTTTCTATAGGTATGTCAGGAATAAGCGAATGACTAGGGAAAGAGTAGGACCAGTCAAGGACAGGGATGGGAAATTGTGTGTGGAGTCTGAAGAGATAGGCGAGATACTCAATGAATATGTTTCGTCAGTATTCACTCAGGAAAAAGATAATGTTGTGGAGGAGAATGCTGAGCTCCAGGTAAATAGATTAGATGGCATTGAGGTACGTAGGGAAGAGGTGTTGGCAATTCTGGACAGGCTGAAAATAGATGAGTCCCCGGGACCTGATGGGATTTATCCTAGGATCATCTGGGAGGCCAGGGAAGAGATTGCTGGACCATTGGCTTTGATTTTTATGTCATCATTGGCTACAGGAATAGTGCCAGAGGACTGGAGGATAGCAAATGTGGTCCCTTTGTTCAAAAAGGGGAGCAGAGACAACCCCGGCAACTATAGACCGGTGAGCCTCACGTCTGTAGTGGGTAAAGTCTTGGAGGGGATTATAAGAGACAAGATTCATAATCATCTAGATAGGAATAATATGATCAGGGATAGTCAGCATGGCTTTGTGAAGGGTAGGTCATGCCTCACAAACCTTATCGAGTTCTTTGAGAAGGTGACTGAACAGGTAGACGAGGGTAGAGCAGTTGATGTGGTTTATATGGATTTCAGCAAAGCGTTTGATAAGGTTCCCCACGGTAGGCTATTGCAGAAAATACGGAGGCTGGGGATTGAGGGTGATTTAGAGATGTGGATCAGAAATTGGCTAGCTGAAAGAAGACAGAGGGTGGTGGTTGATGGGAAATGTTCAGAATGGAGTTCAGTCACAAGTGCAGTACCACAAGGATCTGTTCTGGGGCCGTTGCTGTTTGTCATTTGTATCAATGACCTAGAGGAAGGCGCAGAAGGGTGGGTGAGTAAATTTGCAGACGATACTAAAGTCGGTGGTGTTGTCGATAGTGTGGAAGAAAGTAGCAGGTTACAGAGGGATATAGATAAGCTGCAGAGCTGGGCTGAGAGGTGGCAAATGGAGTTTAATGTAGAAAAGTGTGAGGTGATTCACTTTGGAAGGAATAACAGGAATGCGGAATATTTGGCTAATGGTAAAGTTCTTGGAAGTGTGGATGAGCAGAGGGATCTAGGTGTCCATGTACATAGATCCCTGAAAGTTGCCACACAGGTTGATAGGGTGGTGAAGAAGGCCTATGGAGTGTTGGCCTTTATTGGTAGAGGGATTGAGTTCCGGAGTCAGGAGGTCATGTTGCAGCTGTACAGAACTCTGGTACGGCCGCATTTGGAGTATTGCGTACAGTTCTGGTCACCGCATTATAGGAAGGACGTGGAGGCTTTGGAGCGGGTGCAGAGGAGATTTACCAGGATGTTGCCTGGTATGGAGGGAAAATCTTATGAGGAAAGGCTGATGGACTTGAGGTTGTTTTCGTTGGAGAGAAGAAGGTTAAGAGGAGACTTAATAGAGGCATACAAAATGATCAGGGGGTTGGATAGGGTGGACAGTGAGAGCCTTCTCCCGCGGATGGAAATGGCTAGCAGGAGGGGACATAGCCTTAAACTGAAGGGTAATAGATATAGGACAGAGGTCAGAGGTAGGTTCTTTACGCAAAGAGTAGTGAGGCCGTGGAATGCCCTACCTGCTACAGTAGTGAACTCGCCAACATTGAGGGCATTTAAAAGTTTATTGGATAAACATATGGATGATAATGGTATAGTGTAGGTTAGATGGCTTTTTGTTTCGGCTCAACATCGTGGGCCGAAGGGCCTGTACTGCGCTGTATTGTTCTATGTTCTATGTTCTATGCGTAGAAAATCGAAGCAGGAGGAGGCCATTCGGCCCTTCAAGTCTGGTCCGCCATTCATTATGATCATGGCTGATCATCAAGTTCAATATCTTGATCCCGCCTTCCTTCTTGAAATTACACATTTTGGTCTCAACTACTTTCTGTGGTAGTGAATTCCACAATTTTACCGCTCTCTGGTGAAAACAGTTCCCCTCACCTCAGTCCTAAAAGGTTTACCTCCTTATTCTCAAACTATGACAGTTGCTCTGGACTGCCCCAACGGGAACATTCTTTCTGAATCTACCCTGTCTAACCCTGTTAGAATTTTATACCCCTCTCACTTTCCTAAATTGCAATGAATATAGAACATAGAACAGCAGAGCACAGTACAGGCCCTTCGGCCCACGACATTGTGCCGACCATTTATCCTAATCTAAGATCGAACTAACCTACACCCCTTCAAGTTACTGCTGTCCATGTGTCTGTCCAAGAGTCGCTTAAATGTCCCTAATGACTCTGACTCCGCCCCTCCACTGGCAGTGCATTCCACGCACCCATCACTCACTGCGTAAAGAACCTACCTCGGACATCTCCCCTATACCTTCCTCCAACCACCTTAAAATTACGTCTCTTCGTGACAGCCATTTCTGCCCTATATAATCCTACCTGGCTTAGTCTCTCCTCATGACAGTCCCATCATTCCAGGATTCAGCCTGGTAAACCTTTGTTGCACTCCCTCCATAGCAAGAACATTCTTCCTCAGATAAGAACATCAAAACTGCACACAATACTCCAGGTGTGACCTCACCAATGCCCGATACAACTGCAGTAAAACATCCCTATTCCTATACTCAAATCCTCTCACGATGAAGGCCAACATACCATCTACCTTCTTTACTGCCTGCTGTACCTGCGCACTTATTTTTAGTAACTGATGCATGAGGACACAAGGTCTCGCTGAGTATCCATCTCTCTCAATTTACACCCATTCAAATAATAATCTGCCTTCCTATATTTGCTACCAAAGCAGATAACCTCATTTATCCACATATACTGCATCTGCCATGCATGTGCCCACTCACTCAGCCTGTCCAAATCCCACTGAAGCATCTCTGCATCCTCCTCACAGCTCAACTACCCACCCAACTATGTATCATCTACACATTTAGTTCCCGCGTCCAAATCATTAATATATAATGTGAACAGTTAGGGGTCTTAGCACAGATCCCTGTGGTACCCCATTAGTCACTGCCTACTAATCAGAAAAAGATCGATTTATTCCATCTTTTTGCCTCCTGTCTGCTAACTAGCTTTCTATCTATCTCAAGAAACTAACCATAATCCAATGTGCTTTGAGATTTGAATCAGACTACAGAAGGGAGATAGATCACTTGGTTGCATGGTGTACCAAAAACAACCTCTCACTAAATATTGGAATGACCAAGGAACTAATCATCGACTTCAGGAAGCATAGTACGACACCCACCCACCCTGTCTACATCAATGGCTCCGAAGTGGAGATGGTCGATAGCTTTAAGTTCCTGTGGGTCATCATCACCAACAGTCTGTCCTAGTCCACTCACGTTGATGCAACAGTCAAGAAAGCCCAACAACGTCTCTCCTTCCTACGGAAGCTAAAGAAATTTGGCATTTCTGCATCGACTCTCACAAACTTTTACAGATATGCCATAGAGAGCAACCTATCCGGCTGCATCACAGCTTGGTATGGCATCTGCTCGGCCCAAGATCGCAAGAAACTGCAGAGTGTGGTGAACTCAGCCCAACACATCACACAAGCTTGCCATCCTCCCATTGATTCTGTCTACACCTCCTGCTGCCTCACACCTAGGCTTTGCCATCTTCCAGACCCTTCTTTCAGGCAGAAGATACAGAAGTCTGAAGACCCGCACATCCAGACATAGGAACAGCTTTTTCCCCACAGCTACTAAACTCCTCGATGAATCTCCCTTGGACTGATCTGTTCCCTGTAAGAACACTATTCACAACGCCCTACGCTGCTCTTGTTTGACCCTTGTTCCGCACTATAACCACTCACTGTTTGTTGATGTACCATTTGTCAATGTACTCTGTTGATCATTCTTTTGTCTACTGTGTACGTACTGTGTACGTTCCCTTAGCCGCAGAAAAATACTTGTCACTGCACTTCGGTCCATGTGACAATAAATATCAATCAATTTCTAATGTAAAAAAACTAATGATTAGCTTTTTTTTTAAAAGAAGAAACTAGTTCTCCCATTTCCCTCTTTTCAAGGCGCTGATACCTTACCAGAGCACCATCCCATGGGCATCTCTGTGCCTTGCCTATGTAGTTATTAATCATCATGTAGCCATTCGGCAGGACGGGTTTCTTGTCCTCACGTCTCATAAAAGGCCCAGTGCATGCACATATCTATCAGGAATTGAGAGATACCAATCAGTGCTCTCAGCTACAATGTCCCAAAACTAACCAGGCTGAGATTAGCTCAGCACAGACCAGTATTAATGAAATGAAATAAACCTGCAACTTCCCTGGCCCATGTGACTCCCTACTCATTAGAAGAACTTATTCACCATCAGAGTTTTTTTCAAACAACAGAGCAATAGACTGGTTCAGTTTTAAAATATCAATATGCTGTCTTTCAAATAAATTACAACACTTCCTTATTGTGCATGCCTGTGACATGGGAATCACATTGCCACAAAGACAGATGTGCAGTGAAATCCGTGTGAACACAAGGAGCTCAAGTTGAGGCATGGCATAGATTGCAAATGTACCATTGCCACAGAACCAGAAAATGCCAAGGAACAAATGGCTGTGAAGAGAAGCAGCGAATTGGGTCTGAAACTTGAATTACTCATCTCTCCCCATAGAAGCTGTATCTGGCTTACTGAGCAGATAATCATAGAATCCCTACAGTACAGAAGCAGTGAGTCTGCACTGACCCTCTGAAAGAACACCCTACCTGGGCCCATACCCCCACACTATCCCTGTGTCCCAGTAACCCCACCTAACGGTAGCACAGTGGGTAGCACTGTTGCTTCACAGCGGCAGGATCCCAGGTTCGATTCCCGATTTGGGTCACTGTCTGTGCAGAGTCTGCACGTTCTCCCTGGTCTGCGTGGGTTTCCTCCAGGTGCCCCGGTTTCCTCCCACAAGCCCCGAAAGACGTGCTGTTAGGTAATTTGGACATTCTGAATTCCCCCTCCGTGTACACGAACAGATGCCGGATGTGGCGACTAGGGGATTTTTCACAGTAACTTCATTGCAGTGTTAATGTAAGCCTACTTGTGACAATGAAGATTATTTTTTAAAATAACCTTCTGGACACTAAGGGGCCATTTAGCATAGTCAATCTATTTAACCTGCACATCTTTGGACTGTGGGAGGATCCGGAGGAAACCCACATAGTCACAGGGAGAACATGCAAACTCCACACAGTGACCGGATGCCGGAATTAACCTGGGTCCCTGGCGCTGTGAGGCAGCAGTGTGTCACCGCGCCACTATTATTCTGATTGTGGTTTCAGGTCACCAGCATTCACAACATTGTTCTATGCAAGTGGTTGCAATCTCCAACGACCCACCTTCACCCATGTTATACCCTCAATAACGGCGCTAGAGAGTAAAGCGGTAAAGAAGGCTTTAATAAGCTAAGAACTAGCCTGGTGCCGAGACGGGTGCTTACTGGGTGCCACCCTTATATACGACTCCCAGGTGGGCGGAGCCGGAGGGGGAGTCCCCCAGGGTTCCAAGCCGGGTCTTAAAGGGGACATCATCTTAACTGTTCATCACAACCCATCTGATCGCTTCTGCTGTGTGATGTGATGGGGCTGTTCCCATGTACTCGGGAAACCTACGGGTCATGTACGTTTTGTTTTGGAGCACTCAGACGAAGGAGGAGAGCTGATTAGGAGAGCCACCAACAAGATTGGAATCAAACACTGTCCCATGCATAATCTATGCGCTGCTGTTATGTCTCTGGTTGACTACTTACCAGTCCTTTGCAGGTACTGATGGCTGCAGTGCCACTGCCCAGGTGTGGATGTTGTACTCTGCCTCTGAGATGACACGTGTTCTCTGAGGGGGTCTGGGTGATGGTACCACTCACATTTCCATACCTTCTCTCCAGCACAAAGCCCGGAGAAAGGAAAGGGCGACTGGCAGACAGGTTGAAAAGCAGCTTTTGCCCCCGGTGAACAATTTGGTAATACGCGTGGTCCTCACTCCTTCCGAGATCCCTCCTTCCAACGTGGTTGACATAGTGAATGACATCCGGGGAGAGGAAAATTCCTCTTTCGTCCACTTTGACGGGATGAACTATATCATAACTTTGCAAACTCCTAATGAACTTCCCTGGAAAAGGAAGGGAGGGAGAGGGAGGGGAAAAAAAACACAAGATATAACCACACAGGTCTTTCTTTGCAAGGACGCCACTGAGTTTCCTCAAGAATTGTTTCGCTTGGCGGGAGTGGAGCAGAAACACAGCCACCTAAAAGGGGGGGGGGGGGGGGGTGCTGCGGATTGACAAGTTTGTTAGTGAAAATTCACAAACCTTGTTCCTCGTTTGCAAAACGCGAGGAGTCCAGCTGACGACCACCGTGGCTAGTTGCCAGAGAGCTAAAAAGGACTTTGAGCAGAAAAGGGACGGCCGCGATGAAACGCACTCCCCCGGCACAGAGCATGGTTCAGTTAAAAGTGGCATCGATTTGAAGGAGGTCCTGGAAGCAGACTGGGGGAGAGCGCGCGGGGTCGGTGCACGGACCCCCCGTCCATGGGTCGACAACAAACCCAAACGTGCAGCCAAGGAGTGCGAGCGGACACGGAGCAGGGGCGAGGGCTCGGGGAGGAGTGATCGAAAGCTTCAGCGTAATATTTCTGAAGGAAAAAGGGAGGGTTCGATAACTGCCCATGGCGGTTTCCAACTTCAGAAAAAAAGATCCCCGAGTTCACTCCTGTTTGCACGAAAGTGTGTGCAACTCTCTACAGAAATGTGCATGTTATCGCATGCAGTGTGTGTGTGTGTGGCAGCACAACATTCACCAGTCCCTTCCCCCTCCGCACCACCTCGGGCTGGCAAGATTGAATGGGAATTCTGCTTTCGAAAGTTCCCTTGTTTTTAAAAAAAAGTTCAATTAATTCAAAAACCAGTCAGCCTGAGTGCTGAATGATTATAACACAGTGTAACCCGAGAAGTAAGGGTAGGGAACACATCCACCTGGGAATATTTGACGGAATTGACCCCGCCCCGAACCAAAACATCAGCTTTAATGAACATACATCTCTCGTCAGACGACGTGCTTTGACTCTTTAAGGAAACCTTTTTTCTCTCCGCCAACTAAAAGTCGTTTCCAATTTCCTCCCATCGAAGGTGATTGATGCCGATTTATCAGCGGTAGCGCAAGAATCAGTCCTGTTTTCCTTCCTGGTGTGCAGACGTGGACAAGCTCTTGCCTTTGGATTGAATCGAGCGGGAGCCTGATCTCCAAGAGCACCTCAAGACAGGAGAGAAATACCGCTCACACCGTGAAATCAATTTTAGCCAAATGGTCACATCATCATTTTGCTGCCTGATTATATTTGGGGGGGGGGGGGGGGGGATCACATTGTCATTGTGGAAATGACCCTTTCGACACCCATTCTGAAATACTAAAGCTCTATCAATCATAAAGCACACAATGCCATTTCAACTCAGCTCATTTTCGTGTTGCAAATTGAATTATAACTTGAAAGGTGTTGAACATCCCACAAACCCCATATTAATTTATCGCTTCTCGGCTATGTCTGTCCATTTCGCTAACATGTAACCATGGCAGCAGATATTGGGGCAACCTTTGGTGTAACCATTTTGATTTGATTTGATTTATTATTGTCACATGTATTAGTATACAATGAAAAATATTGTTTCTTGCATGCTGTACAAACAATGCACACCGTACATAGGGAAGGAAGGAGAGACTGCAGAATATAATGTTACAGTTACAGCAAGGTGTAGAGAAAAGATAAACTTAATACAAAGTAGGTCCATTCAAAAGTCTGATGGCAGTAGGGAAGAAGTTGTTCTTGAGTCGGTTGGTATGTGACCTCAAACTTTGCTATCTTTTTCCTGACGGAAGAAGGTGGAAGAGAGTATGTGGGGTGCGTGGGGTCCTTAATTATGCTGGCTGTCTTTCTGAGGCAGCGGGAATTATAGATAGAGTCAATGGATGGGAGGCTGGTTTGCGTAATGGACTGGGCTACATTCATGACCTTTTGTAGTTTCCTGCAGCTTTGGGCAGAGCAGGCTCCATACCAAGCTGTGATACAACCAGAAAGAATGCTTTCTATGGTGCATCTGTAGAAGTTGGTGAAGGTCGTAGCTGACATGCCAAATTTCCTTAGTCTTCTGAGAAAGTAGAGTCGTTGGTGGGCTTTCTTAACTATAGTGTCGGCATGGGGGGACCAGGACAGGTTGTTGAAGCTGTTGACCCTTTCTACTTCGTTCCAATTGATGTAGACAGGGGCATGTTCTCCACTATGCTTCCTGAAGTCAATGACAGTCTCCTTCGTTTTGTTGACATTGAGGGAGAGATTATTGTCGTTGCACCAGTCCACCAGATTCTCTGTCTCATTCCTGTACTTTGTCTCGTCATTGTTTGAAATCCGACCCACGACTGTGGTGTCATCAGCAAATTTGAAAATCGAGTTGGAGGGGAATTTGGCCACACAGTCTTAGGTGTATAAGGAGTATAGTAGGGGGCTGAGGACACAGCCTTGAGGGGCACCGGTGTTGAGGATGATCGTGGAGGAGGTATTGTTGCCTATCTTTACTGATTATGGCCTGTGGGTTAGAAAGTTCAGGATCCAGCCGCAGAGGGAGGAGCCGAGGCCAAGGCCACAGAGTTTGGAGATGAGTTTCGTAGGAATGATGGTGTTGAAGGCTGAGCTGTAGTCGATAAATAGGAGTCTGACATAGGTGTTCCAGGGTAGAGTGCAGAGCCATGGAGATGGCGTCTGCTGTGGACCTGTTGCAGCGGTAGGCGAACTGTAGTGGATCAAGGCAATCCGGGAGGCTGGAGTTGATTTGTACCATGACTAACCATTTTAACCCCATGATCACAGTAACACCTATTCCGCTGGTAATCTGGGGGGAAATCTTTGATCTTCTGTAAAACTGCTGGAACATGGAGTTAAATGCACACCCACACACTTGCCCTTCTCCATATATTGCTGTATTTGTTGCGTTTCTATGTTCGCAAGGGAAACGGATGTGCTCTTCAAGATGGTTAATAATTAGCTTTGGACTTCCGGGTGCGGCTATGCAGAGCTAGGTCGCATATTCGGTAGCTCCCGCTTGGAACGGACTTTTCGGCTCTTTTGCAGGGCCCCCACGGCATTTGTTTGACATTTCCCGGTGTGGGAAGAAGACTGCAGCATTCCCCTGACAGTGCCCCCCAGGAATGTTATGTCTTTTGGCTACCAGACCCGGCAGAAACAGTGAAAGATTTGGCTGCAACAGGATAAACAGGGCCTCTTCCAGCATGCAGGCGGGGGAAGGGCAAGCTTAAAGCTGCAATCTGACTTGACTCTATCAAAGGTGAATTCTAGCAGCAGAGGGAACAACTGTGAAAAGATCTACCAAGGCCATTGAAGAAGCAGGGACGAGGCTTCCAGTGGCAGCCATGGAGGAATAGGTCGTGCATTCGGCAGCTCCCGCCTGGAACGGACTCCCAGACCTTTTTCAGGAGTTTCCAGAGACTTTTTGGGGCAGACTGGTGAAGCGAACACTGCCAAAAGGTTTCCCTCTTGACTTCCGGCACAATTCGGCAACTCCCGCTACCACGGATTATCGGGCTCGTTAGAGGAGCCCCAACGGAACTTTTTTTTTTTTTTTTTCACGCAGCCCGTGGGGAAGGGAGGAGAGAGGTCCCCCTCCAACTTCTATGAAACGGACCAGAAGTCTAACGGACAAAGGAGCGGCACTGGAGCAACGGGAGACGCGAGGGGAAGAAAACAAAATGGCGGCGGCCAGGGACAAAGGGGAGCTGCAGGAGTTCATCAAGCGCTGTTTCGAGGAGCAGCGCGAGAAGATGCACAAGGAGATGTTGGCGCCTATGCTTTCAGCAATTGAAGGACTCGGGACCACCCAGAAGGCCCACGAAGCTAAGATCCAGGAGGTACAGAAAAGAGTCAATCAGAACGAGGACGAGCTCGTGGGCCTGGCAGTGAGAGTGGAGCAGAACGAGGCGCTACACAAGAGGTGGGCGGGAAGACTCGAAGACCTGGAGAACAGGTCGAGGAGAAAGAATCTGCAAATCCTGGGTCTCCCTGAGGGAGTGGAGGGGACTGATGCTGGGGCATACGCAAGCACGATGCTCGAGGCGATGATGGGCACGAAGGCCCCTTCGAGGCCGCTGGATTTGGACGGGGCACATCAGGTGCTGGCGAAGAAGCCCCAGGCAAATGAGCCGCCAGGGGCGATGGTGGTGAGGTTCCACCGGTTCACGGACAGAGAGTGGGTCCAGAGATGGGCCAAGAAGGAGCGGAGCAGTAAGTGGGACAATGCAGAGATCCGAATATACCCTGACTGGAGCACGGAGGTTGCAAAGCGGAGAGCGGGTTTCAACCGGGCCAAAGCGGCGTTGTACCGGAAATAAGTGAAATTCGGAATGCTGCAGCCAGCGCGACTGTGGATCACATACAAGGGCCAACACTATTACTTTGAAACGCCTGAAGAGGCGTGGACCTTTGTACAAGCCGAAAAGTTGGACTCTAACTGAGGGTTTATGAGGGTGGGAGGGATGTTTTGGGGTTTGATGTGATGATTGTTGTATATAGGGGGTCAATCACGCGCAGGAAATGTTACATGGGCTGGGGGAGAGAGACAAGGCCGCGACAGGAGCTGCGCCAGAGGGGGCGGAGCGGGCTTTGGAAAGGCGGGAAGGGGAACAAAGGAATGCATATGGATTGGGAGACTCCCACGCAGGGAGGTCAATGGGACGGCGCGGAAAGCCGGGGTTAGCAGGTGTCAGCTGACTTACGGGAGTGACATGGGGGGAGCAAAAAAGCTAGACAGGGGTCTAGCGGTGGGGAGGGAAGGGGTGGGAAAAAGGGTTGCTGCTGCACTGGCCGAAAGGGAATAGGACACAGAAGAGGTGGTCGGGATGGGGGTCCCCCTCTGGGGGACTGGAGGGTGAGGGAGGCGTGGACACGGGACTGGCCCAGAAAAGGAGATGGCTAGTCGGCGGGGCGTGGGGGTGGGGGGGGGGGGGGGGGGGTGAGAGCCCCTCCAATCCGGCTGATAACGTGGAATGTGAGGGGCCTGAATGGGCCGGTGAAGAGGGCTCGAGTGTTCGCGCACTTAAAGGGACTGAAGGCGGACGTGGCCATGCTCCAAGAGACACACCTGAAGGTGGCGGACCAGGTCAGGCTAAGAAAGGGATGGGTAGGACAGGTATTCCACTCGGGACTGGACGCGAAGAATAGAGGGGTGGCAATATTGGTGGGAAAGCGGGTGTCATTTGAGGCCAAGACTATTGTAGCAGACAATGGAGGGCGATACGTAATGGTGAGCGGTAGGCTGCAAGGGACTTGGGTGGTGTTGGTAAATGTATATGTCCCGAACTGGGATGATGCAGGATTCATGAAGCGCATGTTGGGGTGCATTCTGGACCTGGAGATAGGAGGCCTGATAATGGGAGGGGACTTCAATACAGTGTTGGATCCAGCACTGGACCGCTCCAAATCAAGGACTGGAAAGAGGCCGGCGGCGGCCAAGGTACTTAGGGGGTTTATGGATCAGATGGGGGGAGTGGACCCATGGCGGTTTGCAAGGCCGCAGGCCAGGGAATTTTCTTTCTTCTCCCATGTACACAAAGCCTACTCCCGGATAGATTTCTTTGTTCTGGGTAGGGCACTCATCCCGAGGGTGGAGGGGACGGAGTATTCGGCTATAGCCGTTTCGGACCATGCCCCGCACTGGGTGGAACTGGAGCTGGGAGAGGAGAGGGACCAACGCCCATTGTGGCGGCTGGGTGTGGGACAGCTGGCGGACAAGGTGGTGTGTGGGAAGGTGAGGGGGTGTATCAAAAGGTACTTGGAGGCCAACGACAACGGGGAGGTGCGGGTGGGGGTGGTATGGGAGGCGTTGAAGGCGATGATCAGGGGAGAACTAATTTCCATTAGGGCTCATAGGGAGAAGACAGAGGGTATGGAAAGGGAGAGGTTAGTGGGGGAGATTTTGAGAGTGGACAGGAGATAGCAGAGGCCCCGGAGGAAAGATTACTTGGGGAAAGACGACGGCACCAGACGGAGTTTGACCTGTTGATCACAGGGAAGGCGGAGGCACAGTGGAGGAAAGCGCAGGGGGCGCCCTACGAGTATGGGGAAAAGGCTAGTCGGATACTGGCACACCAGCCCCGTAAGAGGATGGCAGCGAGGGAAATAGGGGGCGTCAAAGATGGAAGGGGAGCCACGGTTCGGAGTGCGACGAAAATAAACAAGGTATTCAAGGTCTTTTATGAAGAGCTGTACAGATCCCAGCCCCCAGCGGGGGAAGAGTGGATGAGACGATTCCTAGATCAGCTGAGATTCCCGAGGGTGGAGGAGCAAGAGGTGGCTGGTTTGGGGGCACCAATTGGGTTGGAGGAGCTGAGCAAGGGTTTGGGGAGCATGCAGGCGGGGAAGGCCCCGGGACCGAACGGATTCCCGGTGGAGTTCTACAGGAAGTACACAGACCTGTTGGCCCCGCTACTGGTGAGGACCTTTAATGAGGCAAGAGAGGAGGGGACCCTGCCCCCGACAATGTCGGAAGCGACAATTTATTTGATCCTAAAGCGGGACAAGGACCCACTGCAATGTGGATAGTACAGGCCGATCTCGCTCTTCAATGTGGATGCAAAGTTGCTGGCAAAAGTGCTGGCCACGAGGATCGAGGACTGTGTCCCGGGGGTAATCCACGAGGACCAGACGGGATTTGTAAAGGGCAGGCAACTAAACACCAATGTGCGGCGGCTCTTAAACGTGATAATGATGCCATCGGAGGAGGGAGAGGCGGAGATAGTGGCAGCTATGGACGCGGAGAAGGCCTTTGACCGTGTAGAGTGGGAGTACCTCTGGGAGGTGCTGCGTAGGTTTGGGTTCGGGGTAGGGTTTATCAATTGGGTTAAGCTCCTTTACAGAGCCCCGATGGCGAGTGTAGTGACGAACCGGCGGAGGTCGGAGTACTTTCGACTGTACCGAGGGACGAGGCAGGGGTGCCCCCTGTCCCCCCTGCTGTTTGCATTGTCAATCGAACCATTGGCCATGTCATTGAGGGAGTCTAATAAATGGAGGGGGGTGGTCCAAGGGGGAGAAGAGCATCGGGTGTCGCTATATGCGGATGACCTGTTGCTGTATGTGGCGGATCCAATGGAGGGGATGGTGGAGGTCATGCAGACTCTAAGGGAGTTTGGGGAGTTTTCGGGCTATAAGCTCAATGTAGGGAAGAGTGAGCTCTTTGTATTACAGGTGGGGGACCAAGAAAGAGGGATAGGGGACCTACTGCTGAGGAGGGCGGAGGGAAGCTTTCGGTATCTGGGGATCCAGATAGCCAGGAGTTGGGGGACTCTACATAAACTGTATCTGACGAGGTTGGTGGAGCAAATGGTGGAGGATTTCAAAAGATGGGACATGTTACCGCTCTCGCTGGTGGGTAGAGTGCAGTCGGTCAAAATGGTGGTCCTTCCGAGGTTTCTGTTTGTGTTTCAGTGCCTTCCCATCGTGATCATTAAGGCCTTTTTTAAGAGAGTAGGCAGGAGTATTATGGGGTTTGTGGGCGAATAAGACCCCGAGAGTAAGGAGGGGGTTCCTGGAACGCAGGCGGGACCGAGGAGGGTTGGCGCTGCCAAACCTGGGGAGCTACTACTGGGCAGCAAATGTGGCGATGATCCGCAAGTGGGTTATGGAGGGAGAGGGGGCGCATGGAAGAGGATGGAGATGGCGTCCTGTAAAGGCACGAGCCTGGGGGCATTGGGGCCAGTGGAGATGGCACCGGGGTGCAATGGGAGCATCGGTGTGGTCCCCGATCAGGGGTAACCACCGGTTTGTCCCGGGGAAGATGGACGGGGGGTTCCAGAGCTGGCATCGGGCGGGGTTTGGAAGAATGGGGGACCTGTTCATTGACGGGACGTTTGCGAGCCTAGAGACACTGGAGGAGAAGTTCGAGTTACCCCCGGGAAATGCCTTTAGATATATGCAGTTGAGGGCTTTTGTGAGGCGACAGGTGAGGGAATTCCCGTTGCTCCCGGCACAAGAAGTTCAAGATAGGGTGATCTCGGGTGTATGGGTCGGGGAGGGCAAGGTGTCGGAAATACAGCAGGAGTTGAAAGAAGAGGGGGAAGCGCTGGTAGAAGAGTTGAAGGGTAAATGGGAGGAGGAGCTGGGGGAGGAGATCGAGGAAGGTCTGTGGCTGATGCCCTAGGTAGGGTTAATTCCTCCTCCTCGTGTGCCAGGCTCAGCCTGATACAATTTAAGGTGGTCCACAATTTAAGGCGCACTTGACGGGGGCGAGGTTGAGTAGGTTCTTTGGGGTAGAGGACAGATGTGGAAGGTGCTCAGGGAGCCCGGCGAACCATGTCCATATGTTTTGGTCATGCCCGGCACTGGAGGGGTTCTGGAGAGGAGTGGTGGGAGCAATATCTCAGGTGGTGAAAGTCCAGGTCAAGCCAAGCTGGGGGCTAACAATATTTGGAGTAGTGGACGAACCGGGAGTGCAGGAGGCGAAAGAGGCCGGCATTCTGGCCTTTGCGTCCCTAGTAGCCCGGCGAAGGATCTTGCTAATGTGGAAGGAGGCGAAGCCCCCCAGCCTGGAGGCCTGGATAAATTATATGGCTGGGTTCATAAAGTTGGAGAGGATTAAGTTCGCCTTGAGAGGGTCTGCGCAGGGATTCTACAGGCGGTGGCAACCGTTCCCAGACTATCTCGCGGAGCGTTAGAGGAAGGTCGGTCAGCAGCAGCAGCAACCTTGGGGGGGGGGGGGTGGAGGGGACGTCCTGGGAGGGGGGGGGGGAAGGGGGGACTGCCTGGGAAGGTGGATGAGCAAGAGATAACATGAAGGGTTGGGGAAACTGGCATGTACGGGTGAGGGCCAGTGTACAAAGCTGTGTAAATATATCATTTTGCCATGTATATATCTTGCTCTGCGCGATTTCTCGTTTTTTTTTGTTACGAGGGAGGGGGTTATTGTTTGTAAGGGAGAAAAATTGTGTTAAAAAACTTTGATAAATATATATTTAAAAAAAAAAAAATAATCAGCTTTGCTTTAAAACAAATGTCAAGGCTCCACAATGAAGACTGAAGCGGTGTTACGAAGTTCTTTGCGCTTCAATGTATTAAATCCCATGTAAAAGGCGTTTGAGGTTAAAATCAAACGGCGCCACATAAATTGAATATCTTCGATAACAATATATGCGTGTGCTCTGGGTCAACGAGACACAATACTAGTGATCAAATGACTTGAGTTTCGCTCTACGCACGATATTTATCTAAAGTAACTAATTCTAACAACCTGCACCTAGGATAGAATATCACGATGTAGACTTTAAAATAATTGAACAAAGGTACGGGGGCGGGGGGGGGGGGGAGGGGGGGGGTTGGCGTATATCAATCTTTAAAAACCCCGTTTAAAAGTCATTTAACACAAAATAACCAAACATTTTAAGGTTATTTTTGGCCAGTGAATTGGTGAGAGAGAGAGGATGGTGTAATCTGACTGGAAGATATCCATTTGCAGGAGTTGTTACAAGAGTAGAAATAGGTCATTAGAGTCACCTAGTGGTAAGTATGATGAAGGCATTTAATTCGTGAGCGAAACTGCAGTCAGGACGCGTGGGAAGGCTGCACCTCCCGAGCAGCAGACAAGCATCAATCAGGAGATGAATGTTCCAGCCCTCTGTCGTCTGAAACTCCTAAAGGAGAGCAGTGTAGGTGCAGGACTTTGATAACTGCGCTGTGATTTTTCTACTCCCTCACCCCCCAGTTTACCTACTTGAGCCAGCTGGGCTGAATGTGCCATAAACATTTTGCTACATTGTCTCTTCGGTCAGAGGTCCTCAAACTATTTTCCGGTGCATCCCATTTTAACTCGGCAACATTAATGCAGCCCAAGACTCCAGCAAAAACAAACTAGCAATAAAGCAGCATAGTAATATTTAATTAAATAAAGATTATTAGTTTAAAAATATTAAAGTTCCATGTTATGGATCAACATGTAGAAATGCAAAAATCTGCTAAAAGATTTAAGCACGGTAGCACAAGTGGATAGCACTGTGGCTTCACAGCACCAGGATCCCAGGTTTGATTCCCCACTGGGTCACTGTCTGTGCGGAGTCTGCACGTTCTCCCCGTGTCTGCGTGGGTTTCCTCCGGGTGCTCCGGTTTCCTCCCACAGTCCAAAGACATGCAGGTTCGGTGGATTGGCTATGATAAATTGCCCTCAGTGACCAAAAAGGTTAGGAGGGGTTATTGGGTTACGGGATAGGGTGGAAGTGAGGGCTTAAGTGGGTCGGTGCAGACTCAATGGGCCGAATAGCCTCCTTCTGCACTGTATGTTCTATGTAAAAGTGCATTGTGAAAATGTATGCAGCACTTCATCTGAGCCACTCCACCTTATGGACCTTGGCCAGAAAACAGGATGAGTAGGTTGAGGGCCTTGAGATGGTTGATGTTGGAGCCCAGGTTGTTTTGCAGGGTGATGGGGTTGGGCTCAGACAGAGGCTCCACCACTGGATTCAAGGGTTGCAACAGTTTTGAAAAAAATATTTTATTGAAAATTTTTGGTCAACCATCACAGTACATTGTGTATCCTTTACACAATAATATAACAGTATAAATAACAATGACCTGTTTTATAAACAAAGAATAAATAATATATAACAAAAACTAAAACTAAAACTAAATGGCAACTGCCTTGTCTCAGATAAACACTCTCCAAAAATATGATTTAACAGTCCAATATACAATTATTTATAGCAACGACCTATACATATTATACATATATATTAACAACCCTGAGAGTCCTTCTGGTTCCTCCCCCCCCCTCCTCCCCCCCCCCCCCCCCCACCCACCCCTGGGCTGCTGCTGCTGCCTTCTTCTTTTCCATTCCCTCTATCTTTCTGTGAGGTATTCGACGAACGGTTGCCACCGCCTGGTGAACCCTTGAGCCAATCCCCTTAGGACGAACTTAATCCGTTCCAGCTTTATAAACCCTGCCATGTCATTTATCCAGGTCTCCACCCCAGGGGGCTTGGCTTCCTTCCACATCAACAGTATCCTGCGCCGGGCTACTAGGGACGCAAAGGCCAAAACATCGGCCTCTCTCGCCTCCTGCACTCCCGGCTCTTGTGCAACCCCAAATATAGCCAACCCCGAGCTTGGTTCGACCTGGACCCCCACTACTTTCGAAAGCACCTTTGTCACCCCCACCCAGAACCCCTGTAGTGCCGGACATGACCAGAACATGTGGGTGTGATTCGCTGGGCTTCTCGAGCATCTCGCACACCTATCCTCTACCCCAGAAAATTTACTGAGCCGTGCTCCAGTCATATGCGCCCTGTGTAACACCTTAAATTGAATCAGGCTTAGCCTGGCACACGAGGACGATGAGTTTACCCGACTTAGGGCATCAGCCCTCAGCCCCTCCTCAATCTCCTCCCCCAGCTCTTCTTCCCATTTCCCTTTTAGCTCATCTACCATAATCTCCCCCTCGTCCCTCATTTCCCTATATATATCTGACACCTTACCGTTCCCCACCCATGTCTTTGAGATCACTCTGTCCTGCACCTCATGCGTCGGGAGCTGCGGGAATTCCCCCACCTGTTGCCTCGCAAAAGCCCTCAGTTGCATATACCGGAATGCATTCCCTTGGGGCAACCCATATTTCTCGGTCAGTGCTCCCAGACTTGCGAACTTCCCATCCACAAACAGATCTTTCAGTTGCGTTACTCCTGCTCTTTGCCATATTCCAAATCCCCCATCCATTCTCCCCGGGGCAAACCTATGGTTATTTCTTATCGGGGACCCCACCAAGGCTCCCGTCTTTCCCCTATGCCGTCTCCACTGTCCCCAAATTTTCAAAGTCGCCACCACCACCGGGCTTGTGGTGTATTTCTTCGCTGAGAACGGCAATGGGGCCGTCACCATAGCTTGTAGGCTAGTCCCCCTACAGGACGCCCTCTCCAATCTCTTCCACGCCGCTCCCTCCTCTTCTCCCATCCACTTACTCACCATTGAGATATTGGCGGCCCAGTAGTACTCACTTAGGCTCGGTAGTGCCAGCTCCCCCTATCCCTACTACGCTGTAAGAATCCCTTCCTCACTCTCGGGGTCTTCCCGGCCCACACAAAACTCATGATACTCTTTTCGATCCTTTTGAAAAAACCCTTCGTGATCACCACCGGGAGGCACTGAAACACAAAGAGGAATCTCAGGAGGACTACCATTTTAACCGCCTGCACCCTCCCTGCCAGTGACAGGGATACCATGTCCCATCTCCTGAAGTCCTCCTCCATTTGTTCCACCAATCGCGTTAAATTCAACCTATGCAATGTACCCCAATTCTTGGCTATCTGGATCCCCAAGTAACGAAAGTCCCTTGTTACCTTCCTCAGCGGAAAGTCCTCTATTTCTCTGCTCTGCTCCCCTGGATGCACCACAAACAACTCACTTTTCCCCATGTTCAGTTTATATCCTGAGAATTCTCCAAACTCCCGAAGTGTCCGCATTATCTCTGGCATCCCCTCCGCCGGGTCCGCTACATATAACAACAAATCATCCGCATACAGAGATACCCGGTGTTCTTCTCCTCCTCTAAGTACTCCCCTCCACTTCTTGGAACCCCTCACTGCTATTGCCAGGGGCTCAATCGCCAGTGCAAACAATAATGGGGACAGAGGGCATCCCTGCCTTGTCCCTCTATGGAGCCGAAAGTATGCAGATCCCCGTCCATTCGTGACCACACTCGCCACTGGGGCCCGATACAACAGCTGCACCCATCCAACATACTCATCTCCAAAACCAAATCTCCTCAGCACCTCCCACAGATAATCCCACTCCACTCTATCAAATGCTTTCTCGGCATCCATCGCCACCACTATCTCCGCTTCCCCCTCTGGTGGGGGCATCATCATTACCCCTAGCAGCCTCTGTATATTCGTATTCAGCTGTCTCCCCTTCACAAACCCAGTTTGGTCCTCATGGACCACCCTCGGGACACAATCCTCTATCCTCATTGCCATTACCTTGGCCAGAATCTTAGCATCTACATTTAGGAGGGAAATAGGTCTATAGGACCCGCATTGCAGCGGGTCCTTTTCCTTCTTTAGGAGAAGCGATATCGTTGCCTCAGACATAGTCGGGGGCAGCTGTCCCCTTTCCTTTGCCTCATTAAAGGTCCTCATCAGTAGCGGGGCGAGCAAGTCCACATATTTCCTGTAAAATTCAACTGGGAATCCATCCGGTCCCAGAGCCTTCCCCGCCTGCATGCTCCTAATTCCTTTCACTACTTCCTCTATTTCAATCTGTGCTCCCAGTCCCACCCTTTCCTGCTCCTCCACCTTGGAAAATTCCAGCCGGTCCAGAAAGCCCATCATTCTCTCCCTCCCATCCGGGGGTTGAGCTTCGTATAATTTTTTATAAAATGCCTTGAACACTCCATTCACTCTCTCCGCTCCCCGCTCCATCTCTCCTTCCTCATCCCTCACTCCCCCTATTTCCCTCGCTGCTCCCCTTTTCCTCAATTGGTGGGCCAGCAATCTGCTCGCCTTCTCCCCATATTCGTACTGTACACCCTGTGCCTTCCTCCACTGTGCCTCTGCAGTACCCGTTGTCAGCAAGTCAAATTCTACGTGTAGCCTTTGCCTTTCCCTGTACAGTCCCTCCTCCGGTGCCTCCGCATGTTGCCTGTCCACCCTCAGAAGTTCTTGCAGCAACCGCTCCCGTTCCCTACTCTCCTGCTTTCCTTTATGTGCCCTTATTGATATCATCTCCCCTCTAACCACTGCCTTCAGCGCCTCCCAGACCACTCCCACCTGGACCTCCCCATTATCATTGAGTTCCAAGTACTTTTCAATGCACCCCCTCACCCTTAGACACACCCCCTCATCTGCCATTAGTCCCATGTCCATTCTCCAGGGTGGGCGCTCTTCTGTTTCCTCCCCATCTCCAAGTCCACCCAATGTGGAGCGTGATCCGAAATGGCTATAGCCGTATACTCCGTTCCCCTCACCTTCGGGATCAACGCTCTTCCCAAAACAAAAAAGTCTATTCGCGAATAGACTTTGTGGACATAGGAGAAAAACGAAAACTCCTTACTCCTGGGTCTGCTAAATCTCCATGGGTCTATTCCTCCCATCTGCTCCATAAAATCTTTAAGTACCTTGGCTGCTGCCGGCCTCCTTCCAGTCCTGGATCTCGACCTGTCCAGCTCTGGTTCCAACACCGTATTGAAATCTCCCCCCATTACCAACTTTCCCACCTCTAGGTCCGGGATGCGTCCTAGCATACGCCTCATAAAATTGGCATCATCCCAGTTCGGGGCATATACGTTTACCAAAACCACCGTCTCCCCCTGTAGTTTGCCACTCACCATCACGTATCTGCCCCCGCTATCCGCCACTATAGTCTTTGCCTCAAACATTACCCACTTCCCCACTAATATAGCCACCCCCCTGTTTTTCGCATCCAGCCCCGAATGGAACACCTGCCCCACCCAACCTTTGCATAGTCTCACCTGGTCTATCAGTTTCAAGTGCGTTTCCTGTAACATAACCACGTCTGCCTTAAGTTTCTTAAGGTGTGCGAGTGCCCGTGCCCTCTTTATCGGCCCGTTCAGCCCTGTCACGTTCCACGTGATCAACCGGGTTGGGGGGCTTTTTACCCCCCCCCCACCCCTTGTCGATTAGCCATCCCCTTTTTCCAGCTCCTCACCCGGTTCCCACGCAGCTGTGTCCCCCCCAGGCGGTGCCCCCCCGCCCATCCCACCCCATGCCAGCTCCCCCCTCTCCCCAGCAGCAGCAGCCCAATAATTCCCCCTCCCACCCCCCCACCCCCCCCCCCCCCGCTCGATCCCCCACAAGCGTAGTTACACCCCCCATGTTGCTCCCAGAAGTCAGCAAACTCTGGCCGACCTCGGCTTCCCCCCGTGACCTCGGCTCGCACCGTGCGACGCCCCCTCCTTCCTGCTTCCCCATTCCCGCCATGATTATCATAGCGCGGGAACCGAGCCCGCACTTCCCCCTTGGCCCCACTCCCAATGGCCAATGCCCCATCTCCTCCACCTCCTTTCCTCCCCCACCACCTCCTGTGGAAGAGAGAAAAGTTACCACATCGCAGGATTAATAACATAAAACTCCTCTTTCCCCCCTTTTTACCCCCCTCTTCGCCCCCCATACTCGCCCCACCACTTTGTTTCAAACGTTCTTTTTTTAATAACCCGCTCATTCCAATTTTTTTTCCACGATAAAGGTCCACGCCTCATCCGCCGTCTCAAAGTAGTGGTGCCTCCCTTGATATGTGACCCACAGTCTTGCCGGTTGCAGCATTCCGAATTTTATCTTCTTTTTGTGAAGCACCGCCTTGGCCCGATTGAAGCTCGCCCTCCTTCTCGCCACCTCCGCACTCCAGTCTTGGTATACGCGGATCACCGCGTTCTCCCACTTACTGCTCCGAGTTTTCTTTGCCCATCTAAGGACCATCTCTCTATCCTTAAAACGGAGGAATCTCACCACTATGGCTCTAGGAATTTCACCTGCTCTCGGTCCTCGCGCCATCACTCGGTATGCTCCCTCCACCTCCAGCGGACCCGCCGGGGCCTCCGCTCCCATTAACGAGTGCAGCATCGTGCTCACATATGCCCCGACGTCCGCTCCCTCCGCACCTTCAGGAAGACCAAGAATCCTTAGGTTGTTCCTCCTCGCGTTGTTCTCCAGCGCCTCCAGCCTTTCCACACATCGTTTATGGTGTGCCTCGTGCATCTCCGTCTTCACCACCAGGCCCTGTATGTCGTCCTCATTCTCGGCAGCCTTTGCCTTCACGACCCGAAGCTCCCGCTCCTGGGTCTTTTGCTCCTCCTTTAGCCCTTCGATCACCTGTAATATCGGGGCCAACAGCTCCTTCTTCATTTCCTTTTTGAGTTCTTCCACGCAGCTTTTCAAAAACTCGTGTTGTTCAGGGCCCCATATTAAACTGCCACCTTCCGACGCCATCTTGGTTTTTGCTTGCCTTCCTTGCCACTGCTCTAAAGGATCCACCGCAATCCAGCCACTTTCCTCTCCTTTTTTCATCCGTATCCAGGGGGGAATCCCTTCTGGTTCACCGCACAGTACTTTTAGCCGTTAAAATTGCCGTTGGGGCTCTTATTAAGAGCCCAAAAGTCCGTTCCACCGGGAGCTGCCGAAACGTGCGACTCAGCTGGTCATTGCCGCACCCAGAAGTCGTTGCAACAGCTTTTTGAGGGACGAGGAGTGCTCCAGTCAAACATTTTTGGTGACGGAAGACTCTGAAGTAGCTATGTGCAGGAGGAGCCCATGGAGAGGAAAACCGATTGATGTACAGGGCAGGAACAGTGGGAGGGCCAGACACAGCCCGGTGCCGGGTGGGACGCAGTCTTGGAGGAGGGGAGCTTATAACCCATTCTCTGTTTCTGTGATCCCAATTGGGGTGGTGACCTATAGTTTGGGATCTACTGCCCTAAGTGTTCCTCATGGCAAAAATCAACCGTGACTAGAATTGACAAAATTTATCTGAAGTGGAACATTTGGATAAATCCATTGAACAAAAAGTTAGATCTTGATTTGTTTAGTCTTTTTACTCACCCGTTTTCTGCTTCTGTCTTTTACCTCCTATTTTATCTGTCTCAAAGTGGCTGCCCTTTAATGAAGTGTGACAGAAGGTGTTAAAGGCAAAGGCCATTGTTCCCGTTCTTCCTCGCCCAGGCCCAAACCACATTCAGTTTCCAAGTTCTCCAACTCGTCCTTTGATACATAGTGGGCGGGATTCTCTGTTGGCTAATGCCAAAATCGCGAAACGCAATTGGGTAGAGAATAGGTTCCGATGCCAAAATCGCAGTGGGTGCCGATTTGATGTCTGTGGTAGTATGTATTGGGAGTCATGTGGGACTGGAAGCCCTAATGTCATTGGCTGACAGATCCCGGGTCCTGGTTGGCCGTTGACCTCATGCTCCGCCCTGAAGGCGAAGTATAAGAAGCCGGTGTCTTCCCCCGCAGGCCAGTTTACTATCGGGCTGCTGGGGAACAGACACGCTTAATAAAGCCTCATCGACTTCACTCTATTCGTCTCACGGAGTCTTTGTGCGCTACAATGTCAAATCGCAATTCTCCGTCACCTCGACAGCAGCGTTAATGAGGACCAGAGCCCACATACAGTATACACCATTTGCATGTCATTAGCAGGCCTGACCCAGTATTCTCCTTGAGCCTCTGCGATGCTCCGCCTCCGATGGGCTGAGTTCACGTGTGCTTTTAAAAATCGTGAAACAGGTGCGTGGCTGCTGAGGGAGAGAGAGGATGGACGGAAAGTGTCCAACATCGCCATAGTTTGCTGATAGTTCTGCCACTGGCCATGGGTCATATAGGTAACCCCCAGGCCACTCCCCTTGGTGCTCTCTGGCCCCAGCCGACCTATCCGCTGAATGGGCATGCTCTAGCACAACCAGTGTCATCTTGTAGACTGGGATGAGTGTGTGTGGGGATTGTAATGTGTTTATGCGGCTGCAGCTTGTCAGCCTCTCAAGTGTCAATCAGAGACCCGGCAAATTCCACACCGTTTTTCATTGGAATCAATTATATTCCACGTGGTGCCGGTCGGTGCAAGGCCCTCCACAGTTGCGGAATCGGTCCAGGTTCTGCGCCAGTTTTACTGTTGTGAAAGTCACCAAATTCTGCCCCAGCATCAGGAACAGAGAATCATGCCCAACCTCTCTCACTTTCCCAGTCAACTGATTCAAGCCTCGAGTTACATTCCCTGGCAGCTACATTCTATCCAGGAACCCTGGAGAAGGTGATCATCTTAACAGCACACTCCTGCAGAACCTCTTCAGCTGGGTTCACAACCCTCTTGATGACACAGATTTCCTGCAGACTCCATTTAATAAACCCCGTCGAACGGTCTGGTCAGCTCTGACAAAACAGAAGCAGCAGCAGTAAAAACTGTTCAATACACACTCTAACTCTGTCTTCAGCTTCCTGTCCTCTTTAATAGTATTGCACAGTTCCTGAAAAATGTGCTTTCTCTGTTTTCCATTCTCCTGGAGCTTCCCTTTCTCCATGGCTCTCATTTGCATCTGGCCACATGGCTTTCATTTTAAATTAATTAGATGTGGGTATCTGCTGGTTTGCATTCCTAATTGCCCTTGAAGTGAGTGACTTGCGAGGCCATTTAAGCATCAACCACATTGGATCTGGAGTCACATGTAGGTAAGCATGGCAGATTCCTTCCCTGAAGGACATCAGTGAACCAGATAGGTTTTTATCACAATCTTTTGATGGTCATCATTGGACTTTTAATAATTAAAATTTCGCCACCTGCTGTGGTGTAATTCGAACCCGGGTCCCCAGACCATTACACTGGATCGCTTGATCACTATCCAGTGACAAACCATTACGCTATACCTCCCCAATTAAATGTTCGTGTTGATTGGGGACAGCATGGTGGCGCAGGGTAAGCACTGCTGTCTCACAGCGCTGAGGACTTGGGTTCGAACCCGGCCCTGAGTCATTGTCCGTGTGGAGTTTGCACATTCTTCCCGTGTCAAAAGAACAAAGAACAAAGGAAAGTACAGCACAGGAATAGGCCCTTCGGCCCTCCAAGCCCGTGCCGACCATGCTGCCCGACTAAACTACAATCTTCTACACTTCCTGTGTCCGTATCCCTCTATTCCCATCCTACTCATGTATTTGTCAAGATGCCCCTTAAATGTCACTATCGTCCCTGCTTCCACCACCTCCTCTGGCAGCGAGTTCAAGGCACCCACTACCCTCTGTGTAAAAAACTTGTCTCGTACATCTACCCTAAACCTTGCCCCTCGCACCTTAAACCTATGCCCCCTAGTAATTGACCCCTCTACCCTGGGGAAAAGCCTCTGAATATCCACTCTGTCTATGCCCCTCATAATTTTGTAGACCTCTATCAGGTCGCCCCTCAACCTCCGTCGTTCCAGTGAGAACAAACCGAGTTTATTCAACCGCTCCTCATAGCTAATGCCCTCCATACCAGGCAACTTTCTGGTAAATCTCTTCTGAACCCTCTCTAAAGCCTCCACATCCTTCTGGTAGTGTGGCGATCAGAATTGAACACTATACTCCAACAAGTGTGGCCTAACTAAGGTGCTATACAGCTGCAACATGACTTGCCAATTCTTATACTTAATGCCCCGGCCAATGAAGGCAAGCAAGCATGCCGTATGCCTTCTTGACCACCTTCTCCACCTGTGTTGCCCCTTTCAGTGACCTGTGGACCTGTACACCTAGATCTCTCTGACTTTCAATACTCTTGAGGGTTCTACCATTCACTGTATATTCCTCACCTGCATTAGACCTTCCAAAAAGCATTACCTCACATTTGTCTGGATTAAACGCCATCTGCCATCTCTCCGCCCAAGTCTCCAGACAATCTAAATCCTGCTGTATCCTCGGACAGTCCTCATCGCTATCCGCAATTCCACCAACCTTTGTGTCATCTGCAAACTTACTAATCAGACCAGTTACATTTTCCTCCAAATCATTTATATATACTACAAACAGCAAAGGTCCCAGCACTGAACCCTGCGGAACACCACTAGTCACAGCCCTCCAATTAGAAAAGCATCCTTCCATTGCTACTCTCTGCCTTCTATGACCTAGACAGTTCTGTATCCACCTTGCCAGCTCATCCTTGATCCCGTGTGACTTCACCTTTTGTACTAGTCTACCATGAGGGACCTTGTCAAAGGCCTTACTGAAGTCCATATAGACAACATCCACTGCCCTACCTGCGTCAATCATCTTTGTGACCTCTTCGAAAAACTCTATCAGGTTAGTGAGACACGACCTCCCCTTCACAAAACCATGCTGCCTCTCACTAATACGTCCATTTGCTTCCAAATGGTAGTAGATCCTGTCTCAAAGAATTCTCTCCAGTAATTTCCCTACCACTGACGCAAGGCTCACCGGCCTGTAGTTTCCTGGATTATCATTGCTACCTTCTTAAACAAAGGAACAACATTGGCTATTCTCCTGTCCTCCGGGACATCACCTGAAGACAGTGAGAATCCAAAGGTTTCTGTCAAGGCCTCAGCAATTTCCTCTCTAGCCTCCTTCAGTATTCAGGGGTAGATCCCATAAGGCCCTGGGGACTTATCTACCTTAGTATTTTTCAATGCGCCCAACACCTTGTCTTTTTGGATCTCAATGTGACCCAGGCTAGCTACACACCCTTCTCCAGACTCAACATTCACCAATTCCTTCTCTTTGGTGAATACTGATGCCAAGTATTCATTTAGTACCTCGCCCATTTCCTCTGGCTCCACACATAGATTCCCTTGCCTATCCTTCAGTGGGCCAACCCTTTCCCTGGCTACCCTCTTGCTTTTTATGTACATGTAAAAAGCCTTGGGATTTTCCTTAACCCTATTTGCCAATGACTTTTCGTGACCCCTTCTAGCCCTCCTGGACTCCTTGCTTAAGTTCCTTCCTACTTTCCTTATATTCCACACAGGCTTTGTCTGTTCCCAGCTGTTTAGCCCTGACAAATGCCTCCTTTTTCCTTTTGACAAGGCCTACAATATCTCTCGTTATCCAAGGTTCCTGAAAATTGCCGTATTTATCCTTCTTCCTTACAGGAACATCCCGGTCCTGAATTCCTTTGAACTGACACTTGAAAGCCTCCCACATGTCAGATGTTGATTTACCCTCAAACATCCACCCCCAATCTAGGTTCTTCAGTTCCCGCCTAATATTGTTATAATTAGCCTTCCCCCAATAGCTCCAAGAGCTATGTTTCTGCAAACATTTTATTTTTAGAAAATATTTTATTCAAGGCATTTTCACATATACACGCAAAAAGAATCAGAGGAACAACAGAATACAATAAACAACCACACCCTACCGCAAAGAACCTACTCATCCTTGCCACCGTCACATGAGCCCTATGTACCACTTTAAACTGAATGAGGCTTAACCTCAGAGATGATGAGGAGGTGTTCACCCTCTGTAAGGCATCCACCCCCACCTCCCCTCGCCAGCTCGTCCTCCCATTTGTGCTTAATATCCCCCATGAGTGCTCCCTCCCACTCCATCAATTCCTTACAGACATCCAACACCTTCCCCTCCCCTATCTTGTCCTTCAACAGCACCTTGTCCTGTAACCCCAGGGACAGCAGCCCAGGAAAAGATGGTATCTCCCTCCTTACAAATTCCCGAACCTGCAGGCACCTAAAGTCTTTCCCCCTGACAGCTCATACTTTTCCTCCAGGTCCTCCAGCCCTACGAATCTGCCCCCTATAAACAAGTCACCAAAGCGCTCAATCCCTGCCCGCCGCCACCCTCTAAACATCGCATCAAACTCCACCAGCGCAAACCTATGGTTATTACAGATCAGCCCCCACATCGAAGCATCCTCCATCCCCAAATGCTGCCTCCACTGCCCCCACACCCTTAGGGCCAAAACCACCACTGGGCTCACGGACTACTTGGCCGGTAAGAACGGTAAAGGTGTCAACAACAAAGCCCTCAAACATGTACTCCTGCACGATGCCGCCTCCAGCCGCCCCCACATCGATCCCGCCCCACCTTACCTTAGTGTGTTGCCACCCAATAATAGTTCATCATGTTTGGTAACACCAGCCCCCCCCCCCCCCCCGCCATCCCCCACACTCCCCATCGCCCCTGGACCAAGAAAGACCGCTGCACCCGCGGGATCTTCCCCACCCACACAACCCAGAGATTAGCCAATTGTCCTTCCTAAAAAACGACTTGGGAACAAAGTTTGGGCGGTTCTGAAATATAAACAAAAACCGCGGCAGCACCGTCATTTTAACTGTCTGCATCCACCCTGCCCGCGGCAGCACATCCCACCTCTTAAGGTCTACCTTCATCTTCTCCACCAGCCGGGCCAAGTTCAATTTATGCAACTGTGCCCAACTCCACACCCCATGAATACCCAAATACCTGAAACTCGTCCCAGTACCCTAAACGGCAACTCCCCTAGTCTCCTTTCCAGCCCTCTGGCCTCAATTGGAAACACCTTACTCTTTCCCATATTCAATTTGTAACCTGGAAACTGGCCAAATTTCCCAGGATCGCTATGATGCCTCCGGTGCTGCCCACCAGATCAGAAATATATGTAGTAACCGCATACAATGGGACCCTGTGCTCGACGAACCCCACCCCCCCCCCCTCCTGCCCCCCGTTCAATCCCTCTACAGTCCCTTGACACCCTAAGTGCCCTTGCCAGCGGCTCTATCACCAAGGCAAAAAGCAACGGAAAGAGCGGGCACCACTGCCTCATCCCACGATGCAGCCCAAAGTACCCCAAACTCACTCAATTCGTCTGCATGCTCACAACCGGTCCCTTACACAACTGGACCCGAACCGTCCCAGCACCTCCAACAAATACTCCCACTCCACCCAATCAAACGCCTTCTCCGTGTCCATTGCCACCACTACCTCCACCTCCTGTGCCTCTAAAGGCATCAATATTACATTGAGTAGCCTCCTCACATTCGCCAACAACTGCCTCTCCTTCACAAAACCCGTCTGAATTATCCTCGCCTATCACCCCCGGAACACAGTGATCAATTCACGATGCCGACCAATAACTTGGCATCCAAATTCAGTAGTGATATCGGGCGGTACGAACCAGGCTGCTCCGGGTTCTTGTCCTTCTTTAAAATCAGGGTCGTGGAAGCCTGCGGCAATGGAGGAGGGAGCTCCTCCCTCTCTCTTGCTTCATTATACGCCCTCACCAGCAGTGGCCCCAGTTCCGCCCCAAACCTTTTCTAAAACGCTACCCGGAACCCGTCTGGCCCAGGAGCATTCCCTGCCTGCATCATCTCCATACTATCCGTCACTTCCCTCAACCCAATTGGGGACCCAGTCCCTGAACCAGCCCATCCTCCACTTTGGGAAACTCTAACCCATCCATGAACCGCCACATAAGGAAGCCTCCCCGGTCGGGGGCTCCGACCCGTAGAGCCTCCTATAAAATGCCTCAAACATCCCATTCAACCCCTCCGGGACCGTCACCACCTTGCCCTTATCATCCCTAACTCTACCGATCTTTCACACCGCCTCCTGCTTTCTAAACTGATGGGCCAACATCCTCCTCACATTTACCCCTTACACAGATACTGCCCCTCTGGCCTGCCGCAGCTGCGCCACTGCCTTCCTCGTAGAAACTAGCGCAAACTTCATCTGGAGCCTCTGCCTCTCCTTCAACAAGTCTGCCTCCGGCACTTCCGAATATCTCCTGTCCAGCCTTAAAATCTTATCCACCAGCCTTGCCGTCTCCTCCCGTTCCGCCTTCTCCCTATGCGCCCAAATTGATATGAACTCTCCCCGACTATATCCTTGAGTGCCTCCCACAGCTTGGCGGATGTGACCTTCCCTGTGTCGTTCAGCTCTGTGTCGTCGCCCTGAATGGCAGCCCTCACCCGCTCACACACCTCCTCAACCACTCACAACCTCTGCTGAGCGCGTTGCCCCACACCCCTCCCCGGACTACCCGCAAACGTTGCCCCACATCCCTCACCACTGCCGACACCCTTGACAACTTGGGACTTGAAAAGTGGCGAGAAGGAGGGCGAGCTTTAATCGGGCCAAGGCGGTGCTTCATAAAACGAAGATAAAATTTGGAATGCTGCAACCGGCAAGACTGTGGGTCACATATCGAGGGAGGCACCACTACTTTGAGACGGCGAATGAAGCGTGGACTTTTATTGTGGAAGAAAAACTGGAATGAGCGGGTTATTAAAAAGAACGTTTGAACAAAGTGGTGGGGCGAATGTGGGGGGCGAAGAGGGGGGTTAAAAAGGGGGGAAAGAGGAGTTTTATGTACTAATCCTGCGAGGTGGTAACTTTTCTCTCTTCCACAGGTGGTGATGGGGGGAGGAGGGGAGGTGGAGGAGATGGGGCGTTGGCCATTGGGGGCTGGGCCAAGAGAGAAGCGCGGGCTTGGTTCCCGCGCTATGATAATCATGGCGGGAATAGAGAAGCAGGAAGGAGGGGGCGTCGCACGGTGCGAGCCAAGGTCACGGGGGGAAGCCGAGGTCGGCCAGAGTTTGCTGACTTCTGGGAGCAACATGGGGGGAGTAATTATGCTAGCGGGGGATCTAGCGGGGAGGGTGGGAGGGGGGAATTACTGGGTTGCTGCTGCTGGGGAGAGGGGGGAGCTGGTATGGGAGGGGATGGGCGGGGGGGCACCGCCTGGGGGAGATACAGCTGCGTGGTAACCGGGTGAGGAGCTGGAAAAAGGGGATGGCTAATCGACAAGGGGGGGGGGGGGTAGGAAGCCCCCCAACCCGGCTGATCACGTGGAACGTGAGAGGGCTGAACGGGCCGATAAAGAGGGCACGGGTACTCGCACACCTTAAGAAACTTAAGGCAGATGTGGTTATGTTACAGGAAACGCACCTGAAACTGATAGACCAGGTTAGGCTACGCAAAGGATGGATGGAGCAGGTGTTCCATTCGGGGCTAGATGCTAAAAACAGGGGGGTGGCTATATTAGTGGGGAAGCGGGTAATGTTCGAGGCAAAGACTATAGTGGCGGATAATGGGGGCAGATACGTGATGGTGAGTGGCAAACTACAGGGGGAGACGGTGGTTTTGGTAAATGTATATGCCCCGAACTGGGATGATGCCAATTATATGAGGCGGATGCTAGGACGCATTCCGGACCTAGAGATGGGAAAGCTGATAATGGGGGGAGATTTTAATACGGTGTTGGAACCAGGGCTGGATAGGTCGAAGTCCAGGACTGGAAGGAGGCCGGCAGCAGCCAAGGTACTTAAAGATTTTATGGAGCAGATGGGAGATGTTGACCCGTGGAGATTTAGCAGACCTAGGAGTGAGGAGTTCTCGTTTTTCTCCTATGTCCATAAAGTCTACTCGCGAATAGACTTTTTTGTGCTGGGAAGGGCATTGATCCCGAAGGTGAGGGGAACGGAGTATACGGCTATAGGCATTTCGGATCACGCTCCACACTGGGTGGACTTGGAGATAGGGGAGGAAACAGGAGGGCGCCCACCCTGGAGAATGGACATGGGACTAATGGCAGATGAGGGGGTGTGTCTAAGGGTGAGGGGGTGCATTGAAAAGTACTTGGAACTCAATGATAATGGGGAGGTCCAGGTGGGAGTGGTCTGGGAGGCGCTGAAGGCGGTGGTTAGAGGGGAGCTGATATCAATAAGGGCACATAAAGGGAAGCAGGAGAGTAAGGAACGGGAGCGGTTGCTGCAAGAACTTTTGAGGGTGGACAGACAATATGCGGAAGCACCGGAGGAGGTACTGTACAGGGAAAGGCAAAGGCTACATGTAGAATTTGACTTGCTGACTATGGGCACTGCAGAGGCACAATGGAGGAAGGCACAGGGTGTACAGTACGAATATGGGGAGAAGGCGAGCAGGTTGCTGGCACACCAATTGAGGAAAAGGGGAGCAGCGAGGGAAATAGGGGGAGTGAGGGATGAGGAAGGAGAGATGGAGCGGGGAGCGGAGAGAGTGAATGGAGTGTTCAAGACATTTTATAAAAAATGATATGAAGCTCAACCCCCGGATGGGAGGGAGAGAATGATGGGCTTCTTGGATCGGCTGGAATTTCCCAAGGTGGAAGAGCAGGAAAGGGTGGGACTGGGAGCACAGATCGAGGTAGAAGAAGTGGTGAAAGGAATTAGGAGCATGCAGGCGGGAAAAGCCCCGGGACCGGATGGATTCCCAGTCGAATTCTATAGAAAATATGTGGACTTGCTCGCCCGGGTATTGACGAGGACCTTTAATGAGGCAAAGGAAAGGGGACAACTGCCCCCGACTATGTCTGAAGCAACGATATCGCTTCTCTTAAAGAAGGAAAAGGACCCGCTACAATGCGGGTCCTATAGACCTATTTTCCTCCTAAATGTAGATGCCAAGGTCCTGGCCAAGGTAATGGCAATGAGAATAGAGGAATGTGTCCCGGGGGTGGTCCACGAGGACCAAACTGGGTTTGTGAAGGGGAGACAGCTGAACACGAATATATGGAGGCTGTTAGGGGTAATGATGATGGCCCCACCAGAGGGGGAAACGGAGATAGTAGTGGCGATGGATGCCGAGAAAGCATTTGATAGAGTGGAGTGGGATTATTTGTGGGAGGTGTTGAGGAGATTTGGTTTTGGAGAGGGGTATGTTAGATGGGTGCAGCTGTTGTATAGGGCCCCGATGGCGAGCGTGGTCACGAATGGACGGGGATCTGCATATTTTCGGCTCCATAGAGGGACAAGGCAGGGATGCCCTCTGTCCCCATTATTGTTTGCACTGGCGATTGAGCCCCTGGCGATAGCGTTGAGGGGTTCCAAGAAGTGGAGGGGAGTACTTAGAGGAGGAGAAGAACACCGGGTATCTTTGTATGCGGACGATTTGCTACTATACGTGGCAGACCCGGTGGAGGGGATGCCAGAAATAATGCGGATACTTGGGGAGTTTGGGGATTTTTCAGGGTATAAATTGAACATGGGGAAAAGTGAGTTGTTTGTGGTGCATCCAGGGGAGCAGAGTAGAGAAATAGAGGACCTCCCGTTGAGGAAGGTAACAAGGGACTTCCGTTACCTGGGGATCCAGATAGCCAAGAATTGGGGCACATTGCATCGGTTAAATTTAACGCGGTTGGTGGAACAAATGGAGGAAGATTTCAAGAGATGGGATATGGTATCCCTGTCACTGGCAGGGAGGGTGCAGGCGGTTAAGATGGTGGTCCTCCCGAGATTCCTCTTTGTGTTTCAGTGCCTCCCGGTGGTGATCACGAAGGCTTTTTTTAAAAGGATTGAAAAGAGCATCATGGGTTTTGTGTGGGCCGGGAAGACCCCGAGAGTGAGGAAGGGATTCTTACAGCGTAGCAGGGATAGGGGGGGGGCTGGCACTAGCGAGCCTAAGTGAGTATTATTGGGCCGCTAATATTTCAATGGTGAGTAAGTGGATGGGAGAGGAGGAGGGAGCGGCGTGGAAGAGATTAGAGAGGGCGTCCTGTAGGGGGACTAGTCTACAGGCTATGGTGACAGCCCCATTGCCATTCTCACCGAGGAACTACACCACAAGCCCGGTGGTGGTGGCTACACTGAAGATTTGGGGACAGTGGAGACGGCATAGGGGAAAGACTGGAGCCTTGGGGGGCTCCCCGATAAGAAACAACCATAGGTTTGCCCCGGGGGGAATGGATGGGGGATATGGAATGTGGCAAAGAGCAGGAATAACGCAACTGAAAGATCTGTTTGTGGATGGGAAGTTCGCAAGTCTGGGAGCGCTGACCGAGAAATATGGGTTGCCCCAAGGGAATGCATTCAGGTATATGCAACTGAGGGCTTTTGCGAGGCAACAGGTGAGGGAATTCCCGCAGCTCCCGACACAAGAGGTGCAGGACAGAGTGATCTCAAAGACATGGGTGGGGGATGGTAAGGTGTCAGATATATATAGGGAAATGAGGGACGAAGGGGAGACTATGGTAGATGAACTAAAAGGGAAATGGGAAGAAGAGCTGGGGGAGGAGATCGAGGAGGGGCTGTGGGCAGATGCCCTAAGCAAGGTAAACTTGTCGTCCTCGTGTGCCAGGCTAAGCCTGATTCAGTTTAAGGTATTACACAGGGCGCATATGACTGGAGCACGGCTCAGTAAATTTTTTGGGGTGGAGGATAGGTGTGCGAGGTGCTCGAGAAGCCCAGCGAATCATACCCATATGTTTTGGTCATGCCCGGCACTACAGGGGTTTTGGATGGGGGTGACAAAGGTGCTTTCAAAAGTAGTGGGGGTCCGGGTCGAACCAAGCTGGGGGTTGGCTATATTTGGGGTTGCACAAGAGCCGGGAGTGCAGGAGGCGAGAGAGGCCGATGTTTTGGCCTTTGCGTCCCTAGTAGCCCGGCGCAGGATATTGTTAATGTGGAAAGAAGCCAAGCCCCCGGGGGTGGAGACCTGGATAAATGACATGGCAGGGTTTATAAAGCTAGAGCGGATTAAGTTCGTTCTAAGGGGGTCGGCTCAAGGGTTCACCAGGCGGTGGCAACCGTTCGTCGAATACCTCGCAGAAAGATAGATGGAATGGAAAAAAGAAGGCAGCAGCAGCAGCCCAGGATCGGGGGGGTGGGGGGTGGGGGGGGGGTGGAGGAACCAGAAGGACTCTCAGGGTTGTTAATATATACTGTATAATATGTATAGGTCGTTGCGACAGATAATTATATATTGGACTGTTAAATTATATTTTTGGAGAGTGTTACTTGTGATAAGGCAGTTGCCAATTAGGGTTAGTTTTCATTTTTATTTATTATTTATTCATTTTTGTTTATAAAATAGGTCATTGTTATTTGTGTTGTTATAATATTGTGTAAAGGATGCACAATGTACTGTGTTGGTTGACCAAACATTTTCAATAAAATATTTATTAAAAAAAAAACTTTAATTGACTAATTATTTGACGCAATGTCAGTTGGAGGGGTGCAGTGCTCTGACTGTGAGATGTGGCAGGTCCGGGAGGCTTCCAGCGTCCTGGATGGCTTCATCTGCAGAAAGTGCACCCAACTGGAGCTCCTCACCGACCGCATGGTTCGGTTGGAGCAGCAAGTGGATTCACTTAGGAGCATGCAGGTGGCGGAAAGCGTCATAGATAGCAGTTATATAAATGTGGTCACACCCAAGGTGCAGGCAGAGAAATGGGTGACCACGAGAAAGGGCAGGCAGTCAGTGCAGGAATCCCCTGTGGTTGTCCCCCTCTCAAACAGGTATACCCCTTTGGATACTGTCGGGGGGATAGCCTATCAGGGGAAAACAGCAGCAGCCAGAGCAGTGGCACCACGGCTGGCTCTGAAGTTCAGAAGGGAGGGTCAAAGCGCAGAAGAGCAATAGTAATAGGAGACTCTATAGTCAGGGGCACAGATAGGTGCTTCTGTGGACGTGAAAGAGACTCCAGGTTGGTATGTTGCCTCCCTGGTGCCAGGGTCCAGGATGTCTCCGAACGGGTAGAGGGCATCCTGAAGGGGGAGGGCAAACAGGCAGAGGTCGTTGTATATATTGGTACTAACGACATAGGCAGGAAGGGGCATGAGGTCCTGCAGCAGGAGTTCAGGGAGCTAGGCAGAAAGTTAAAAGACAGGATCTCTAGGGTTGTAATCTCGGGATTACTCCCTGTGCCACGTGCCAGTGAGGCTAGAAATAGGAACTTAGAGCAGCTAAACACGTGGCTAAACAGCTGGTATAGGAGGGAGGGTTTCTGTTATCTGGACCACTGGGAGCTCTTCCGTGGCAAGTGTGACCTACATAAGAAGGACGGGTTGCATCTACACTGGAGAGGCATAAATATCCTGGCCGCGAGGTTTGCTCGTGTCACACGGGAGGGTTTAAACTAGTATAGCAGGGGGGTGGGCACGGGAGCAATAGGTCAGAAGGTGAGGGCATTGAGGGAGAACTAGGGAATAGGGACAGTGTGGCTCTGAGGCATAGCAGACAGGGAGAAGTTGCTGAACACAGCGGGTCTGGTGGCCTGTAGTGCATATGTTTTAATGCAAGAAGTATTACGGGTAAGGCAGATGAACTTCGAACTTGGATTAGTACTTGGAACTATGATGTTGTTGCCATTACAGAGATCTGGTTGAGGGAAGGGCAGGATTGGCAGCTAAACATTCCAGGATTTAGATGTTTCAGGCGGGATAGATGGGGATGTAAAAGGGGTGGCGGAGTTGCGCTACTGGTCAGGGAGGATATCACAGCTGTACTACGGGAGGACATCTCAGAGGGCAGTGAGGCTATATGGGTTGAGATCAGGAATAAGAAGGGTGCAGTCACAATGTTGGGGGTTTACTACAGGCCTCCCAACAGCCAGCGGGAGATAGAGGAGCAGATAGGTAGACAGATTTTGGAAAAGAGTAAAAACAACAGGGTTGTGGTGATGGAAGACTTCAACTTCCCCAATATTGACTGGGACTCTCTTAGTGCCCGGGGCTTAGACGGGGCAGAGTTTGTAAGGAGCATCCAGGAGGGCTTCTCAAAACAATATGCAGACAGTCGAATTAGGGAAGGGGGCGGTACTGGACCTTGTATTGGGGAATGAGCCCGGCCAGGTGGTAGACGTTTCAGTAGGTGAGCATTTCGGGAATAGTGACCACAATTCAGTAAGTTTTAAAGTGCTGGTGGACAAGGATAAGCGTGGTCCTAGGGTGAATGTGCTAAATTGGGGGAAGGCTAATTGTAACAATATTAGGCGGGAACTGAAGAACCTAGATTGGCGGCGGATGTTTGAGGGCAAATCAACATCTGACATGTGGGAGGCTTTCAAGTGTCAGTTCAAAGGAATTCAGGACCGGCATGTTCCTGAGAGGAAGAAGGATAAATACGGCAATTTTCGGGAACCTTGGATAACGAGAGATATTGTAGGCCTCGTCAAAAAGAAAAAGTAGGTATTTGTCAGGGCTAAAAGGCTGGGAACAGACGAAGCCTGTGTGGAATATAAGGAAATTAGGAAGGAACTTAAGCAAGGAGCCAGGAGGGCGAGAAGGGGTCACGAAAAGTCATTGGCAAATAGGGTTAAGGAAAATCCCAAGGCTTTTTATACGTACATAAAAAGCAAGAGGGTAGCCAGGGAAAGGGTTGGCCCACTGAAGGATAGGCAAGGAAATCTATGTGTGGAGCCAGAGGAAATGGGCGAGGTACTAAATGAATACTTTGCATCAGTATTCACCAAAGAGAAGGAATTGGTAGATGTTGAGTCTGGAGAAGGGTGTGTCACATTGAGATCCAAAAAGACGAGGTATTGGGCGTCTTAAAAAATATTGAGGTAGATAAGTCCCCAGGGCCTGATGGGATCTACCCCAGAATACTGAAGGAGGCTGGAGAGGAAATTGCTGAGGCCTTGACAGAAATCTTTGGATCCTCACTGTCTTCAGGTGATGTCCCGGAGGACTGGAGACTAGCCAATGTTGGTCCTCTGTTTAAGAAGGGTAGCAAGGATAATCCAGGGAACTACAGGCCGGTGAGCCTTACTTCAGTGGTAGGGAAATTACTGGAGAGAATCTTTTGAGACAGGATCTACTCCCATTTGGAAGCAAATGGACGTATTAGTGAGAGGCAGCATGGTTTTGTGAAGGGTAGGTCGTGTCTCACTAACTTGATAGAGTTTTTCGAGGAGGTCACAAAGATGATTGATGCAGGTAGGGCAGTGGATGTTGTCTCTATAGACTTCAGCCAGGCCTTTGACAAGGTCCCTCATGGTAGACTAGTACAAAAGGTGAAGTCACACGGGATCAGGGGTGAGCTGGCAAAGTGGATACAGAACTGGCTAGGTCATAGAAGGCAGAGAGTAGCAATGGCAGGATGCTTTTCACATTGGAGAGCTGTGACCAGTGGTGTTCCGCAGGGATCAGTGCTGGGACCTTTGCTGTTTGTAGTAAATATAAATGATTTGGAGGAAGATGTAACTGGTCTGATTAGTAAGTTTGCAGACGACACAAAGGTTAGTGGAATTGCGGATAACGATGAGGACTGTCAGAGGACACAGCAGGATTTAGATTGTTTGGTGGCTTGGGCGGAGAGATGGCAGATGGTGTTTAATCTGGACAAATGTGAGGTAATGTATTTTGGAAGGTCTAATGCAGGTAGGGAATATACAGTGAATGATAGAACCCTCAAGAGTATTGAAAGTCAGAGAGATCTAGGAGTACAGGTCCACAGGTCACTGAAAGGGGCAACACAGGTGAAGAAGGTAGTCAAGAAGGCATACGGCATGCTTGCCTTCATTGGCCGGGGCATTGAGTATAAGATTTAAAAAGCGCAGGAGCTGCGAGTCGGAGCGGAGATTTAAAAAGCGCAGGAGCTGCGAGTTGGAGCGGAGATTTAAAAAGCGTGGGAGCTGCGAGTCGGAGCGGAGATTTAAAATGCGCAGGAGCTGCGAGTCAGAGCGGAGATTTAAAAAGTGCAGGAGATGCGAGTCCGAGCGGAGATTTAAAAAGCGCAGGAGCTGCGAGTTGGAGCGGAGATGTAAAAAGTGCAGGTGCTGGGAGTCGGAGCGGAGATTTAAAAAGTGTAGGAGCTGCGAGTCCGAGCGGAGATTTAAAAAGCGCTGGAGCTGCGAGTCAGAGCGGAGATTTAAAAAGTGTAGGAGCTGCGAGTCCGAGCGGAGATTTAAAAAGCGCAGGAGCTGCGAGTCGGAGCGGTGATTTAAAAAGTGTAGGAGCTGCGAGTCCGAGCGGAGATTTAAAAAGCGCAGGAGCTGCGAGTCGGAGTGGAGATTTAAAAAGTGTAGGAGCTGCGAGTTGGAGCGGAGATTTAAAAAGCGCAGGAGCTGCGAGTCGGAGCGGAGATTTAAAAAGTGTAGGAGCTGCGAGTCCGAGCGGAGATTTAAAAAGCGCCGGAGCTGCGAGTCGGAGCAGAGATTTAAAAAGATCGCGGCCTAGTTTTGGGAGCCGTTCGGAGGAGGAGGAGCAGACTCTGTCAGGGAGAGAACCTGAGAACATCTGAGACCCTCAGAAGGTAAGTAAGTGATTTTTACTCATTTTTACTTTTATTACCTTTTCAAATTGTGTGTGTGGGGTTGGTGGGGGAGGGGGGGGGGAAACTGAAGTGACATCACAGAAAAGCTGTGACCTGAGTGGCTGGTTGGGAATCTACACTAAATGAAAAAAATTAAGCATTAGTAACTAATTAAACATAATTACTTAATTATAATTTAGAGGGGTATCTAAGACCGAGATCGGAGAGTACTATATTTAGCTTTCACATTTATAGTAAAATCTAGTGCTTGGGAACAGATAGTTAACAGTAACTTTTTTTTAATTTTTAATTTAAAAAAAAACTTTTAACTTTAATTTACTAATTAATTGACGCAATGTCAGTTGGAGGGGTGCAGTGCTCTGACTGTGAGATGTGGCAGGTCCGGGAGGCTTCCAGCGTCCTGGATGGCTTCATCTGCAGAAAGTGCACCCAACTGGAGCTCCTCACCGATCGCATGGTTCAGTTGGAGCAGCAAGTGGATTCACTTAGGAGCATGCAGGTGGCGGAAAGCAACATAGATAGCAGTTATATAAATGTGGTCACACCCAAGGTGCAGGCAGAGAAATGGGTGACCACGAGAAAGGGCAGGCAGTCATTGCAGGAATCCCCTGTGGTTGTCCCCCTCTCAAACAGGTATACCCCTTTGGATACTGACGGGGGGGATAGCCTATCAGGGGAAAACAGCAGCAGCCAGAGCAGTGGCACCACGGCTGACTCTGAAGTTCAGAAGGGAGGGTCAAAGCGCAGAAGAGCAATAGTAATAGGGGACTCTATAGTCAGGGGCACAGATAGGTGCTTCTGTAGACGTGAAAGAGACTCCAGGTTGGTATGTTGCCTCCCTGGTGCCAGGGTCCAGGATGTCTCCGAACGGGTAGAGGGCATCCTGAAGGGGGAGGGCAAACAGGCAGAGGTCGTTGTATATATTGGTACTAACGACATAGGCAGGAAGGGGCATGAGGTCCTGCAGCAGGAGTTCAGGGAGCTAGGCAGAAAGTTAAAAGACAGGACCTCTAGGGTTGTAATCTCGGGATTACTCCCTGTGCCACGTGCCAGTGAGGCTAGAAATAGGAACTTAGAGCAGCTAAACACGTGGCTAAACAGCTGGTATAGGAGGGAGGGTTTTTGTTATCTGGACCACTGGGAGCTCTTCCGTGGCAAGTGTGACCTACATAAGGACGGGTTGCATCTACACTGGAGAGGCATAAATATCCTGGCCGCGAGGTTTGCTCGTGTCACACGGGAGGGTTTAAACTAGTATAGCAGGGGGGTGGGCACGGGAGCAATAGGTCAGAAGGTGAGAGCATTGAGGGAGAACTAGGGAATAGGGACAGTGTGGCTCTGAGGTAGAGCAGACAGGGAGAAGTTGCTGAACACAGCGGGTCTGGTGGCCTGTAGTGCATATGTTTTAATGCAAGAAGTATTACGGGTAAGGCAGATGAACTTAGAACTTGGATTAGTACTTGGAACTATGATGTTGTTGCCATTACAGAGACCTGGTTGAGGGAAGGGCAGGATTGGCAGCTGAACGTTCCGGGATTTAGATGTTTCAGGCGGGATAGAGGGGGATGTAAAAGGGGTGGCGGAGTTGCGCTACTGGTTAGGGAGGATATCACAGCTGTACTACGGGAGGACATCTCAGAGGGCAGCGAGGCTATATGGGTAGAGATCAGGAATAAGAAGGGTACAGTCACAATGTTGGGGGTTTACTACAGGCCTCCCAACAGCCAGCGGGAGATAGAGGAGCAGATAGGTAGACAGATTTTGGAAAATAATAAAAACAACAGGGTTGTGGTGATGGGAGACTTCAACTTCCCCAATATTGACTGGGACTCTCTTGGTGCCCGGGGCTTAGACGGGGCAGAGTTTGTAAGGAGCATCCAGGAGGGCTTCTCAAAACAATATGTAGACAGTCGAATTAGGGAAGGGGGCGGTACTGGACCTTGTATTGGGGAATGAGCCCGGCCAGGTGGTAGACGTTTCAGTAGGGGAGCATTTCGGGAATAGTGACCACAATTCAGTAAGTTTTAAAGTGCTGGTGGACAAGGATAAGCGTGGTCCTAGGGTGAATGTGCTAAATTGGGGGAAGGCTAATTGTAACAATATTAGGCGGGAACTGAAGAACCTAGATTGGCGGCGGATGTTTGAGGGCAAATCAACATCTGACATGTGGGAGGCTTTCAAGTGTCAGTTCAAAGGAATTCAGGACCGGCATGTTCCTGAGAGGAAGAAGGATAAATACGGCAATTTTCGGGAACCTTGGATAACGAGAGATATTGTAGGCCTCGTCAAAAAGAAAAAGTAGGTATCTGTCAGGGCTAAAAGGCTGGGAACAGACGAAGCCTGTGTGGAATATAAGGAAATTAGGAAGGAACTTAAGCAAGGAGCCAGGAGGGCGAGAAGGGGTCACGAAAAGTCATTGGCAAATAGGGTTAAGGAAAATCCCAAGGCTTTTTATACGTACATAAAAACCAAGAGGGTAGCCAGGGAAAGGGTTGGCCCACTGAAGGATAGGCAAGGAAATCTATGTGTGGAGCCAGAGGAAATGGGCGAGGTACTAAATGAATACTTTGCATCAGTATTCACCAAAGAGAAGGAATTGGTAGATGTTGAGTCTGGAGAAGGGTGTGTCACATTGAGATCCAAAAAGACGAGGTGTTGGGCGTCTTAAAAAATATTGAGGTAGATAAGTCCCCAGGGCCTGATGGGATCTACCCCAGAATACTGAAGGAGGCTGGAGAGGAAATTGCTGAGGCCTTGACAGAAATCTTTGGATCCTCACTGTCTTCAGGTGATGTCCCGGAGGACTGGAGAATAGCCAATGTTGGTCCTCTGTTTAAGAAGGGTAGCAAGGATAATCCAGGGAACTACAGGCCGGTGAGCCTTACTTCAGTGGTAGGGAAATTACTGGAGAGAATCTTTTGAGACAGGATCTACTCCCATTTGGAAGCAAATGGACGTATTAGTGAGAGGCAGCATGGTTTTGTGAAGGGTAGGTCGTGTCTCACTAACTTGATAGAGTTTTTCGAGGAGGTCACAAAGATGATTGATGCAGGTAGGGCAGTGGATGTTGTCTCTATGGACTTCAGCCAGGCCTTTGACAAGGTCCCTCATGGTAGACTAGTACAAAAGGTGAAGTCACACGGGATCAGGGGTGAGCTGGCAAAGTGGATACAGAACTGGCTAGGTCATAGAAGGCAGAGAGTAGCAATGGCAGGATGCTTTTCACATTGGAGAGCTGTGACCAGTGGTGTTCCGCAGGGATCAGTGCTGGGACCTTTGCTGTTTGTAGTAAATATAAATGATTTGGAGGAAAATGTAACTGGTCTGATTAGTAAGTTTGCAGACGACACAAAGGTTAGTGGAATTGCGGATAACGATGAGGACTGTCAGAGGATACTGCAGGATTTAGATTGTTTGGTGGCTTGGGCGGAGAGATGGCAGATGGTGTTTAATCCGGACAAATGTGAGGTAATGCATTTTGGAAGGTCTAATGCAGGTAGGGAATATACAGTGAATGGTAGAACCCTCAAGAGTATTGAAAGTCAGAGAGATCTAGGAGTACAGGTCCACAGGTCACTGAAAGGGGCAACACAGGTGAAGAAGGTAGTCAAGAAGGCATACGGCATGCTTGCCTTCATTGGCCGGGGCATTGAGTATAAGAATTGGCAAGTCATGTTGCAGCTTTGTAGAACCTTAGTTAGGCCACACTTGGAGTATAGTGTTCAATTCTGGTCGCCACACTACCAGAAGGATGTGGAGGCTTTAGAGAGGGTGCAGAAGAGATTTACCAGAATGTTGCCTGGTATGGAGGGCATTAGCTATGAGGAGCGGTTGAATAAACTAGGTTTGTTCTCACTGGAACGATGGAGGTTGAGGGGCGACCTGATAGAGGTCGACAAAATTATGAGGGGCATAGACAGAGTGGATAGTCAGAGGCTTTTCCCCAGGGTAGAGGGGTCAATTACTAGGGGGCATAGGTTTAAGTTGAGAGGGGCAAGTTTTAGAGTAGATGTACGAGGCAAGTTCTTTACACAGAGGGTAGTGGATGCCTGGAACTCGCCACTGGAGGAGGTGGTGGAAGCAAGGACGATAGTGACATTTAAGGGCCATTTTGACAAATACATGAATAGGATGGGAATAGAGGGATACGGACCCAGGAAGTGTAGAAGGTTGTAGTTTAGTCGGGCAGCATGGTCGGCAGGGGCTTGGAGGGCCGAAGGATGTGTTCTGTGATGTACTTTTCTTTGTTCTTTGTTGTTCTTTGAATTCCTCATTCACCTGAGGAAGGAGCAGTGCTGCGAAAGCTAGTGATTTGAAACAAACCTGTTGGACTTTAACCTGGTGTTGTAAGACTTCTTACACAATTCTAAAGAATATGCAGGGTCAGATGGACCTATGTGTGCATGGGCACCATCTTTGAAGGTGGCAGGATATAGTGAAAGAGTGGTTAGCAAAGCATATGAAACTTGGACTGCATAAGAAAAGATATTGGTTACAAAGCTGGGAAGATATACTGAACCTATGACTCAGGTTAGGCCACAACTAGAGTGTTGTGTCCAGTCATGGTCATCCCATTTCAGGAAGGATGTATGGGCACTCGAAAGGGTGAGAAGGAGATTGAGCAGAATGGTTCCAGGAATAAAGGATTTAAGCTACATAGTTTCTTTGAGAAACTGGAATTCTTCTCCTTGGAGCAAAGGAGGATAGTAGATATTTGATAAACGTGTACGTGATAATACAGACAAGGGCCAGGAGCAGGACCAGAAATACCCACCAAAAGTCAATGGACTTATTGCCGGCACATCAAATTTTTCATCGCGCCCATAATGGACCAGAAACTCCCAGTCAAGGATAACACGCTCCATTAGCTGATGGAACAAGGATTCGGAGCCCCAGATTTAAAGGTTTGAAAAAGAGATGCAGGAAGGCTATGAGGAAAAATGTTTATATCGCAAGTAATAATGACCTAGCTGGAACATTTTGCCCACGAGGAAGCAGATACAATGAATGATTTTAAAAGAAAATTGGATGAACACTTGAAGGAAATAAACTTTCATGGCTACGGATGTAGAGCAGGGGAATGGGGGTGAATGGACTGCTCTACAAAGAACTTACATATACTTGATGGGTCAAATGGCCTCCTTCTGTGCCGTACTGACTCAATGACATTAAGAGATAGTCATAGGGTTTTACAGCACAAAAAAGGCCCTTCGGCCCATTGTGTCTGTGGCAGCCATCAAGAACCTATCTATTCCTACCGTGGCGGCACGGTAATAATAGTAATCTTTATTATTGTCACATGTGGGCTTACATTAACACTGCAATGAAGTTACTGTGAAAAACCCCTGCGTGCTTCTCGCAGTTCTGGCTGCGGATACGGGGACCCGCACTTCCGGTCTGGAGTCCGCGCATGCGCACGGCGGCTCATGAAGCCCCCCCGGTGATCGATCCACCTGCGCCTCACCAGTCCGCAGCTGCCACCGGACGTTCCCGACGGCCGATAGGTGGTTAGAACCACACCATCGGGAACTCGGCAAGTTTTTCTCGGGGAATCGCGGGGGGGGGGGGGGGGCCCTCTGTCAATGGCCCCCTATGCGTAGTTCGCGCGCACATGATTCGCGAGCGGGAGCGGCGTCGGACTGGATTTCGGCGTAAACACCCATTCTTCTCCCCTGCGCCGATCGCGATCTTGGCGTGGAGGCTCAGAGAATCAAACCCACGATGCTTTCTATGGTGCATCTGCAAAAGTTGGTAAGAGTTAAATGTGGACATGCTGAATTTCCTTAGTTTCCTGAGGAAGGATGGGCGATGTTGTGCTTTCTTGGTGGTAGTGTCAACATGGGTGGAGCAGGACAGATTTTTGGAGATGTGTACCCCTAGGAATTTGAAACTGCTAACCATCTCCACCTCGGCCCTGTTGATGCTAACAGGGTGTGTACAGTACTTTGCTTCCTGAAGTCAATGACCAATTGGGGAGGGGTGCTTGTTGAGAAGGAGGGAGGGGGTGTAGGGGTGGGGTTGGTGGTGCAGCAGAGGTTTGGGGGTAGTGTGGGGGATGGTGTAGAGTTGGTAGTGGCGGGGTGTGTGACATGGGGAACTGCAACTTAGCAGGGTCTCACTTCCTCGCCCGATGCCGACATCCACCCCGGCGGCTGTCCTTTCTTCAGGCTCGTCAACCATGTTCAATGCCCTTTGCTCTGCCATCATGAGGGGTTGCAGGTCCTACTTTTTCCCTGGTTACCCTTTTGCCCTTAATATACTTATAAAACACCTTGGGATTTTCCTTTATTTTGCCCACCAGTGATTTTTAATGCACCGCTTCACACTCCTAACTTCTTTTTTAAGTACCCCCCTGCACTTTCTATACTCTAGACTTCCACTGTTTTGAACCCCTGTACCTGCCATAAGCCTCCTTTTTTTTCCTTCTCCAATCCTGTATATTGTAAGGACCCTTCCTGCTAATTCACCTAGTTCGCATTTATTTAATTTTGTCTTTAGAATTTTTGGTCTATGCGTCTTTAATAGAGACATACCTTTAAGTTGAGCAGAGGAAGTAAGGAACTCAAAATGTCAAAATAGTACACTTTGTTAGACAGTTTTGTATTTTGGGCAGAAGAACCAGACTTTATGGCACCCAAGATATTGGAGGAATTTGTTTTGATTGGTTGGCTGGTGGCCAATGGATTGGCCAGGGACAGTATTCTGCCCAGTAACCGAGAGCAATTGGTTCCTGTCAGTTGGGGTTTTTTGGAGAGAAGCTGGGAGAAGTCACTCGATCCTCAAGATGGAAGCAGCTCCTTCTCTCTGCTGCCATCTGTCAGAAGGCAGAAAAACCTAGAGCCTGAAAGAAGAAGCGCTCTTTCTCTCTCTCTCTCATGTCTGCTATTTCTGTGAGTCCACAGCGAAAACCATTATAAGCTGAAAGAAACAACAATGTCCGCCTGGAAATAAACTAAAGAAGAAAGCAACTGGAAGACGTCCATCTGAAATGAAGAGTCTGATTCCTTTACGCTCAGCATTATTTTACACCCATCTTCCCCCTCTGTGTTTGCCTGTCTGTGTATGCGTAGAGGGTGGGGTGGGTTAAAAATGGGGAGGGGAGGCAGCACGGTGGCACAGTGGGTTAGCCCTGCTGCCTCATGACGCCAAGGTCCCAGGATCGATCCTGGCTCTGGGTCACTGTCCGAGTGGAGTTTGCACATTCTCCCCATGTCTGCATGGGTTTCGCCCCCACAATCCAAAAGATGTGCAGGCTGGGTGGATTGGCCACGCTAAATTGCCCCTTAATTGGAAGAAATGAATTGGGTACTCTAAATGTATTTTTAAAAATGGGGAGGGGGTTAGAGATTAGATGGTAGCTAAACAGTTTTGTTTGTTGCCTGTTTAATTATAGTTATTGATAGTAATAAAAAGTTAATTGTGTTTAAATTTACAAACCTGGTGACTCTAGTTATTGGGCAGCCAAAGACCTCAGGTATTTTAAACTAGAAGTTAATTTCAACCGTGTTGCAACTTGGGTCAAGTGGGGCTGGAATTGACTGCGCACTAACCCACGGTGTTGTAACTCGTGACAAACAGGGTTCTCTGTACTTGATGGTCCCATCCTTTGCCTTTATGGGAACATGTTGGTCCTGTATTCTTCCTCTTTGAATGACTCCCACTGTTCTGATATGCATTTTCGTACAAGTAGCTGCTAACAGTGCGCTTTGGCCCGACCTTGTCTCAGCATATTAAAATCGGTCTTCCCCCAATTCAAACCTTTATTTCCGGTCCACCTTTGTACTTTTCCAAAGTAACCTTAAATGTTACAGAGTTATGGTCACGATCACCAAAATACTACCCCACTGACAACTCTATACTGCCCGGCTTCTTTCCCGAAAATTAGGTCCAGTAAGGTCTTGGAAGATTTCCTGCTTGTTGGCTAAATAAGCTCTCTTGGGTGCACTTAAGAATTCTGCCCCCTCTCAGCCTTTCACACTTTGACTATCCCAGTTAATATTGGGGAAGCTGAAATTTTCTACCATTATTTCTCTGAGATTTGCCTACATATCTGCTCTTCTATCTCTCCCTGACTCTTTGGGGGCCTATAGTACACTCCCAGTGACGTGATTGCCCCCTTTTTGTTTTTAAGTTCCACCCCTTTAATCCTCAATTGATGAGCTTGCTCAGATATTATCCCTCCCCACTGCAGTAATGGACTCCTGATCAATAATGCAACACCACCTCCTCTTTTACATACCCCTACTTACTCCCCCACCCCCCAGTCTCACCTGAAAATTCTATACCCTGGAACATTGAGCTGCTAGTCCTGCCCCTCCCTCAACCATGTCCCGGTGATAGCAATAATATCATGCTCTCAAGCATTAATCAAAGCTCTTAATTAATCTGCCTCACGCATACGATTCCTTGCATTAAAATAAATGCCGTCCAGCCTTGCCATATTCCCTTGTGCCTTAACATGTCTCTCTTTGCACTCCCTTCCAAACTGACTTGTTTTTCTCCCCCCTCAATCTCACTGTACTTCTACTCCGTATCCCATTCGCTTGCCAAATTAGTTTAAACAGCACCCCCCCCGCCCCCACCACCCCCCACACTGTCTCAGTCAGTACGTGCTCTCTCCCAAAAGCTCATGTGCCTCTTAAAGATAAGCAAAACCAGCTCCAAAATGCATATGTCCATTTTTTTTCTTTTTACATTATCATCAAACACGCCAAACATCTCCATGCGAGGTAATAATATAGGTACATTATTTTCCAATCTGATATGCATTTGCTTCTTTATAATGTCACCAGTCTTCTTTAAGCGGGGGAACCTGTGAGTCTGCAAGTACGACGCTGAGCTCCATGTGGTTTTCCACTTCAACGTGCTCTCCCGCATCCAAACCAGCCTTTTGGCAGATTGGCATGTCAGATAATCCACTCAGATGATCAACACAAGTATTTCCTGCAATAAATCGTCTTACACTATGGAATTCAGAAACTTTCTGGACATGATTCAATAATGTGGGTGCTGAGAAGATGTTTCCATTTATGGGGAGGCTAAAACCAGGGTTACAGCCAGGGAAATCATAAATAAAGTCATTAATAAATCAACAAGGAATCCAGAAAGGAGAGACTTTTTTTGACCCAAAGAATGGTTTGAATGTGAAGCAGTTGAGGTTCATAGCATAAACGTATTGAAGCTGAAGCTGGATACATACATGAAGGAGCAAGAACATTTCTGATGAAAGGTCATGGCCTGCAAAGGTAACTCTGTTTCTCTCTCCACAGATGTTGTCTGACCTGCCGAGTATTTCCAGCATTTTGCTTTTATTTCACATTTATGGCATCTGCTATATTTTGTTTTTGGAATTGAAGGATATGCTGATAGGGTTGATTAAACCAAAAAGGCTGGTGTGGAGCTTAGCACCACATAGACTAGACAAGATTTCATTTTCATATATTATTTTACATTTCTGCAAATTCAGTGTAATTTGATGACTTCAGCAACATTGACCATTGATATCCCCCTCTGTTTATAGGATCATAGAATCCCTACAGTGCAGAAGGAGACCATTTGGCCCATCGAGACTGCACAGACCCTCTGAAAGAGCACTCTACCCAGACCCACTCCCCCACTAACCTTTTGGGCACTACAGTGCAATTTGGCATGGCCAATCCACCTAACCTGCACATCTTTGGACTGTGGGAGGAAACCGGAGCGCCCAGAGGAAACCATGCAGATACAGGGAGAATGCGCAAACTCCACACAGACGGTCACCCAAGGCCGTGATTGAACCGGGACCCTGGTGCTGTGAGGTAGGATAAGGTATTAATCTCTCGCTCAAAAGCACAATATTTGGTATTCATTTACCCCTATATACATTTTGAATAGATTTACGCAATCCACCATTTTAAAAATCCTTTTACAGTTCTCACAGTGGGGGCGGAATTGGGAAAGAACAAACAGCTCAGAGTAGCACCAGGCTGTCCATTCTTTGTGGAGTCTAAAGTAGGGATCCTGCTCCAACTGGCCCCCAAAGGAAAGTAAAAGATACTTATCTTAAATTGGTTTCTACTCATCTCTCATCCCACTTTTGCTGCCTGCAAATAGCGGTAAAGCTTCGGGGGTGCCCTGCCAATGCTAGAGGTTAAATCAAAGCCAGGGCGATGCCATACGACCCCCAATTTGCAGATTTAAAGAAGCGACACATTAGCCTTTGCCACCTGCTCCGAAGAGCAGGGTGAAATGGAAGATGTTGGGATATCACGTGCTAAGCTACCCAATCAATTTAAACTTTTAAAAATATAATTCGCAGGATGTGGGTGTCGCTGACCGGGCCAGCATTTATTGCCCATCCCTAATTGCCTTTCAATTGAGTGGCTTGCGAGGCCATTTCGGTGAGCATTGATTCACTGCCTGAGTTGGTGGTGGAGGCAAAGACCCTAAACTCTTCTAAAAGTACCTGGATCTGCACCTGAAGTGCTGTAAGCTGCAGGGCTATCGGCCGTGTGATGGAATTAGAAAGGGAACCTGGGTGTCTTTGGGTCTGCATGGATAGGATGGGCGAAATGACCCCCTTCGATGCTGTACCTTTTCGGTACTAGAGTCAGCATGTAGGCCAGACCAGGTATTAATGGAACATTTTCAGCCCGAAAGGACATTAGTAAACCACATGGGGTTTTACAACAATCACTTCATTAAATCTAGATTTTTATTTAATTCAAACTTCACCACCAGCCGTCGTGGGATTCGAACCCTAATCCACAGAGTATTGCCCTTGGTCTCTGGATCACTAGTTCAATACCAATACGACTGTGCCATCATCTCCCATGAGCCTCCCTACCTACACGTAGTGATAAATTCTCTATAATGTTATCTGCAAGTAGCAGCGGCAGCACAGTGCATTCAGAATTGCCCAGGACACTGTTTAATGTATCATTATTGAAGACTTCAAAAATGATAAATTATTATATTGCTTTATTCCGCTTTCAAATGTACATTAAGACCATAAGATATAGGAGTAGAATTAGGCCACTCGGCCCATCGAGTCTGCTCCGCCATTCAATCATGGCTGATATTTTCTCATCCCCATGCTCCTGCCTTCTCCCCATAACCCCTAACCCCTATTAATCAAGAACCTATCTATCTCTGTCTTAAAGACACTCAGTGATTTGGCCTCCACAGCCTTCTGTCGCAAAGATTACACAGATTCACCACCCTCTGGCTGAGGAAATTCTTCCTCATCTCTGTTTTAAAGGATCGTCCCTTTAGTCTGAGATGGTGTCCTCTGGTTCACGTTTTTCCTACAAGTGGAAACATCCTTCCTTAGATACGGGGCCCAAAACCGCTCACAATACTCCAAATGGGGTCTGACCAGAGTATTATACAGCCTCAGAAGTACACCCTTGGTCTTGTATTCTAGCCCTCTTGACATGAATGCTAACATTGCATTTGCCTTCTTAACTGCCGACTGAACCTACACACTAACCTGAAGAGAATCGTGAACAAGGACTCCCAAGTCCCTTTGTGCTTTTGATTTCCGAAGCATTTCCCCATTTAGAAAATAGTCTATGCTTAAATTCCTCCTTCCAAAGTGCATAACCTCACACTTTTCCACATTGTATTTCATTTACCACTTCATTGCCCTCTCTGCGAGCTAGTCCAAGTCCTTCTGCAGCCCCCTTGCTTCCTCAATACTACCTGTCCCTCTACAGATCTATGTATCATGGGCAAACTTAGCAACAGTGCCTTCAGTTCCTTCTTCCAGATCATTAATGTATATTGTGAAAAGTTGTGGTCCCAGCACAGACCCCTGAGGCACACCACTAATCACCGGCTGCCATCCTGAAAAAGACCTCTTTATCCCCACTCTCTGCCTTCTGCCAGTCAGCCAATCCTCTATCCATGCCAGGATCTTACCCTCAACACCATTGGCTTTTAACTTACTTAACCGCCTCCTATGCGGCACTTTGTCAAAGGCATTCTGGAAATCTAAATAAATCACATCCACTGGTTCTCCTCTGTTTAACTTCCTTGTTACCTCCTCAAAGAACTCTAACAGATTTGTCAGGCACGACCTCCCTTTGACAAAGCTGGGCTGACTCTGTCCTATTTTACCTTGCACTTCCAAGTACTTCGCAATCACATCTTTAATAACAGGCTCTAAAATCTTACCAATGACCGAAGTCAGGCTAACTGTCCTATAATTTCCTGTCTTCTGCCTCCCTCCCTTCTTAAACAGCGGTGTTACATTAGCCACATTCCAGTCCTCAGGGACCCTTCCTGCCTCCAGTGATTCCTGAAAGATCATCACCAATGCATCCACAATTTCCCCAGCTATCTCTTTTAGGACCCTGGGGTGTAGTCCATCCGGTCCTGGTGACTTATCCACCTTCAGACCTTTCAGTTTCTCCAGAACCTTCTCCTTAGTAATGGTCACTGCACTCACCTCTACCCCCTGGTTCTCCTGGAGCTCTGGCATCCCACTGGTGTCTTCCACTGTGATGACTGATGCAAAGTAACTATTCAGTTAATCTGCCATTTCTTTGTTTCCTCTTATTACTTCTCCAGCCACATTTTCCAGTGGTCCAATGTCTATTTTTGCCTCTCTCTTACCTTTTATATATTGAGAAAACTCTTCCTATCTTCCTTTATATTACTAGCTAGCCTGCACTCATACTTCATCTTTTCCCCCCCCTTATTGCTTTTAATGGCTCCCCAAACCTCTGCTTGCTTTTAACGGCTTCCCAATCCTCTGGCTTCCCAATAATCCTCGCCACTTTGTCTGCTTAAAGCTGAAGATATTGTCCCAGGTGGTTCACTGGGCACACATGATGGTGGCCCAGATGAGCAAGTTTTTTGGGATAGAGGACAAGTGTGTGAGGTGTGCGGGAGGGCCAACAAACCATGTCCATATGTTTTGGGCATGCCCGAAGCTTAGGGGATATTGGCAGGGATTTGCAATGTCATGTCCATGGTACTAAAATCAAGGGTTGCGCCGAGTCCAGAGGTGGCGATTTTCGAGTGTTGGAAGATCCGGGAGTCCAGGGGGAGAGAAAGGCTGACGTTTTGCCATTTGCCACCTTGGTAGCCCGGAGACAGATATTGCTAGCATAGAGGGACTGAAAGCCCCCAAAGTCAGAGATTTGGGTTCGTGACATGGCTGGGTTTCTCAGACTTGAGAAAATTAAGCTCGCCCTGAGAGGATCAACTTTAAGGTTTGTCCGATGGTGGCAGACGTTTATCGACTTCCTCGGAGAAACCTAAACAGTCAGCAGATTCAATAAAAGGCGGTGGGTGAGTGTGGGGGGGGAACATTGTGTAATCACCAGCATGTGCAATCAATAAGAATGTAATCATCAGCAAACATCCACAATTCTGACCTCATGTTGGAAGGAAGATCATTGATGCAGGAGGTCAGCAGTTGAGTGATCCTGGCAGAACTCAAATGCGCGTCAGTGAGCAGGTTATTGCCAATCACTTACCGCTTGGTAGTACTGTTAAAATACCAAGGTGTTTTATAAGTATATTAAGGGCACAAGGGTAACCAGGGAAAGAGTAGGGCCCATTAGGGACCAAAGTGGCAATCTGTATGTGGAGTTGAAAGAGGTAGTTGAGGTATTAAATGAGGATTTTGTATCTGTGTCCACTGTGGAGAAAGACGATGTAAGTATAGAAATCAGGGATGGGAACTATGATATAATTGAACAGATTAACATTGAAAGGGAGGAGGTGTTAGTTGGCTAAAAAGTGGATAAATCCCAGGCCCAGAGACATGGGAGGAGATTGCAAGGATTCTGACACTAATTGTCAATGTTTTTTTATTTGTTGATGAGATGTGGGTGTCGCTAGCTGGGCCAATATTTATTACCCATCCTTGAGGGAACATTGCTGTGAATCTGGAGTCACTTGTAAGCCAGTCCAGGTAAGGACAAAAGATTTCAACTGCCCTGCTGTGAAAGTTAAGTGCTCCCATTTTATTTTATTCTCTACAGAAAGCACTTTACTGCTTTTGATGTGGTCGAGTTGTCAATCGTAGTTCGATGTTTCTAAACATTCTGGTTAGTTTCACAACAGGGTACTTGAGATCCATTCAAGCTTGAAGGGAAATGAAATTAAATAATTCAGACATTTGGCTGTGTGTAAGCTGTCAATCACAACCTAGTACAGGCAATTTCTCATTGATGTGAATGAAAGCCTTGCAGATCGAAGGTCTGAGGGGGTTTAAATCCTGGAGACGTGGTTTTGCTTTCTAGGAATTTACAGCTGCTGCTTTCTTTGAGCGAGTCTGCAGGTATAGGGCACAGCTGAGTTTTAAAGCAATGATGTCTTCATTGTCTCTGTCTGGACTCTTCTCTGGCTTCCAGGCTGGGGTTTCTGTTATGGTAGGTATCTGGTGAGGGCTACTGTTATAGGGGGGTCCAGTGGGGGTGGGGTGGGCAGAATTTGCATTGTGGGGGGTGGGGAGGGGACCCTCCAATGGACTTTGCGGGCACTCAGCTTCATCGCAAGGTCCACCATACCAGGGCCAGGCTGCCTGCACCAATCCACGCCCACATGAATCCTGGCCCAGAGGACTGCAGAATCATGGAGATATGGAGAATCTGGTGCCCAGCCCATTAATAACCCATGCCCAGCTGGCACTGGCGTGAAACTCAATACACCACCAGCGGGGGACCAGAGAATCAAAAAGGGATAGGCGCCCGGGATCAATCCCATATTTTTGACGACACTGGATTCTCCGCCCGATCGCGGACGTCTCTGCCGGTGTCAGGCAGTGGAGAGTCCATCCCGTGTTTGCACTAATGGAGATTCGCCAGGATATTGCCTGGGCTGGAGCGTTTCAGCTATGAAGAGAAGCTTGTTATGCTGGGGCTGTTTTCCTTTGATCAGAGAAGGGCAATGGGGAACTTGATTGAGATCCACATAATTATGAGGGAAATAGACAGGAAGAAACCTAGGAAGACCCCTTCCTAAGGGGTCAATAACGAGGGGACATAGATTTAAGGAAAGGAACAGAAGATTTCGAGGTGATTTGAGGAAAGGCGTTTTCACCAATCTGGGAATCTGGAACTCACTGCTCGAAAGGGTGGTAGAGATGGGAACCCTCACAACATTTACGAAGTATTTATATGAGCACTTGAAACACCATAATATGCAAGGCAATGGACCAAGTGCTGGAAAATAGAATTAGAAAGATAGGTGTTTGATGGCCGCTACAGACACAATAGGCCGAAAGGCCTCTTTCTGCACTGTTAAAGAACCATGACTATGGCTTTATGACCCCTTTCCTTCACTTAACTGATGATTGAGAATAGATTGATTGGGCAGTAATTGTTGAATTTGTCCTGTTCCTTGTATACAGGACATGCCTGGGCAACTTTTCACGTTGCCAGGTAAATGTCAGTGTTGGAACTGTACTGGAACAGCTTGTCTCGAGGCACTGCAAGTTCTGGAGCTCAAGTCTTCAGTACTGTTGCCAAAATATTGTCAGGGCCTATAGCCTTTGCAGTATAAAGTGCCTTCAGCCTTTTCTTGATATCCCATGGAGTGAATCAAATTCACTGAAGACTGGCATCTGTAATGCTGGGGACCTCAAGAGGAGGCAAGATGGATCATCCACTTGGCACCTCCACCTGAAGATTGTTGTGAATGCTTCAGCCTTCAGAGACAGAAACCCCCAACTCATTTAAAAGGTGTCTGGATCTGCACCTGAAGTGCCAAAATCTGCAGAGCTACAGCCAAGTGCTGGAAAGTGGGATTAGGCTGGGTGGCTCATTTATCAGCCAGCACAGACATGATGGGCAAAGTGGCTTCTTTCTGTCTCACAAACCTTTTATGATTCAAATTGAACAGCCTCAGCCACGAATATGATAGAATTTTCCATTAAGGTGGAGAGTGAAGTAATTGATTCTGAGACTAGGGTCCTGAATCCTAATAAAGGAAACTACAGTGAAATGAGGCGCGGGTTGGCTGTGATGGATTGGGGAACGTTACTTAAAGGGATGATACTGGTTAGGCAATGGCAAACATTCAAGGAGCACATGGGTGAACTGCAACAATTGTTCATTCCTGCCTGGCACAAAAATAAAATGGGAAAGATGGCCAAACCATGGCTCACAATGGAAGTTAAGGATAGTATAAGATCCAAGGAAGAAGCATACAAATTGGCCAAGAATAACAACAGACATGAAGATTGGGAGCAGTTTAGAATTCAGCAAATGAAGACCAAGGGATATTCTAAGAAGGGGAAAATCGAATACGAGAGGAAGCTTGAGGGGAATTTTAAAACTGACTGTAAAAGTTTCTACAAGTATGTGACAAGAAAAATATTGGTGAAGAAAAATGTAGGTCCCTTAAGTCAGAAACAGGGGAATTTATAATGGGGGGAAAAATAGCTTACCAACTAAATACATACTTTGGTTCTGTCTTCACAAATGAGGACACAAATAACATGCCAGAAATGTTGGGAAACACAGGGTTTAGCGAAAGGGAGGAACTGAAGGAGATCAGTATTACGGTCCCAGGATCAGGACCATACAGTTTCCCATGACCTACCTGGAATATGAGCTTCCCATTTAAGGGGGCGGGAATCCCCTTAAAAAGGAGAGCCCCAACTCAAATAAAAATCCCAACCTGGGTGCAGGTCGGGGAAGTAGACCCTTAGAGGAGTGGAGGAGTTTTGGATTTGTATTGCAATAAACCTTGTTCATTCATTTCTACTTATTGTCTATGCATGCTGCTTACCGCGGATTCATTGGAGCTGCTGTGGACACCAGTTGCTGCGTACCCTGTCCGGCTCATCTAGGCTCTGGGAGGCCCCACTACTAACCGCCGAAGTGCCACATATTGAAAAGCTAAAACCTTTTAACGCAGGTCCAGACGATTAGAGGCAACATTAAATGAGACACTCTGGAATCACTTAGTGTGTGGACTCCGCGATGCGGTCACGCAACGGAAATTACTAGCTGAGGCCCACTTGGACCTCCAGTGCACGGTGGAGATAGCCATCTCCAGAGAAAGTGCTAAACAAGGCGCCCAAGAACTCCAGGGACTGACGGTGCTCAGTCTGGGATGCCAAAGCAAGTGCCAATTATAGTTGGCTAGAACTAAGGAAGCTGGCCCCTGGCAGTGGGACACCTACCGGAAGAACACAGGCCGCCATAATACAGAACGGGAATACCGCCGGATGTTCTCCTCCAACCCTGAGGAACAGGAATACGACAACCGACCAGCAGAGGCTCCAACAGGCCACAGAGACCAGGGGAACAGGAGGCCCCGCCAGGTATGGCCGCCTCCCCATGTGGCAGGGCTTATTATGTGGAAGACGGCGACAGCACCTACCAGCAGTTACACTGCATTGCTGCAACAAGAGTTGTGCCCATCCAGATCACTCTGCAAATTAATGGACCCCAAAGTGGGGTGGCAAAGTCTGTAGTCAGTCGTCGTACATTCAACCATATTCAAGAACAAAGACCAAAGAAATGTACAGCACAGGAACAGGCCCTTCGGCCCTCCAAACCCGTGCCGACCATGCTGCCCGACTAAACTACAATCTTCTACACTTCCTGGGTCCGTATCCCTCTATTCCCATCCTATTCATGTATTTGTCAAGATGCCCCTTAAATGTCACTATCGTCCCTGCTTCCACCACCTCCTCCGGTAGCGACTTCCAGGCACCCACTACCCTCTGCGTAAAAAACTTGCCTCGTACATCTACTCTAAACCTTGCCCCTCTCACCTTAAACCTATGCCCCCTAGTAATTGACCCCTCTACCCTGGGAAAAGCCTCTGACTAGCCACTCTGTCTATGCCCCTCATAATTTTGTAGACGTCTAACAGGTCGCCCCTCAGCCTCCTTCGTTCCAGTGAGAACAAACCGAGTTTATTCAATGTCTCCTCATAGCTAATGCCCTCCATACCAGGCAACATTCTGGTAAATCTCTTCTGCACCCTCTCTAAAGCCTCCACATCCTTCTGGTAGTGTGGCGACCAGAATTGAACACTATACTCCAAGTGTGGCCTAATTAAGGTTCTATACAGCTGCAACATGACTTGCCAATTCTTCTACTCAATGCCCCGGCCAATGAAGGCAAGCATGCCGTATGCCTTCTTGACTACCTTCTCCACCTGTGTTGCCCCTTTCAGTGACCTGTGGACCTGTACTCCTAGATCTCTTTGACTTTCAATACTCTTGAGGGTTCTACCATTCACTGTATATTCCCTACCTGCATTAGACCTTCCAAAATGCAATCCTCACATTTGTCCGGATTAAACTCCATCTGCCATCTCTCTGCCCAAGTCTCCAAACAATCTAAATCCTGCTGTATCCTCTGACAGTCCTCATCGCTATCCGCAATTCCACCAACCTTTGTGTCATCTGCAAACTTACTAATCAGACCAGTTACATTTTCCTCCAAATCATTTATATATACTACAAACAGCAAAGGTCCCAGCACTGATCCCTGCGGAACACCACTGGTCACAGCCCTCCAATTAGAAAAGCATCCTTCCATTGCTACTCTCTGCCTTCTATGACCTAGCCAGTTCTGTATCCACCTTGCCAGCTCACCCCTGCCCCCGTGTGACTTCACCTTTTGTACTAGTCTACCATGAGGGACCTTGTCAAAGGCCTTACTGAAGTCCATATAGACAACATCCACTGCCCTACCTGCATCAATCATCTTAGTGACCTCCTCGAAAAACTCTATCAAGTTAGTGAGACACGACCTCCCCTTCACAAAACCATGCTGCCTCTCACTAATACGTCCATTTGCTTCCAAATGGGAGTAGATCCTGTCTCGAAGAATTCTCTCCAGTAATTTCCCTACCACTGAAGTAAGGCTCACCGGCCTGTAGTTCCCTGGATTATCCTTGCTACCCTTCTTAAACAGAGGAACAACATTGGCTATTCTCCAGTCCTCCGGGACATCACCTGAAGACAGTGAGGATCCAAAGATTTCTGTCAAGGCCTCAGCAATTTCCTCTCCAGCCTCCTTCAGTATTCTGGGGTAGATCCCATCAGGCCCTGGGGACTTATCTCCCGTAATATTTTTTAAGACACCCAACACCTCGTCTTTTTGGATCTCAATGTGACCCAGGCTAGCTACACACCCTTCTCCAGACTCAACATCTACCAATTTCTTCTCTTAGGTCTGGCCTTCAATCACTGATCCTGTTGGACACCAATACAAGATATATACAGGGGAGCCACTGGCAATCGTGGGCACCTCAACTCTTCCGGTCGAGTATGGTCAACAATCTGTAAATCCTCCTCTGATGGTGGTCCACGTGAATGGTCCGAGCTTGCTGTGGTTTAACTGGTTAGAATCTACCTGCGTTAGATTGGCAGCGGGTGTTCCATTGGTGTTCCAGGAAGGCTTGGGCACCATCAAAGGGGCTGTGTCCCGAATAAGTGTGGATCCAACTCCAGCGCTCGCCTTACAACCCAAGGTTAATGCTGAATTGGACTGGATGGACAGTTTTGGCATCATACACCCAGTGCAGTTCGTCAACTGGACATCGCCAGTCATCCCGGTAATGAATCCTGACAGTCCAGTACGTTTATTTGGTGACTGTAAGATGTTGGTCAACTGTGTGTCTTAACTGGACTGTACCAGTCCCCAGTATTGAGGATCTTAACGCAAAGCTCAGCAAAGATTGCACGTTTATGAAACTCAACATGAGTCACGCTTACCTGCAGTTGGTCCTGGCTCCTGAGTCCAGACACTTCGTAACTATAAACACGCACCGGGGGCTATATGAATACACCCGCCTGTCCTTTGGGGTTTCCTCTGCAAGCACAATATTACAGTGCGTAATGGAGAATATCCTGCGAGGTCTACCTTGCATGGTTGTCTATCTAGATGATGTCCGAATCATGGCTTGTCCAACCGGGAGCACCCGCAAAACCTTGCTGAGGAACTGAGACATTTTGAGGAAGCCAGCATCTGGCTCCGGTGGAAGAAATGTGTCTTCAACATCGACAAATTAACGTAACTGGCTACCGCATAAACCGCCATGATTTACACCAACTGGAAGAAAAGGTACAGGCAATTTGGTCGGCTCCCGTACCAGGTAGCCCCACAGAACTCTGATCATTCCTGGCCCTGGTAAATTACTAAGACAGGGTTCTCCCAAACCTGGCCATGACTTTAGCTCCCACCCCCCACCACTCATCTGTTAAAGAAGGGGCAACACTGGGAGTGGGCCTGAGAACAGCAGGCGGCTTTCACCAAGGTGAAACATGGGGCTGGATTCACCGCACCCCAACGCCAAAATCGCGGCTGGTGCAGGGGAGGAAAATCCATTTCCCCACATGGAATCGGGACACGCCGGTTCCCCGATTCTCGGGGCCCTGAAAAGGCACGCCGCTTATCCCCTAAGTGCGGCCATTGCTGGAGGCTCGCCCTGCCTTTCTCCGCCCCCAACCTGCCGAAGTCCCGGCGCCGTGGACCACTCATGGTCCTGCCGGTCATGATACTACCGTGGCAACTGCGGACTTAGTCCTGGTCGGGTGCGGGCCGATCGTAGGGCGGGGGGTCCTTATACGGGACCGGGCAATTTTTGGGCTGGCGGTCTGGGTCGGGCGCGCGGCTGATCGGTGCACTATGTTTAAGGTGCAGCCGTCTGAGTCTGCCATGGAGCAAGGCGCGGCCGCTGGAGGCCGCCACCGTGCCCATGTGCGGCCTCTGACCTGGAAGTGCGGGGGCCCGTATCTGCAGCAAAAGCTGCTAGTTTTACGATGGTTCACTGCTCGCCCCTTGTAGGGCTATGAATTTTTAAATAAATGTATTTATTACAAAACATGTATCAAAACAGGTTACAGCGAACAAACACCCCGGGAAACATACTTCCCAATAGTCAACTATACAGTCTGTACAGATCTTTCCTCTTTTTCACCACCCACCACCTCCCCCCCCCCCCCCACCCCCCCCCCCCCCCCCCCCCCACCTCCCCCGCGATGAACAGCCGCTCAAACACAGTCACAAAAATCCCCACCATTCCTCAAACCCCCCTGAAGAGCCCCTTAACTCATACTTTATCTTCTCTAATCGCAGGGAGTTATGCAGGTCACCCAACCAAGCCGCTACCCCCGGTGGCAATGCCGCTCCAGTAAAATTTGCCTCTGTGCAATCAGAGAGGGAAAGGCCAAGACATCAGCCTTCCTCCTCTCCATGAGCACTGGCTTCTCTGAAACCCCACATATCGCCACCAAAGGGTTCGGGTCCACCTCCTCCTCCACTGTCCTGGCTAAGACCGTGAACACGCCCACCCAGAATCTTCCCAATTTTTCGCAACCCCAAAACATGGGGTAGCACGGTAGCATTGTGGATAGCACAATTGTTTCACAGCTCCAGGGTCCCAGGTTCGATTCCGGCTTGGGTCACTGTCTGTGCGGAGTCTGCACATCCTCCCCGTGTGTGTGTGGGTTTCCTCCGGTTTCCTCCCACAGTCCAAAGGTGTGCAGGTTAGGTGCATTGGCCATGATAAATTGCCCTTAGTGTCCAAAATTGCCCTTAGTGTTGGGTGGGGTTATTGGGTTGTGGGGATAGGGTGGAGGTCTTGACCTTGGCTAAGGTGCTCTTTCCAAGAGCCGGTGCAGACTTGACGGGCCGAATGGCCTCCTTCTGCACTGTACATTTTATGATTCTATGTGCGCGTGATTCTCTGGCCCCCGCCCACACCTCTCACACTCATCTGCTACCCCCTGAAAGAATCCACTCATTCTCGCCCGAGTCATATGCACCTGTGCACCACCTTAAACTGCATCAGGCTCATCCTTGCACAAGAGCTGTAAGGCTATGAATATGTGGCCCTTTCACACCAGCTTTTCTGGCGTGAAAGTCCACAGTTTTTACAACGATGTGGGGACATAGTCCCAAAAACAGAGAATCCAGCCCAACAGCTCTCCTTATCAAGACTCGACTCATCACGACCACTTCTGTTGACCTGCGATATTTCTTGGTACAGCATCAGGGCTGTGCTGTCCCAGCCATGGACGACGGATCTGAACGTCCCATCACCTTCACCTCATGAACGTTTGTCGTGCATCCTGAAGGCTGCTTTGGAGAACGTTTACCCAGAGATCAGAGGCTGAATGCCCTTGACTGCTAAAGTGTTCCGCGACTGGAAGGGAACATTCCTGCCTGTCAATTGTCGCACAATGTCCGTTCGTCCATTGTCGCAGCGTCTGCACAGTCTCGCCAATGTACCATGCTTCAGGACATTCTTTCCTGCAGCGTATGAGGTAGACAACGTTGGCCAGGTCGCCCGAGTATGTACCGCGTACCTGGTGGGTGGTGTTCTCACGTGTAATGGAGGTACATCTTGCAAAGATTGCAAATGGCAGGGTTGTGTGGTGACGTGGTCGCTGTTCTGAAGGCTGGCTAGTTTGCTGCAAACAATGGTTTGTTTGAGGTTGCGCGGTTGTTTGAAGGCAAGTAGTGGGGGTGCAGGGATGACCTTGGCAAGATGTTTGTCTTCATCGATGATGTGTTGAAGGCTGCAAAGAAGATATTGTAGTTTCCCCGCTCCGGGGAAGTACTGGACGGATGAACAGACATCACGCGACAATCGCCAGGCAGGAATGTTCCTTCCAGCTTCTTGATTGCATTCCAGAACCTCCCGATCTGTGTCCCCAAGCCCTCTTTTTGGAAGGTAAACAGGATAATTTCAGGGTTTGTTTGGGCGAGGAGGTTCCCGAGGGTGTGGAGGGTGTCCTTGGAAAGGGCGCGAAGAGGGGTTTGGGGAGGATGGCTGGCATTGCCAAATCTGATGAATTATTATTGGACAGTGCACATCGTAATGGTGAGGAAATGGATTGTGGAGGAGGGGTCGGTGTCGGGGCGGATGGAGGGGGACGAGATTGAGGGCACTGCTGTTGGCACCTCTTCCATTCTCGCCGTCCAGTACTCCGTGAACCCAGTAAAAAGCCTTGAATAAAATTACTTTTTAAAAAAAGATCTAGGGCTGCAGTCTCCCAAAATGGGACTATGTCCCCACGCCGGCATAAAAACTCTGGTGGCTCACTCCCGAGTTTCCGATAAAAAAGAGCAGCTAATTCACTCACCTTCAGGGGCTAGCAGGGACCCAAAGTGATTCATGCAGTTTTAACTGTGAATACTGGTCCCCGCACTTCCGGTTTCGAGTCCGCGCATGCGCATGGCTGACTCAGACTGCAGAGGCAGCTGATGAATATACGCGCCCCCCCCCCGATCAGCCACTCGCCCAAAGATCCGACCAGCCCGATCTGTCCCCCAGCCGCCCATAAGGCCTCCCTCGGTGCCCGATTCCCCCCACCAGGGCGGCTGCGGACTGAGTCCGCAGCTGCCACGCGAGGTTCCCGAACGGCGGTAGATGATTAGAACGACGCCGTCGGGAACTCGGCTGATTGGGAGCGGAGGGTCACTGGGCGGGCATCTGGCAATGGCCTGCCAGCCACCCGGAAGTATCTGTAGTGAGAGTACCTTTAAGAAATGGGTGTTAATTACTGCAGTGATGGCAGAGAGTGGGTGGAGCTGGTCTGTCTGTCAGCTTTTTTCTTTTGTTTTAGGCTGTTTGCTGCAGGGTGTGTTTTAGTTTCGTTTTCAGAGCTGGATAGCTGCAGTCACAGCCAGAAGGTGTATTAGAGTCTCTCTCTGTAACCTAAAGAGTGTACATCGATCCTGGTGATTTAAAACTAATAACTGCTCTCAGTAGTGACTTTAACCTGATGTGCATCTGTTGAAAGGTTTTGTTTTAAGTCTTATGGATGTTAAAAGGAAAGTAAGAATTACTTAGTGTTGTATTCTTTGGAGGTTGTATTTGAATTAATGGTTGCTAAGATGTTCACTATATGTTTTGAAAAGGTTAACTTGAGTTCATAGAATAAACATTGTTTTGCTTTAAAAAATACTTTTCCATTTCTGCTGTACCACACCTGTGGAGTGGGCCGTGTGCTCCCCGTGTGTTACTACAATATAGTAAAAGTTGTGGGTCAGGAGAACTCCATGATACACTTTGGGGTTCTCTAAACCCTGGCCCATAACAAATTGGGGGCTCGAGGGGGATAAAAGTCTATCTATTGGATTGGCTTAGTGAACGTAAAGATAGTGAAGGGTGACCATATTGTGGGTGCTTTTCAGGTGTGGTATTATAGTTTAAGTGGGAAGTGTGTTGTGGACAATGGCTCTTTCAGAGGCTCTGAAGATTTTGGGGGTGGAGATAGTCACATGCAGTACTTTAAAAACATTGCAGTTAACGTTACCTGACAAAATGAGAAAATATGAGGTAATTATGGCAGTGGCCAAGCATTTAAAGTTGCCTGATACAGTTTGACTCATTGGAAATGGGAAAAATTCAGTTACAAATTAAACAAATGGAACATGAGAAATAATTAAAACAGTTTGAATACGAAAGAGAGAGAGAGGAAATAGAAAAAGCGAGAGGGAGAGAGAAAAAGAGAGAGAAGAAAGGAAAACAGAAAGAATAGCCCTAGCAGGACAAATATAAAGAGAAAGGGAGATACAGATCAGGGGAAAAGATAAAGAGCGAGAGTTTGAATTTCAGAAAATGGCCATGAAACATGATAGTCATTTAAAATTGGTAGACGTAAAGGGAAACGTACAGTTGGATGACAATGATGAGGCTAGTGAGAAAGAGCGTCAAAGTCGAAGGCTTGGTGGGGATCTATTTAAATATGTCCAAGCATTGCCAAGGTTTGACGAGAAGGAGATAGAAGCCTTTTTCAGTTCATTTGAGAAGGTGGCTAAACAAATGAAATGGCCAAAGGACATGAGGGTATTACCAATTCAAACAAAGCTGGTAGATAGAGCTAGTGAAGTGTTGGTATCTGAGACGTATGAGGAGGTGAAAAAATCCATCTTAGGTGCATATGAACCAGTGCCTGAAGCTCACAGACAAAGGTTTAGAAATTTAAGGACAGAATTTGGTCAAACATACATGGAGTTTGTCCATCGGGGAGTGGAAAGGTCACCACGGGGTCACCCAAGGAAAATGGTGGCTGGAGCACCAGGGGAGGCCGCATTGCTTACAGCTGAAGAAATAACTAAGGCGATGGCTGCGGAATTCAAAAGGCTGTTTACAAAATACATGGAGACAATAAGGAAGGAGATGAGGGAGGTTTTGAGTGTGTTGGTGGAGGAGGCGATTTCCCCGGTGACGACAGCGATGGCGAGCGCAGTAGCGGAGGTGCGAGAGCAAGGGGAGGTGCTGAAGAAAGTGGAGGAGACATTATTGTAGCACGGTGATCAACTTACCTCGATGGGGAAGGAGATGCGGAAAGTGATGGAGATTAACAAGGATCTGTGAGGAAAAATGGAAGACCTGGAAAACAGATCCAGGCGACAGAATTTGAGGATTGTGGGGCTGCCCGAAGGAGTTGAAGGACCGAGGCCGACTGAGTATTTTGCCGCGATGCTGGCGAAACTATTGGGGGAGGGGGAAGATCCCTCCCGATATGAGCTGGATCGGGCTCACCGGTCGTGGAGGCCTGTACTAAAGGCGAGTGAGCCGCCAAGGGTAGTGACTCTGTGCTTCCGGAGGTACAGTGTGAAGGAGAAGGTCCTGTGCTGGGCCAAGAAGAAGCGGGTGGTGCAGTGGGCTGGAGCTGGTATACGTGTATACCAGGACTTTACGGTGGAGCTGGCGAGGAGGCAGGCTGCCTTCAACCGGGTGAAGAGGGCACTGTACATCAGCAAGGTGCAGTGCGGCATTGTATATCCAGCGAAGCTGAGGGTGACTTACAAGCTCAAGGACTTTTATTTTGGAACGGCGGAAGCAGCGGAGGAGTTTGTGAAGGCAGAAGGACTGTGGCAGAACTGAGAAATTGAGAAATGGCCATGTGCCGATGTAACCTCAGGACTGTATTTTCTTCTTTTTTGTTTCACTGCGTGCGGGTGTAGGGGCTAATGGAGTCAATGTTGTATATATTTGGAAAAGGGAAGTGATAGGTCTTTCACTCGAAATGAGGGCTCTTTGGGGTGTAGGTGGATATGCGGGGTTTGTGTGGATTTCTGGGCTTTCCTAGGGCCGGGCAAGGGGGAAAGGGACCCGGGCGGGGGCCTCCATGCTGGCCGGTGTAAGCCAGCCAGTGATCGGGAGTGAGATGGAGGGAGGGGCTGCGGCCATCAGAGCCTGGCAGAACAGGGTCCGAGTGGTCTAACCAGGATGGAAAGTTGGGGGGAGGAACCGAGGTTGGGGGAGGGGTTTTACAGGAGGCAGTGAACGGGAGGAGTTGGAGAGGGGGGGGGGGTGTTTACAACTCGTGGGTATCATGTACAGTACTCTTTCAGAGGTTGGATGGCGTTGAGTGTAGGGGGGGGCGTGGAGTGGACGCTATAGGTTAATGGCGACCATGGGCGGTCCCGGTCTCCTTTTTCTTTTTCTCCTTTGTTTTTTGTTTCCACCGTGGGAGGGTTTGTTTTATTGGATGCATATATTGACAGGTGGGCCATTGTTTGGGGTGGTGGGAGGATGGGTTCGTTGTTATTGTTAAGGGGAGTGATTTTGTATTTGTTACCATTTTCTGTCTGTGGGTGGGGTGTAAATTTTGAAGGAAAATGTGAAAATGGAGAATAAAAACATTTTTTTAAAAACATACATGGAGTTTGAAAGGATCAAACAGAGTAATTTTGGTAGGTGGATAAGGGCTTTGAAAATAGACCAAATGTATGAAGCTCTCCGAGAAATTATACTTTTGGAGGAGTTTAAAAGTTCAATTCCTGATGTAGTGAGAACTCATGTGGAAGAGCAGAGGGTTAAAACTGTGAGGTTGGCAGCAGAAATGGCAGATGATTATGAATTAGTTCATAGCCTGTGAGGGATAGAAACTGGGGACATGAGAAATACTCAAGTGGTAAAGGTAAAGGTGATCTGATGGGAGATAATAAGGAGAGTGTACCTCAGATTAAAAAAGAAATCCAGGAGGGTGGAAAAGAAATGAAAAGTTTCAAATGTTTTCACTGTAATAAACTAGGCCATGTAAAGTCAGTGTTGGTGGTTGAAGAAAAGCACTGGGAAGGCTGATGTGGTAAAACAGGATTAGACAGTGGGGTTTGTTAAAGTGGTAAAGGAAAGCCCAAGTGAAGCGAAGGAGGTGCAAAAGATTGTACCGCCTGATTAAGAGGTGATTGATAAGAAGGTGCCAGGTCTCTTTAAAGAATTTACTTGTGTGGGTAAAGTTTACTCATGTGTATCAGGAGGAGCAGGTAAAGAAGTCACAATTTTAAGAGATACGGGAGCTAGTCAATCTTTAATAGAAAGAGACGAGGAGTTATGTAGTTTGGGAAGAATGTTGCCAGAAAAGGTGGTGATGTGTGGAATTCAGTGTGAGGGAGTAGCGTTCCATTATATAAGGTAAGGTTGGAAAGTCCAGTGAAGAGTGGTGAAGTGGTAGTAGGAATAATAGAGAAACTACCTTGTCCAGGAATACAGTTTATCTTGGGTAATGATATAGCTGGATCACAGGTGGGAGTGATGTCTACTGTCATTGATAATCCAGTGGAAAACAGACAACTGAAGTGTTGGAGGACGAATATCCTGGGATTGTTCCGGATTGCGTAGTAACAAGGTCGCAAAGTCACAGGTTAAAACAAGAGGAGAAATCAAAGAGTGAAGATGAAGTTGAAGTGTAATTATGAGAAACGATTTTTGATCAGATGGTTGAAAAAGAACAAGAACAGGTGGAGGATGAGGCGGATATGTTTAATTCAGGAAAATTGGCGGAGTTGCAACAGAAAGATGTAGAAATAAAACGGATGTATCAGAAAGCATACATGGAGGAGGAATCTGAGAGTATACCAGAGTGTTATTACCGTAAAAGTGATGACTTTATGAGAAAATGGAGACCTTTACATATGCAGGCAGATGAAAAGTGGGCAGAAGTTCATCAAGTAGTATTGCCGGTAGGGTATAGAAAGGAGGTGTTGCGAGTTGCACATGAGGTACCAGTGGGAGGTCATTTGGGAATAAAGAAAACGCAAGCTAAAATCCAAAAACATTTTTATTGGCCTGGACTACATAAAGATGTAGTTAAATTTGTCAATCATGTCACACATGTCAAGCAGTGATAAAACCAGCGCCCTTAATACCCATTCCAGCATTTGAGGAACCTTTTACAAGGGTCCTAATTGATTGCGTGGGACCACTTCCTAAAATGAAAAGTGGGAATCAATATCTTTTGACTCTAATGGATAAATCTACTAGGTTTCCAGAGGCCATTCCAGTACGTAATATTACAGCTAAAAAGATTGTGGAGGAGTTACTTAAATTCTTTACTAGATATGGATTACCCACAGAAATACAATCGGATCAAGGATCGAATTTTACGGCTTCCAGTGGCGGCTATGAGGGAGTAAGTCGCACACTTGGTGGCTCCCGCTCTGGCCGGGCTTTTGGACCTTTTTCCCCGACTTTTTCGGGGCTTTGAGTTTTGGTTTTAAAAGTGCGACATTTAGGCACTGGATTCACACAGTAGTGCATGGAACGGAGAACCCCAAGGGACCGTAAAGGAAGAAATAGAAAGATAAGTAAGGGCTGGGTAGAAGTGGCTGCTGAAGATAACATGGCCGTGTTCGGACCCCTGCTACAAAGGCCCAGCCATCGATGGAGGTGCTGATGCAGGTCATCCAAGAGGGCTTTGCCAGGCAGAAACGAGATTGGCTCGACCCAATGAAGGAGTCGATCGATCAGCTAGAATGCAGGCTGGATGCCCGGACGATCCAGATGTTGGAGAAAGCGCTGGCGGACCAGGAGGAGCACCAAACGGTGGTGGAGCTGGAGATGCTGAAGGATGAGCAGAAAAGGCTGTTAGAAAAGGTGGAAGATCTGGAGAACAGAGCGCGCCGGCAGAACTGAAGAATTGTCGGTCTCCCTGAAGGGGCTGAGTGGGCTGATGCGGGCGCTTTTGTGGTAAATATGTTCCAGAAGCTTCTGGGGGAGGGGGCTTTTCCCCGACCGTTGGAGGTGGACAGGGCGTACAGGGCAATGGCGAGGAAGCCACGGCCGGGGGACCCCCCCCAAGGGCGATGGTGGTTCGGTTCCACAGATTTTTAGATAAAGAGTGTGTCCTCCATGGGCCAAACGTACCAGGAGCTGCAAGTGGAACAACAGCATATTGTGCGTCTGTCAGGACCTGAGCATGGAGGTGGCCAGAAGGAGGGCAGGCTTCAGGCAAGTGAAGGAGATCCTGTTTAAGAAGAAGGTGAAATTCGGGCTCCTCTACCCGGCGCGCCTTTGGGTCACACATGAGGACCAGCACCCGTATTTTGAGTCGCCCAAAGAGGCGATGGACTTTGCCAAGAAGAAGAGTCTGGCGCAGAACTGAGAACTTTTCGGACTTAAGCGGCAGTATCTTTCTCTTTTCTCGAACGATGTATATATGGTTTGATTGTTGCCTTTTTTCTGTTTTTGAAGTTTGGGTGAAGATGGGGGAGTAAAACTTATTCGTTTTTTGTTGGGTTTTTTGGTGTTTTAATGGGGGTGGTTGGTGTGGGCTTTTTATTTTATTTTCCTTTAATTTGCACTATTGAGGGGGTTCTTTGTGGGGGTCTCTGTCTGTTTTGGGCTGTCTCCTATGGTAATTAGGAGATTGTTCGGTTTTGGTTTGACGAGGAAGTGGTTTCGATGGGCGGGGGAGGGGAGTAGGGAACCATATAGGTGGGAGACTTTTTGGCGCCGGAGGCGAGGGTCACCTGCCTAGCTGGGTGAGCTAGTCTACGGAAGCACAGTGAGTGGGGGGGGGGGTGTATTGGTTCAATACAGGGCAGGCGATGGGTTATAGGGTGATGTTGCTAGTGGGGGGAGGGGGGGGGAGTTTTCTGACGAGGGAGGGACCTAGGTTCGGGGACAGAGAGGAGGTTGGGGGTGGGGGCTACCTGGAGGCGGGCAGGTGGAGGCGCGGCACATGGGCAGGGGGTGGGCCCAGGAAGGGGGATGGTTGATCAGCGGGGAGGGCGCTGTGCCCCCCCCCCATCAAGCTGATCACCTGGAATGTCAGAGGGTTGAATGGGCCTGTCAAGAGGGCCCGTGTGTTCGCGCACCTGAGGGCTCTGAAGGCGGACATGGTGATGTTGCAAGAGACACACCTGAAAGTAGCGGATCAAGTTAGGCCGAGGAAGGGTTGGGTCAGTCAGGTCTTCCATTCGGGGCTGGATACCAAGACGAGAGGGGTGGTGATTTCAATTAATAAGCGGGTGCAATTCCAGGCGGGTAGTATAGTCTCGGACGGGGGGGGGCCATTATGTCATGGTGAGCAGTAAGCTGGAGGGGAGGAAGGTGATATTGGTTAACGTGTACGCGCCGAATTGGGACGATGTTGAATTCATTAAGAGGGTACTGGGGAAGACACTGGATCTGGACTCTCACAAGCTGGTGATGGGAGGGGATTTTAATACAGTTATCGACCCCGGCCTGGACCGGTCGTGCTCGAAAACGGGGAGGGTGCCAGCGATGGTAAAGGAGCTGATAGGGTTCATGGAGCAGATGGGAGGGGTCGACCCATGGAGGTTTAGGCAGCCGACGGCTCAGGAGTTTTCTTTCTACTAGGATGTACATAAAGTGTATTCCCGGATTGACTTTTTCATTTTGAGTAGGGAGCTGGACACGGTGGAGGGTGGTGGACACGGGGTACTCGGCCATCACTATTTTGGATCATGCCCCACATTGGGTGGAACTGCAGGTTAGTGAGGAGAGCTTCCAGCGCCCACAGTGGCGATTGGATGTGGGCTTGTTGGCGGACGAAGCAGTGTGCGAGAGAGTAAGGAAGTGCACGCGGAACTACCTGCAGGTCAACGACACGGGGGAAGTCTCAGCAACGATGGTCTGGGAGGCGCTGAAGGCAGTGGTGAGAGAGGAGCTGATCTCAATCCGAGCTCATAGGGACAGGACGGATAGGGCAGAGACGGACCGACTGATCAAGGAGATCTTACGGATAGATAGGAGGTATGCGGTGACCCCGGGGGTGGAACTGTTAAGGGAACGCTGGATCCTGCAGGCGGAGTTTGGGGTGCTGTCCACGGGCAAGGCAGTGGAGCAGCTTAGAAAGGTGAGGGGGCAGTTGTATGAACATGGAGAGAAGGCCAGCAGAATACTGGCACAGCAGTTGAGGAAGAGGGAGGCGGCCAGGGGAATTGATAAGGTGGTCGACGGAGATGGGAACCTGGTAGGGTATTCGGCTGGGCTAAACAGGGCGTTCAGGGACTTTTAACGCGGACTCTATCGCTCGGAGCCCCCCACGGGGCCTGAGGAGATGAGATGCTTTCTGGACGGGCTGACTTTGCCAAGGGTGGGCAGGGAGCTGGTGGATGGGTTGGGGGTTCCGATTCGGGCCGAAGAAATAACTGAGGGCTTGAAGGCAATGCAGTCGGGTAAAGCCCCGGGGTTACCGGTGGAATCTTACAATAAATATTCAGGGATATTCGGGCACTTGCTGGTCAAGGTTCTTAACGAGGCGAGGGACAGAGGGGTGCTGCCCCTGACGATGTCACAGGCCACCATTTTGTTAATATTGAAGCGGGACAACAACCCGGAGCTGTGTGGTTCCTATAGGCCGATCTCGTTGCTTAATGTGGACGCTAAGCTGCTGGCCAAAGTGTTGGCCTCCAGGATTGAAGATTTTGTGCAGGAGGTGATTATGGAGGACCAAACTGGATTTGTCAAGGGTAGGCAGTTGGTGACCAATATAAGAAGGCTGCTTAATGTGATTATGATGCCCCCCAAGAGAAGGGAAGTTGAGGTAGTTGTGGCCATGGATGCGGAGAAGGCTTTCGACCGGGTGGAGTGGGACTATCTATGGGGGGGTGCTGGGAAGGTTTGGGTTTGGTAGGGGCTTTATCGACTGGGTCAGGTTGTTGTACCAGGCCCCGGAGGCTAGTGTAAGGCTGAACAGGACGACCTCGGACTATTTTAGGCTGCACCGGGGGACAAGACAGGGATGTCCACTTTCCCCACTGCTGTTTGTGTTAGCTATAGAGCCGTTGGAAATTGCTCTGAGAGCTTCAAGGGGTTGGAAAGGGCTGGTTGGGGTGGGGGGGGGAGCAGAGGGTATCGTTGTACGTGGATGATCTACACCTATATGTGGCAGATCCAGGGGCAGGGATGGGGGAGATTATGGCGATTCTGGGGGAACTTGGCCGGTTTTCGGGATACAAACTGAATATGATGAACAGTGAGATGTTTGTAGTCCAGGCAAGAGGTCAGGAGGGTCGGCTGCGGGAGTTACCGTTCAGATTGGTGGGAGACAATTTTAGATATCTGGGGATACAAGTGGCGTGCGACTGGGGCCGGTTACACAAGTTAAACTTGTCCCGGTTGGTTGAGCAGATGAGGGGCGGGTTTCGGAGATGGAATGCGCTTCCGCTGTCACTGGCGGGGAGGGTGCAGACAGTTCTCCATGCTCGAGAGGAATCGGGGGGAGGGGGTTCTCGCCCTGCCAAATTTTAGTAATTATTACTGGGCGGCAAATATTGCGATGGTAAGGAAGTAGGTGGTGGGGACGGGGGTGGTTTGGGAGCGGATGGAGGCAGCTTCATGCAGGAGCACCAGCTTGGGGGTGCTGATCACAGCACCTTTGCCATTCCCGCCGGCGAGATATTCCACCAGTCCCGTGGTGGTGGCGGCCCTGAGGATCTGGGGTCAGTGGAGGAGGTACGTTGGTGCAATGGGTGCATCGGTTTGGTCCCCAGTATATGACAACCATCGGTTTACTCCGGGAAGCTTAGATGGGGGGGTTTGGGTGTGGCAAAGGGCGGGAATTGAGAAGATGGGGGACATGTTTCTGGAAAGGAGCTTCCCTAGCTTGAGGGCACTGGCGGAGAAGTTTGGGCTGGCAGCAGGGCATGACTTCAGATATCTACAGGTGCGGGACTTTCTGCGCAGGTAGGTATCATCCCTAGATTGGGGGAGGATGTTTGACGGTAAATCAACATCTGACATGTGGAAGGCTTTCAAATGTCCATTGAAAGGAATTCAGGACCGGCATGTACCGATGCGGATGAAGGGGAAATACGGCAAATTTTGGGAACCTTGGATGACGAGACATATTGTAGGCCTCGTCAAAAAGAAAAAGGAGGCATTTGTCAGTGCTAGAAGTCTGGGAACAGACGAAGCCAGTGTGGAATATAAGGAAAGTAGGAAGGAGTCAGGAGGGTTAGAAGGGGTCATGAAAAGTAATTGGCAAATAGGGGTAAGGAAAATCCCAAGGCTTTTTACACATACATAAAAAGCAAGAGGGTAGCCAGGGAAAGGGTTGGCCCACTGAAGGATAGGCAAGGGAATCTATGTGTGGAGCCAGAGGAAATTTGCATCAGTATTCACCAAAGAGAAGGAATTGGTGGATGTTGAGTCTGGAGAAGGGTGTGTAGATAGCCTGGGTCACATTGAGATCCAAAAAGACGAGGTGTTGGGCGTCTTGAAAAATATTAAAGTAGATAAGTCCCCAGGGCCGGATGGGATCTACCGCAGAATACTGAAGGAGGCTAGAGAGGAAACTGTTGAGGCCTTGACAGAAATCTTTGGATCCTCACTGTCTTCAGGTGATGTCCAGGAGGACTGGAGACTAGCCAATGTTGTTCCTCTGTTTAAGAAGGGTAGCAAGGATAATCCAGGGAACTACAGGCCGGTGAGCCTTACTTCAGTGGTAGGGAAATTACTGGAGAGAATTCTTCGAGACAGGATCTACTCCCATTTGGAAGCAAATGGACGTATTAGTGAGAGGCAGCATAGTTTTGTGAAGGGGAAGTTGTGTCTCACTAACTTGATAGAGTTTTTTGAAGAGGTCACAAAGATGATTGATGGAGGTAGGGCAGTGGATGTTGTCTATATGGACTTCAGTAAGGCCTTTGACAAGGTCCCTCCTGGTAGACTGGTACAAAAGGTGAAGTCACATGGGGGCAGGGGTGAGCTGGCAAGGTGGATACAGAACTGGCTAGGTCATAGAAGGCAGAGAGTAGCAATGGAATGGTGCTTTTCTAATTGGAGGGCTGTGACTAATGGTTTTCCGCAGGGATCAGTGCTGGGACCTTTGCTGTTCGTAGTAGATATGAATGATTTGGAGGAAAATGTAACTGGTCTGATTAGTAAGTTTGCAGACGACACAAAGGTTGGTTGAATTGCGGGTAGCGATGAGGACTATCCGAGGATACAGCAGGATTTAGATTGTTTGGAGACTTGGGCGGGGAGATGGCAGATGGAGTTTAATCCGGACAAATGTGAGGTAATGCATTTTGGAAGGTCTAATGCAGGGAGGGAATACACAGTGAATGGTAGAACCCTCAAGAGTATTGAAAGTCACAGAAATCTAGGTGTACAGGTCCACAGGTCACTGAAAGGGGCAACACAGGTGGAGAAGGTAGTCAAGAAGGCATACGGCATGCTTGCCTTCATTAGCCGGGGCATTGAGTATAAGAATTGGCAAGTCATGTTGCAGCTCTATAGAACCTTAGTTAGGCCACACTTATTGGAGTATAGTGTTCAATTCTGGTCGCCACACTACCAGAAGGATGTGGAGGCTTTAGAGAGGGTGCAGAAGAGATTTACCAGGATGTTGCCTGGTATGGAAGGCATTAGCTAGGAGGAGCGGTTGAATATACTCGCTTTGTTCTCACTGGAACAACAGAGGTTGTGGGGCGACCTGATAGAGGTCCACAAAATTATGAGGGGCATAGACAGAGTGGATAGTCAGAGGCTTTTCCCAGGGTAGAGCGGTCAATTACTAGGGGGCATAGGTTTAAGGTATGAGGGGCAAGGTTTAGAGGAGATGTACGAGGCAAGTTTTTTACACAGAGGGTAGTGGGTGCCTGGAACTCGCTGCCGGAGGAGGTGGTGGAAGCAGGGATGATAGTGACATTTAAGGGGCATCTTGACAAATACATGAATAAAATGGGAATAGAGGGATACGGACGCAGGAAGTGTGGAAGATTTTAGTTTAGATGGGCAGCATGGTCGGCACGAGCTGGGAGGGCCGAAGGGCTGTTCCTGTGCTGTACTTTTCTTTGTTCTTTGGTCATCCTTCCCACTCCTGCCACTAAGAAGGATTCAAGATACGTCTAGGGGCTGGGTGGGGGAGGGGAGCGTCTCGGACATCTACAAAGAATTAATGGGGGCGGGGGAGACGCATATAGAGGAGCTGAAGTGTAAGTGGGAGGAGGAACTTGGGGGTGAGATGGAGGACGGCCTATGGGAGGAGGCATTGAGCAGGATCAACACGACCGCTACATGCGCAAGGCTTAGCTTGATCCAATTTAAGGTGGTGCACCGGGCGCACCTGATAGTGGCCCGGATGAACAGATTTTTTGGGGTGGAAGACAAGTGTGTCAGATGTGCGGGTGGACCAGTGAACCATGTTCACATGTTCAGGGCATGCCCAAAACTTAGGGGTTACTGGCAGGGGTTTGCGGATGTCATGTCCAGAGTATTGAAGATAAGGGTGGAAATGAGTTCAGGGGTAGCGATTTTTGGGGTGTTGGAAGACCCGGGTGTCCAGGAGGCGAAAGAAGCAGATGCTCTGGCCTTTGCCTCCTTGGTAGCCGGGCGACGGATATTACTGGCTTGGAGTGATTCGAGGCCTCCAAAGCCAGAGGCCTGGTTAACTAACATGGCGAGGTTTCTCGGCCCGGAAAAGATCAAGTTCGCCTTGAGAGGGTCGGTGTCAGGGTTCGCCCGGAGGTGGCAACCATTCATTGACTTCTTTGCGAAGAATTAATCGTCAGCAGGGGTGTGGGGTCGGGGGGAGGGAGGGAGAGGGGTGGGGGTGGGTTGTGATTACGGTAGCATATAGTAGGGGTTTAAATAGGCGGGCCTTGGAGGGACGGATGTTGGCGGCTGCATTATGACTATTGTTCTTTCTACTCTATTTTTTATACTGTTGTTGTTTGTAATGCCAAAAATACCTCGTTAAAATTGTTTGTTAAAAAAAAAGAATCACATTTTACCTCAAGGTTATTCAAAGAAGTTATGGATAGCTTAGGAATAAAACAATTTAAATCAACTGCATACAATCCAGAATCGCAGGGAGCGTTAGAAAGGTGGCATCAGACATTAAAGACAATATGAGGGCTTATTGTCAAGATTATCCAGAGGATTGGGATAAAGGAATTCCATTCGTACTGTTTGCAATGAGGGATGCATCAAATGAGTCAACCAAATTCAGTCCTTTTGAACTAATTTTTGGTCATGAGGTAAGAGGACCACTTAAATTGATTAAGGAAAAATTGGTGAGTGAGAAATCGGAAATTACATTATTGGATTACGTGTCAAATTTTAGGGAATGATTAAATAGAGCAGGTGAATTGGCTCGACAACATTTAAAAGTTGCACAAAATATGATGAAACGGGTAGCGGACAAGAAATCCAAAGTTCGTAGTTTTGCCAGTGGAGATAAAGTTTTAGTTTTGTTATCAGTGGTAGTGGAACCTTTAAAAGCTAGGTTTTGTGGACCTTATCAGATTGAAAGGAAATTAAGTGAGGTGAATTATGTGGTAAAAACACCGTATAGAAGGAAAACCGACCGAGTGTGTCATGTGAATATGCTTAAAAAGTACATTGAAAGAGGAGAGAAAAAGGAGGAGGTTTTAATGATTCTAACTCAAAGTGATGAACCAAATCCAGATGACTGTGAATTTGACATACCTCAAATTAAATTGGAAAATGAGGATGTTCTTAAAAATTGGAATAAATCGTTGAGTTACCTTCCAGAGGATAAACGAACTGACCTGAAAGAGTTATTGATATCACATGGGCATGTTTGTGGAGATAAATTGGAAAGTACTAAAATGGCTATACATGCTGTAGATGTGGGAAATGCTGTTCCAATCAAACAACATCCATATAGAGTTAACCATTTAAAATTGGCACAGGTTAACAAAGAGATTGAGAGTATGCTTAAAAATGGCATAATTGAAGTGGGTTGCAGCCAGTGGAGCTCACCCATAGTGATGGTACCTAAAGCAGATGATACCCAATGGTTGTGTGTGGACTATAGAAAGGTTAATGCAGTTACAAGAACGGACGCTTATCCTACTCCACGTTTGGAAGATTGCATTGAGAAAGTGGGACAATCAGCTTTTATTTCCAAACTGGATTTACTTAAAGGTTACTGGCAGGTACCTTTACCGAAAGGGCGAAGGAGATTTCAGCTTTTGTGACTCCAGATGGTATATCCCAATTCAAAGTTATGTCATTTGTCATGAAAAACGTCCCAGCCACATTTCAACGGTTAACTAACAATGTTGTTTCAAAATTACCCAATTGTGCGATATACATCAACAATCTGGTAATTTTCAGCCAGACATGGAAAGAACATTTAAAACATCTGATGGAGTTATTTGATCGACTTCAGGAGCCGGGTTTGGTGATAAACCAAGCCAAAAGTGAATTTGGAAAAGCCCAAGTCACTTTCCTTGGCCATTCAAATGGACAGGGTCGAATGGTCACACGGGATGTGAAACCAACAGTTATTGAGGAGTTTCCGATACCCTCAAGACGACGGGAAATAATGCGATTTCTTGACATGAGTGGATTTGTTCGAACATTGGAGAAAACTTTTTGTAGAGTGATTGCTTCACTGACGGACTTGCTCAAGAAGCGTAACAAATTCCAGTGGACAGTGGAATTTCAACAGGCATTCGACTGCCTGAAAGCTGTGATAACCAATGCTCCTGTGTTGGAGAATTACAAGGGACTCTGTGATCAGATTGAACTAAAGTATCTGACTTTAAAGAGAAATGCCTAGGCATGGAAAAATGGACGGATCGTGCAGAGACCTTCTTGTTCAGAGACTGTCAATCAGGAAGGATTTCAGTTGGAGGAAGCAAGAAAAATTGACTATATTGTTATACCTGTTCGCATGTGTTGTTTTTTAAAACGATAAAGTATATTTACTGTGTGCATTTCTTAAAGGATGGTGAAAAGGTGAAAAATGAAACCATCTTGAAGTTGATGTTTATTTATTTTTTCTTGGGGGAGGTGTCATGTGAAAGTACCTTTTAAGAAATAGGTGTATATAAATGGGTGTGTATAGAAGTATCTGTAGTGAGCGTACCTTTAAGAAATGGGTGTTTATTACTGCAATGATGGCAGAGAGTGGGTGGAGCTGGGCTGTCTGTCAGCTTTTTTCTTTTGTTTTAGGCTGTTTGCTGCAGGCTGTGTTTTAGTTTTGTTTTCAGAGCTGGATAGCTGCAGTCACAGCCAGAAGGTGTATTAGAGTCTCTCTCTGTAACCTAAAGACTGTAAATCGATCCTGGTGATTTAAAACTAATAACTGCTCTCAGTGGTGACTTTAACCTGATATGCTTCTGTTGAAAGATTTTGTTTTAAGTCTTATGGATGTTAAAAGGAAAGTAAGAATGACTTAGTGTTGTATTCTTTGGGGGTTGTATTTGAATTAATGGTTGCAAAGATGTTCACTGTATGTTTTAAAAAGGTTAACTTGAGTTCATAGAATAAACATTGTTTTGCTTTAAAAAATACTTTTCCATTTCTGCTGTACCACACCTGTAGTGTGGGCCGTGTGCTCCTAATGCCACAATCTAGTAAAAGTTGTGGGTCAGGTGAACTCCATGATACACTTTGGGGTTCTCTAAACCCTGGCCCATAACAAACCATTCATTATATCATTTGCCATCAAACCCCATTCTGTCAGCAATCAAACACACGCGTGCACACATTGCCAAAACTCATGGTTAATGGTCTTCTTGCAATCAAACACCTTGGTGGATTATACTCATATGTGATAACCAACCTCATGTACCAGCCATTTTAACAGCTAAGATCTGCCCTTTATTGCAGAAGGTCACCTTTCTGATGAAAAATGCCAGGCATTTAGTATATCTTTTGCGTATTTGTTTAAATGTTTCACAGATGATTAAACTTTCTCTTTCTTGTTATAATTCACATTTCTGCCTCTTCACTTTTACCATTTAGATCCTCTGTCCTTTGTTTTGCTCAGTTCCATAATGGAGCCTAAATGCTCCAATTCTGATGAAGGCTCTCCTCTAGCTGTCCCCAATAGCAGCCAGGCAGGCAACGGAATGATGACTTAAAATTAATTGGCAGTGGGGCATCCGCCCTCACTATTCTGCAGTGACCCATTCTTCTGACCCCTTCCATCCCAGCTAAACAATTGCCTTCATTCATACAGTCTTTCCTGTCAATATTACACAATATACTTTCTGCCCTTATTCAAAGTCGACACTGACCTGCTTCCCCATCAGACCATACGCAGTCAGTAGTTTTAATCCTGAAAACGTGCAGTCCACACCCCACACTATCTCTAACACAAGGCTGCATTTATAATTCTCGGTGATTAGAATGGCTCATTCAGATAAATTTGATGGTATATTGATTTTTCCATTAACTCTGAAATAAGGCTGCAGTATCGACATAATCCTGAGACAACGTGTTTGTATTACAGTGTAATAAATCCACGGAGGCAGAAGTCCTTTCACCAGAATCCTTTTTATTAACAAAATCAACAGCTTGCTATCTACACTGGGAGTGCAGAGGATCTGATACTCCCTGTTTTCTACAAAGAAGAGGTTTCCTGATTGGCCCACTAATCAGGGAACTCGTATTCCAATTGGCCAATCTCAAAGGCCTGGCCTAAGTCATTACACACAGGTTTGGGTATCTCGTGATAGAAAAGGGGCTGGAATCTCCAAACCCCGACGCCGAAATCACATTCGGCGATGGGGCAGAGAATCCCTGATGACCAAATCAGGGGCGGTGCCGCTTTGGTGATGCTCCGCCCTGCAAAAAGTGGCACACTCAAGGAGGACACCACACGCTGTATCCACGGCCTCAGGCCATTGCCTGAGGCCAACCCCGCGATGCTCCGTCCCCGGCCAGCTGAGTTCCCGATGGCATGGGACTCTCATGCTCTCACCCGTCGTGAACTCAGTGTGGCGGCTGCGGACTCAGTCCAGCACCGCCACAGTCGGGGGAGGGCCGATCCGCGGGCAGGGTGGCTTTATTCGGGGCTGGAGGCACTGTGGGGGGTGTCAGCCAGGGGCACGCGAACCGGCCGAAGGAGGGACTATTTTTGCGGTCCAGGTACGCGGGCTGCGTCCGCCATGAAGCACGGCGCGGCAACTGCAGGCCGCCGCCATGCACATGCGCAGCCATGGACCCGGCAATGCTCTGGGCTGTGTCAGCAGCGAGAGCTGCCATCCCCTTATTTATCAAGAACTTATCTATCTCTGTCTTAAAGACACTCAGTGATTTGGCCTCCACAGCCTTCTGCGGCAAAGTGTTCCACAGCCATTTTGGCACTGGACTAGCACCCTTGTGAGTTCAAAACCCAGCGTGGTAAGTTGTATAGGTGAATTTAATAAAGCTGTCTCGCAATTAAGTTACCCTTTAAAGCTGCTGGATTTGACTAATCTCCTTCAGGGTGGGAACGCACCAACTCTTGCTGGTTGTGTTTACATCTACATATGTACAAAAGCAAAATATTGCAGTTACTGGAAATCCAAAACTAAAATTAAAAATGCTGGAAAAACTCAGCTGGCCAGGCAGCCTGTTTTGGAGAGAAAAAGAGAGTTTTGCAGATGCCGCCTGACCTGCCGAGTTTTTCCAGCATCTTTTATTTTTATTTTGGGTTTACACCAAGTTGGCCTCAAGATCCACATCATGTGGCTTTCTGGTGTCATCTATATCTCAAGAACATTTTTATTTTAATTTAAGAAGACATTGCTATGATTAAAAAGTACTGCAGTCTTCACTTGAAGCACTGTGCGTTAGGGAAATAAAATAAATGTACAAAATTATCGAAGTGTTTGGAAGAGTAAATAGTGAATGATTGGTTCCACTGGTCAGTGAATCAGAAGAGGCAGTGCAGAAATTAGAGTGAGCTGGATGGAATGCACCATTTAAAATAGTTAACAAGTGTAACCACGGAACCATAGAATCCCTGCAGTGCAGAAGGAGACCATTCGGTCCATCGTGTCCTCAGCAATCCTATGAAAGAGCACCCGACCTAAGCCCACTTCCTCCCCCTATCCCCATAACCCTGCCTATCCTGCACATTTTTGGACACTAAGGGGCAATTTTAGCATTGGCCAATCCACCTAATCTATACATCTTTGGTCTGTGGGAGGAAACCGGAGCATCCAAAGGAAACCCACGCAGACACGAGGGGAATGTGCAAACTTTACACAGACAGTCACCCAAGGCCGGAATGAAACCCCGGTCCCTGACGCTGTGAGGCAGGAGTGCTAACCACTGTGCCACCATGTCGCAACCTTGGCAATCAAAATGCCTAGTCAGTGCAGAGCAGCAATCAACAAAGCCTTGGAATGCCCAAGAGTAAAGAAATAACTTTCAAACGGCTCTGGATCAGACAACACATCGAACACCATGTTCATTTCTGGACACATTAGCAGCACTCATATTCGATATGCACAGAGAAGATCTACACAGCAGATATCTAGTTGTATAAGTAGTGGTTATGAGGAAACAGTGGAGAAACCTTGTATGAAAGGTATGAGAGGTCATCATACCGGATGTAGAAAATTGCAAATCGTATGAGGAAGGCAAATTCAGAGAACTACTTTAAAATGTGGGAGAAGTTCTTCACTCGGGTAATTACATTTTTATCGTTGGCGCAAAACAGGGGATAGGAAATCGAGATCCTGTTTTATACCTCATCGATTTTCTCTTCCTTCGGGGAAGAGACAGGCACGGTGTCGAATGTATTGTCAATTTGCTACTACCAGCTTTTCATCCAGCAATAAAAGTTAAAATTAACCCCAAAGGATGATCAGCACATGAAACAGTCCCCCAGGTAAAATATTGGAGAAGAAAAACTTGGAAACATTTAATATCCAATTAAGTACACGCAAGCACTTCAGGAGAATTCTGAATTGATGAACTGAGGTGAACAGGCGATCTTGTGATGAGGAGCATAAATATAGGAACAGTACGAGAACATTACTGGAGAAGTCATAAGTCAATTAGAAGGAATGTCTTTATGCATAGTTTTATTAGAATATGGACTGCTTTACCACAAATATTAATCGCAGGTCAATCACAATTTTTAAAGGGTCAATTAGACAAACACTTGGGACTTCAGATCCATGGAGTGTGGTGGTGGTGGGGGGGGGGGTCACCCAAGACCTCCCACAAAGGTTAACCTCCCCCCTCCAACCTGCCATCTGCGCCCCCACATGCTGCAAACTGCAGTGCAAAAGTGCCAGAGTGGGGGGAGGTGGGGGATGTCGAGAATTCTCTTCATCCCCATTCCTGCCCCTCAGTCCCCTTTGCAAGGAAGTCGAAATCTGTTCAAAGCTATGCTCAATCTTTAGCCGGCACGACATTGAGAGGGTACTGCAGCTGCATCCGGCTGGTCCTCGCCTGTCTCCTGTGTCTTGGTGCCTAATCGTGTACGGAACCTTTTCCCAAACACAGGGACACAAAGGCCTGGTCATCCTGCCTGAGATCTACAGTAATGTAGCAGGACAACATTACCCCCTTCTCTTTTCATCCTGGCACAAAGCTACAATTAAATTCCACCATGCCACCACCACCCGTGTTCTTTTCTAGATCTTCCCATCTCTCTTCACTGTTTTAAATGTTCTTTTCCTTAGTTCTTTTTCAAGCAGGAAGACAAGTGATCTAACTTGCATCACCCTCACCGAAGTCTCAATTCATTTACAGCCATGGGCATGTACAATCAGCTCCGCTGTCTGGACACATGCCCAGTATTGGGTTTGCTGAGCAGACTGCTTTTTTACAACTCAGTGATGAAACCCAATCGCAAGGAGGGCAGAGAGGGGGGGGGGGGGGGGGGGGCTTTTGAAAGCCTCATTGAAAAAGGGGCGAATTGTCAATTAAGTGAGTGGGAAGAACTACTGGGCAGTGCCTCGTTCGCAACCGGCAGAGGAACTGACAGCATAATCTCTGCTCACAGAGAAACTACGAGGGGAAGGAGAGAGAGCTGAACTCTGCCTTTATTGAGAACTCTTTTACTCTGAGCAGCTCACGCATGCCCCAATATGTGGCGATAGGAACGGCCGGCTGTGTTCACATTCACACCACCACAAAACAATCATTCCCTGTTCTGTTCACTCACCTTTCTCCCTGTCTGATTTATGTCTGATTTCACGCTCCAGCTTTCGTTTGCTTCTCCTTGTTTTCACTGGGTCCCGAGAATGAAAGTACAGTGTTCTCAAGGGACTGTCAGCAAGCCAAGCGCTTAATTTAAATGGCAACACAAATTGGACGGGACACTGACCTCAGTTTAACCTACAGGACTGCAGGAACAGCAAATGGACACCAAACCATTTACTTTCCCGCGCGATTATATCAAACGACCGACGCCGCACAAAAATAGTTTCCAAACCGGAAATCTTTCTAGGATTCTTTCGAAAGCCCAGGTAAAATATTGAACCCTGACTTAAAAGAGTTTTTGAGAAAGCGATCACCTTGAATAACCCCGCCGACATAAACCGGACTCTGAATGAAAACACACACCGCGAATATCCATGATGATGTGCTGCTGATTTTCTTTTTGCTCAATTTAATGTTGTTTGCAAAGAAAGATTCCAAAAACAGACCGTGTGGAAAGTGACTAGAAATGGGGCGGCAAAAACGTGAGGGCAACGATTGAAATTATTGTCCATGTGATTCCCTCACTCTGTGGCCATTTGTTAACCCATTCTCGCGGCAGATGGTGGGGGTTGGAGTGTAACCTTCCATCTGCCCGCCTTTTTCCAGGTGCTGACTGACTGCAGAAGCTTTCTGTCCGCAGGCTTCTTTCACTCTTACCCTGCCCACCACTCGCTCCAAGTTTCTCACCGGAGGAAGGAGCTGCGCTTGGAAAGCTAGTGATTCGAAACAAGCTTAGAACAAAGGACAAAGAAAAGTACAGCACAGGAACAGGCCCTTCGGCCCTCCAAGCCAGTGCCGACTATGCTGCCCGACTAAACTACAATCTTCTATGCTTCCTGGGTCCGTATCCCTCTACTCCCATCCTATTCATGTATTTGTCAAGATGCCCCTTAAATGTCACTATCGTCCCTGCTTCCACCACCTCCTCTGGCAGCGAGTTCCAGGCACCCACTACACTCTGTGTAAAAAAACTTGCCTCGTACATCTACTCTAAACCTTGCCCCTCGCACCTTAAACTTATGCCCCCTAGTAATTGACCCCTCTACCCTGGGGAAAAGCCTCTGACTATCCACTCTATGCCCCTCATAATTTTGTAAACCTCTATCAGGTCGCCCCTCAACCTCCGTCGTTCCAGTGAGAACAAACCGAGTTTATTCAACCGCTCCTCATAGCTAATGCCCTCCATACCAGGCAACATCCTGGTAAATCTCTTCTGCACCCTCTCTAAAGCCTCCACATCCTTCTGGTAGTGTGGTGACCAGAATTGGACACTATACTCCAAGTGTGGCCTGTTGGACCTTAACCTTGTGTTTCTCACCAATGGCAGGGGGGTTGGCGGGAGGTATTTCATTGATGGGACCGAGTGAATAAGAATAGGGAGATATGAGCATGAAATAAACACGAATGGTCTGATTTCAATGCCCACATTAATAATAATGGCCACATTTTAATGGTTGAGTCCAATCCGGGGAGGCAGCGTTTATCAACACAACACAAAACAACCTTTGCATTGACATAAAGTTGGAGCAAGACAAGATTTTAGGGGAAGCGAGGAACCGCCAGGACCAAACGATGTGGAATTGTTACCAGGAAAATGAGTAAAAAGTGTATGTTTCCAACCGAATCTATCGCCCCATAACCGGCCAAGTTCAAACCCAGGGGGCGGCACCGCGTCCCCGGAGTGTACCCGCAAGGATCCCGGCTTCGGGTCTTTGGCACTTCAAACCGAAATGTAAGAGGACAGATTTACTTCTGATCCTTTCAAAAGATGTTCGTTAGAAAAAACGTCCAAAACATGTACTGAGCAACCACGGTCTCCAAACTATGCTGTGTGTGTGTGAATATAATCGATTCGTCCAACCCTAGCCTGAAATGTTGATGCCAATCGTAACAAAGTGATGTTTCAGTTGGAGAAGTCGAAGTCCCTCTCACTGCACCCAGCCCCACCTCCCTGCACTCACTCAGATAGATGTGCACGAACTACAGTTTAAAATGAGCGGCTCCGTGCTTTTCAAAGATGAAGACTGAAGTTGCAACCGTGCCCCCGCCCCCCACACTTCATATAATAACGCGTAACCCCCCCCCCCTCCTACGGCGAGGGGAGCTACTCCAATCAGGCACTGCCGCTCTGGGAAAGGGAGGGCACACGCACACGTCCAACCTCAGTTGCCGGAGCAATGTGACGAGATATAAAAGTGCCTCTTGCTGCCTTGTTGAGGACCTTCCGTTCTGGGGCCAGTTCCAATGGGAAGGAGAATGAAGAGCGACCCCTGATCCCAGGGAAAGAGAAACATGGGATGGATATCAGTCTCCTCCCGGGAAACCAGTCGGCGGCTCTTGAGGGAGCCATGGTAGACGGGGGCAGCCAGGAGACCTCCCTGGGCAAACTCCCCATGTCCAACAGAAGCAACCAGTCGCTGAGCGATTTGAAGTATTTGGAGGTGGACGAGCAGGGGATCATTGGGGACGGCTCTGCCGCTGTCAGGATCACCATCTCCATCGTGTACTCGGTGGTGTGCGCTCTGGGCTTGGTTAGCAATGTGCTGGTGCTGTACCTCATGAAGAGCAGGCAAGGCTGGAAGAAATCCTCCATTAACCTGTTCGTGACCAGCTTGGCAGCCACGGATTTTCAGTTCGTCTTGACCCTGCCGTTCTGGGCAGTGGACATTGCTTTGGACTTTAGCTGGCCCTTTGGCAAAGTCATGTGTAAGATAGTCTCCTCGGTGACCGTTATGAATATGTACGCCAGCGTCTTCTTCCTGACTGCCATGAGCATCGCCAGGTATTGGTCAGTGGCGTCCGCACTGAAACCCAAGAGGAGATTTTCCGGCTGCTCCGCTAAGTGGATGAGCTTGCTGATCTGGGTGTCTGCTATCCTGGCCACCATCCCCCACGCCGTCTTCTCCACCACCACCACCTACTCCAACGAGGAGTTCTGCCTGCTGAAGTTCCCCGACCAGAACGGTTCTGGCGAGTTCTGGCTCGGCCTCTACCAGATCCAGAAGATGCTGCTGGGCTTTCTCATTCCTCTGGTACTCATCACAGTGTGCTACCTGCTCCTCCTGCGGTACGTGACCAACAGGAAGGTGTGCAGCGCCAGCACCAACAGGAGGTCCAAGGTGACCAAATCCGTCACCATTGTCGTCCTCTCCTTCTTCCTGTGCTGGCTCCCCAACCAGGCTTTGACCCTGTGGGGAGTCCTGCTCAAACTCAACGCCCTTCAATTCAGCTACGAGTACTACATCACCCAGTCCTACATCTTTCCCATCACCGTCTGCCTGGCTCACACCAACAGCTGCCTCAACCCTATTCTCTACTGCCTGATGAGGAGAGAGTTTAGGAAGGCGCTGAAGGGCATGTTTTGGAGGATGACCTCCCCGACCATCATACACATGCGTCCGTTCACAGCCTCCAGCAAGCCAGAGCAGGATGCTCAGGGACGCGCCATCATTCCGGTAAAGCCAGTGCAGCCAGAGCTCCTGTACTGTCCCCCGGGGGTGGTGATGTGCAATGGGCGATATGACATCCTTCCCGCCAACTCTGGCGAACCGCGCTACTGAGAGCTCTCTCCAGTGAGGCGCGTTCAATTACTCACAGGGACGTTCTTTCACCTTCCTCAAATCATTCCCAATGGATCATTGAGTCTGCCTCGGGTTAACTCGCCGTCGGTTCACACTCTAAAAAATGCTTCTCATTTTTGTTTTGCCCTCATGGTTCTAGTCTTTATGATGATCCAAGTGGCTGTGGGTTCATTGTTATTGCAGCTGAAACCGCAACAGCGACAATTCCTGAAGTGAAAAGTTTGCCTTAACGGTAAAATAAAATCTCTTTACCTGCAGCTGACAGCGGGATATCAGCGAATTAACAACAGAAACCAGTCAACAGTCAGCACAAAACGAATGAGACTGTATAGTACCAGCAATCAGGTTGAGGCCAAGTTCCTTTAACAGCATCAAAACCCACGGCATTAGGTACTCGCGCTTTTGTTTAAAAAAAGTTTGTACGTTGGAAACATTGATTTCACTTTGTTAAAAAAAATGTTTGTGGAGGTTAAAAACTACGTTAGGAAATATAATTAGCCCGCAAACTTCAATTGCATGTTTGTTTTCATTTAATCCGAACAGCAAATGAATTAATTTGATTCTGCATTTCGTATAGAATAACAATTGGCCATCGGGGGAAGCAACAGCGACAGTACTGTGTTCACAGCCTCACAGAATCCGTATCTGCACAGAATTGTTTTCAATTCTAACTGCAGCCCATGTGTCCACATAACAGTTTAATCTTCGGCGTACCTGTTCTACTTGCCTTTTGAGTCCGAGATGCTGATTACTGTCTACCCCATCTTTAAAACAAATCATCTTTCGCATCCTACATGACAGACCAGTCATCTAAATCGCTCCAAACTGTGGAGCTCCTGACACAGATTTGGTTATGGTGCGAGATTCAATTTTATTTGACAATAATATTCCGTAGAACCGACACAATAATTGCGGTTACTCCAGGGCACACTGAACATTAGATGCTGCATACTAAAACTGTTCTTCTGCGGATAAGCTGTTTATTAGAAATTAACTACTTTATTCTAAATCTGCATATAATGGTCCTTGATAATACCATGGAATCCCTATAATGCACAAGGAGGCCATTCGGCCAATCGAGACTGTACCGACCCTCTGAAAGAGCATTCTATCTATACTGTTTCACGGATTCTGGAACAACTTTATAATAATGATATACTTCTTATATAGACTGTAGTGTCAGTGCCGAAAGATTCAGGAGGTTATTTCACAATTATTCACCACTTCTTGCACTTATATTGTAAATTAAACAAATCATGAAGCAAAATCATTTGAAAACATTAATTGTAATATACAATTGTTTATTAGAAAGAGGATTATAGTGTTAAATACTTCATTAATTTTGCATTGTTATACTACCTCTCATACTGTTGTAAAACAGTTTCAGATATGCATTGGTACATACTCGGTAGTAGTATCATTCAGGAGACAGGCTCACAATTTGACTGTGAAGGGCGCTCGCTTCTCCAGGATGTACTCTTGCACAGTTTGGACTTCACACTGGATGGAGTAGAACTGTAGTCAAAAGTACCATTCTTCATTTGAAGTTAGGGGTCCCTTAATGTATTATACATCAAAATGAAAAGTTTCGGAAGTTGGATTTAGTGTGCCACTTTTATATTGCTATAAATAATTCTTGGGTGCATGTTGATGATGTTAGTGGCAGCAAGCTGAACTGAATTTTAAAAATATGCTCATTTTTTCCATGCAACTACTTCGCCACTTAAAAAACTAAAACTAGGTTTAATGGATGCAGAAGAATAGATATTTCCTTCTGTACCATTCAATTTAAAAATAAATATTGCTTGTGAGTAACGGATATTTAAATGCTTAATGAAAATTTGCCTAGTGTGCAAATCCTAACTTCCAGCCCACAGCTTTTTCAATTCTTACTCTTTGTGATCCTGCACTTTAACTGCAGCCTAATGCCAGTGCTTAAAAGAATAACAATAAGTTGCATTTAATTTGTACCTTTTAGTAAAACGACACAAGAGACATGATTATGAGAATAAATGGACTCAGAACTTTATAAAGGAAACGTTAGCAAAGGTGAACAATTGATTGGTCAAAGGTATAAATTTAAGGAGTGTTGTAAAGGAAGAGAGAAGGATAGAAAAGTTGGGAGGTTTAGTGAGGGAATTCCAGAGCTGATAGCTGTTATGATCCTATGGGGAAATCATTAACCAGCAAAACAACATTTAATAATAATAATCTTTATTGTTGCAAGTAGGCTTACATTAACACTGCAATGAAGTTACTGTGAAAAGCCTCTAGTCGCCACATTCCGGCGAGAAATCAGAATGTTGAAATTACCGAACAGCACATCTTTCGGGACTTGTGGGAGGAAACCAGAGCACCCGGAGGAAACGCACGCAGACACAGGGAGAACGTGCAGACTCTGCACAGACAGTGACCCAAGCCGGCAATCGAACCTGAGACCGTGGTGCTGTGAAGCCACAGTGGTAACCACTGTTCTACTGTGCTGCACATTTACTGAATGGTCCCCAAATTCCACTTTTGGATTCCACTTTTTGTAACCTTTACATTAATAGGAACCAGAACCAATGCAAATTACACGTGAATTAACAGGCAAATGATACTCCAAATAAAAAAGTAAACGTCTCTTTAAGTAGTCAATACAACAAAACAATGTCTTGCACAATCACAAATATTCACATCACTTCCTGCACACATGTGGCACTATGTGGTTATATATTTCCACAATACACTGTTTTTATTAACACAGGTTGGATCAAGATTCCTATCTGATGACAGTTTTCACTTTTGACTTTCATGGGTATAATTATCATCAGGAAGGTACAGTTCTACAAAGCCTCTTTCCCTCAGGTCATGACAGTCCTGACAATGTAACTGTCAAGAGTTCCCTTTCGACCAAACAGCTAATAACACACTGGTTCACGTTTTGGTCACTTTGAGGAAACAGCCAGTTCTTTAGCTACTACTCACAAACTTTTCGAGGTTTTAAGCCTTTTTAGCCAACTCGCATTGTAACCCCAAGAGCTCCTATCTCGTTTTCTGCCAGGCAGAAAAACTGACCTCCTCCTGCAAATGAGTTGTTTCTTCTCCTTCTCCTCACAATAATTCTCTGTATTCCTTTTTCTGTCTCTGATTTTTCTTTGCATCTGCATCTATGCACTAAAAGCCTTCTGGTCCCAGCATCTCTGCTCATAGCTATCTTTTTCTTCAACATCCCTTATGTCTGCCAGCCACATGGCTTCTGGTCTTAATTTCCTCCCTGTTGATACTGTTTCCAGGTCAAGTGTTGGTAGGTCACATGGATCGGTATTTTTTATCATCCAAGAAAATTGCAATTGATCCCTCTCCGATTGAAGCAAAGTCTTAAAAGTCCTTTTCAAACATTCTTAAAACCAATGACAAATTCCATGGACATTTTGAAGAAATTAAAAATTTCCCTTATTGTGCTGCTGCCAGATGAAAGGTTGTTACTGGGTCTAGACTGAGGTACCGCCACCAAGGATGGAGCGAGAACAATCTGAAATGCTCAAGACAGTAGAAATACAGGGAGGCAGTGGCCAGGAGTTTCCATCCCCACCCACAGCAGGGATCTTCCGGCCCCACTGAAAGTCAAAGGATTTTCCTCTGGCCCACTGCACATCCCACGGCAGAAAATCCCAGCCTGTGTTCTTGAAGGATTGTAGGCAATTAGGGAGGTGGGGTAAAAATACAAAAATGAGAACTTAAAATCTGAGCTGTTGCTGGACTGAAAGCCACTGTGGGTAAGCGAGCACAGAGGTGGATGGGGCTAGGTGGGAGTTAGGGTACAGGCGGCAGAGGTCTGGAAGAGTTCTAGTTTCCAGAAAGTAAAAGATGGGAACTGGTCTGGGGGGCTTAAAAGGCTGTCTAGCTGACAGAAATAAATCATTTTACTCATAAAGAAATGTAATTTTGTGCAGGTCAAAAACAAGCAGTTTAATCATATATGAGAATGAAGATTTTCTCACTTTAATGCAGATACAGCACCAGCAACTTTCTTTTTACATTAAGGACATGCAGAAGAGAATATTCAAACTGAAGAGTTTTTTTAGGCTATCATAATTCATCTCAGTACCTTTAAAATAATATTTACTGACTTCACATCACTATCCAGGGTTTCTTACTGAAAGTATGCTCACGGATATTATGTGAAGACAGGTGTATTCATCCTCATTGCAGGTCAGAGGCTGGGAATTCTGTGGAGAGTCACACATCTCCCAATTCCCCAAAGCCTGTCCACCATACAAGCACAAGTCAAGAGTGTGATGGAACGCTCGCCACTTGCCTGGATGAGTGCAGCTCCAACAACACTCATCCACGACAAAACAGCCTGCTCGACTGGTACCCCATTCACAAACATTAACTCCCTACACACCGACACACAGTAGCAGCAGTGTGTATCATCTACAAGATGCACTGCAGGAATTCACTCAGGCTCCTTCGACAGCACCTACCCAACCCATGGCCACTACTATCTAGAAGTACAAGGGCAGCAGATGCAGGAGAACACCACCACCAGGAGGTTCCCTTCCAAGCCACACACAATCCTGATTTGTATCTATATCATTGTTCTTCCAATGTTATTAGATCAACATCCTGGAACTCTCTCCCTAACAGCATGTGGGTGTTCCTGCACTACATGGACTGCAGTGTTCAAGAAGGTAGCACATCACCAGCACCTCAAAGGCAATTAGGAATGGGCAATAAATGCTGACCTAGCCAGCAACACACACATCCCATGATGAATAAAAAAACTGAGGTAACCAGTCACATTCACTGTTCATATTAACATGAAAAAACATTTGCTTGATATACCATAGGTTGGTAAGTACCCAAGAATCTATACTGGGGCTTCAAGAGAGTGGAGGAGACACTTATTTTCTACAAAAAAACTTTGAGGCACACTTGGAGGTCAATATTAACTTAACTTGTCCTTTTAGAAATCTATGGGATCGGGTGCAATGCTAGGTTTACATCTATGAATGTAAATGTAATGTAACATATTGTGGGGTGTAAAACAGGCCATGCACCTAATCCCATTGGTTTCCTGAATAGCAAGTTTGTAAAATTAACACCCCCTACAAGTGTCCTGGTGCTATCATCAACCAAAAAGTGAAAGAAAATGAATATATATTGCACTTCAGTGTGTTTCTAAGTCTATACCATAAAGTTTGCAGAGAGATGTGGTCATCATTGTTTTTTACCTTTTGTATTAAGAAATAGATTAACATCTGAAGAGCGAAAGTCAAGCATTTAGTCAATGACATTTTGTTGTTAATGTGGCACTGGCCGTCCTTTATGTAAGCAAAACATGTACAGCAAAAGAAGATTTTATTAAAAAAACCTTTTATTACCTTGCAGATCTTATGGTATTCAGTCTCAAACGAGTGACACTATAATGATCTTTATGCATGATTCTCCCTGATTTACATTTAATCACCTGATGAGACTAGCATGCCGATGTATTGAATAGCCTGTGCATTTATCGATACTGCCCAAAAAGTAACTAATCCATTAGTGGTTTGTGAATCTCAAGATTAAAAAAACAAGTCTGTGGTGCAATTGAGATACCATTCACAGGAATCTGTCCCCCACTACAACTTGCTGGCTGATGTAGACATTAATAATGGTGAGAATTGATCACACACCATTGTTTTTTCACCAGAATCCAGACCCTGGTTGATACCAGGTTGAGCTATCTCGTCCTAATATACATATGGGTCCCTCTTAGAAGCTATAACATTGCACTCAGCAGTGTGAAACCCCAATATCTGTCATAGCAAATAAATTGTGTGGCTGGAGTTTTGTTTGAGACGTTCATTATAGTTTGATGTCAGACTCTCAGAAGACTACCAACTCTTCTCACATGTACAAAAAGTTTATGGTTATATGTAAAAGCCATGTATAATGTAAACTTATTTACAATAAATGTTTCCCCATTATTGTAGAATGTCTGTGTTTTTGCACCAATAAGATAAATATCTACATCAAAGAATTTCCAATAACAAAATGAAGAGAGACAAAATCAGGTTATTTCTGCCTTTTCTAAGCTCATAGATCCCAGGTGTAGGTCAGTGGCTGTATTCTTATTTCTGACTCAAAGCTGTGGATTTAAGACCCACTCCAAGACTTGACCACATAATGTAGGCTGATAATTAATTGCTGTACTGAGGCACTGCTACCTAATTGCCTTTTGAATGAGAAATTAAAGCAAGGCCCTGATAATCCTTGCAGATGGACATAAAATATTCCACGGTATTATTTGAAGAAGGGTAGGACAGTACCTCCAGTAGTCTGATTAATATTTACTCGTCAACTGATAGCACCAGAAAAAAAAGATTAATTCGTTATCTTTGTAATTAATGTTTGTGTACCTTGAGGCACTTATGCTAAATTAATAACAGCTGTTAACGTCAAAAGTGCATCATCGGACAGGCAGCACGGTGGTGGTGCAGTGGGTTAGCCCTGCAGCCTCACGGCGCCAAGGTCATGTTCGATCCCGGCTCTGGGTCACTGTCCGTGTGGAGTTTGCACATTCTCCCCATGATTGCGTGGGTTTCGCCCCCACAACCCAAAGATGTGCAGGCTCGGTGGATTGGCCACGCTAAATTGCCCCTTAATTGGAAAAAATGAATTGGATACACTAAATTTTTTTTTTTAAAGTGCTCCATCGGCTATGAAAAGATTTGATGCATTCTAAGGATATGAAACATGCCAAGTAAATGTATTTTCTTTCTTTCCTGGATTTGTAAGAAGGTTGAGCAAGAGCTCCACGAGTGTTCAATTTGGGTATTCACACTGTTCTGAGTTAACTCAGTCCAGAGACTGATTATTGATTGAATCCGTCAATACATATCTTAAAATACTGCTTGACATCCTAGTCATGTCTAAAATATTTGCTTTTGTAAATTATTTAAATGTAAATAAAATGGATTAGTTGTTTTAGTCTCTACAAATTTGGTTTAGTCTGTTATGTTTCTTCATCATCCAAAATACAGAATATGTATCAATAACTACTATGTAAATTCCAACACAAAATGCATCTTTATCCACTTCAACTTTAATTCCTGGCAGCCATCATTCCTCACATGGACCATGATGCACGATCAATTGCACAAAGACGAGAGTTGAATACAACTGAGGCTTTATTGCTCTAAGATGTGTGGCCTCGCACAGCAGCTGGCAAAATGGCTGTTACACGGAGGACACACATATTTATACTCCACCTACTGGGCAGAGCCAGCAGGCAGGGACTACCGTCATACATGTAGTACAGGTCCTACTATACATCACCTAATATAGGTGCAACAGTGGTCTACTACATTCACCCCCTGTTAACATTGAGTCCGGCGGGGGTGGTGGAGAATTATATACAACTGAATTTTACATGTACAATTTTTGTGAGAAAAAAAATGTCTTTTGAAGTCCAGTGGACCAGTTAGAGATTCAACCGCTCCGGAGCCTTGATGTGCCGCTGGGAGCGACGCAGTGGTGGTGGCGATGCCGATGCTGGTCTGGTCTTCGGTGACTCCAGGAGCGTGCTGAAATCCTCTTTATCCTTGGGCAGGGCGAGGACGGATGGTCCTGGGGTGGTTGCTACTGGGAGCGCCGGGGGAGGAGAGGGTGGCGCAGAGCCGGAGGGGTGTGTGTGTGGGAAACCTGCTGGTGCCAAGTCCCTGAGGGAGACAGTATCCTGGCGGCCGTCTGTGGGTTCGCATGGAGCAACTGCACCAACGGGTCTGCCTTGTGGATTCGGACCTGCCTACGGGGAAGGATGGGTCCTGGAGCTGCGAGCCATGTCTGGAGCGACACCCCGTATGGGGACCTCCTGGGGAAGGCAAAGAGACGTTCATGGGGTGTGTTAGTGGCGGTGCACAGTAGTGACCGAATGGAGTGTAGTGCATCAGGCAGGACCTCCTGCCAGCGGGAGGTCGGGAGGTTCCTGGACCGTAGGGCCAGTTGGACAGCCCTCCATACCGTCCCGTTCTCCCTCTCTACCTGTGCGTTTCCCTGGGGGTTATAGCTTGTCGTCCTGCTGGAGGCGATACCCCTGCTGAGCAGGAACTGATGCAGCTCATCACTCATGAATGAGGATCCCCTATCACTGTGGATGTAGGCGGGGAAACCAAACAGAGCGAAGATTGTGTTGAGGGCTTTAATGACGGTGGCAGACGTCATGTCGGGGCATGGGATGGCGAAGGGGAATCTGGAGTACTCATCGACCACACTGAGAAAATACGTGTTACGGTCGGTGGAGGGGAGGGGCCCTTTGAAATCCACGCTGAGGTGCTCAAAGGGGCGGGAGGCCTTCACCAGGCGCGCACGGTCCGGCTGGTAGAAGTGCGGCTTCCACTCCGCACAGACCTGGCAGTCCCTGGTGATTGTCCGTGCTTCCTCGACGCAGTAGGGCAGATTGCGGGCCTTAATAAAATGGTACAACCGTATGACTCCCGGGTGACAAAGGCTGTCGTGCAGGTCCCAGAGTCGGTCTACTTGTGCGTTGGCCCATGTACCTCGGGATAGGGCCTCAGGGGGCCCGTTGAGCTTGCCGGGGCGATACAAAATCTCGTAGTTCTAGGTGGAGAGCTTGATCCTCCACCTCAAGATCTTATCATTCTTGATCTTGCCCCGCTGTGTGTTATTGAACATGATGGCTACCGACCGTTGGTCAGTGAGGAGAGTGAATCTCCTGCCGGCCAGGTAATGCTTCCAATGCCGCACAACTGCAACGATAGTTTGGGCCTCTTTTTCAACGGATGAGTGCCGAATTTCTGAGGCATGAAGGGTGCGGAAAAAGAATGCCACGGGCCTGTCTGCCTGATTGAGGGTGGCGGCTAAGGTGACGTCTGATGCGTCGCTCTCCACTTGAAAGGGCAGCGTCTCGTCTACTGCGTACACCCCGGCCTTGGCGATATCGGCTCTGGTACGGGCGAAGGCCTGTTGAGCTTCAGCCATCAGGGGAAAATGGGTGGACTGTATGAGCGGGCGGGCCTTGTCCGCATAGTTTGGGACCCACTGGGCGTAGTATGAAAAGAACCCCAGGCAGCGTTTGAGGGCCTTGGGGCAGTGGGGGAGGGGGAGCTCCATGAGGGGGCGCATGCGGTCGGGATCGGGCCCCAGAACTCCGTTCTGGATCACATAGCCGAGGATGGCTAAGCGGTTCGTGCTGAACACACACTTCTCCTTGTTGTAGGTGAGGTTTAGGAGAGTGGCGGTGTGGAGAAATTTGGCAAGGTTGGCATCGTGGTCCTGCTGATCATGGCTGCAGATGGTGACGTTGTCTAGGTACAGAAAGTTGGCCCACAAACTGTACGGGTCGACCATTCGGTCCATCTCCCTTTGGAAGACTGAGACCCCGTTGGTGACGCCGTAGGGAACCCTGAGGAAGTGTTGGAGGCGACCGTCTGCCTCGAAGGCGGTGTATGGACGGTCCGCTTTACGGATGGGGAGCTGGTGGTAGGCGGATTTGAGGTCTACCATTGAGAAGACCCGGTACTGTGCAATCTGATTGACCATATAAGATATGCGTGGGAGGGGGTACGTGTCGAGCTGCGTGTACCGATTGATGGTCTGGCTGCAGTCCACGACCATTCTGTGTTTCTCCCCAGTTTTAACTACTACCACTTGGGCTCTCCAGGGGCTGTTGCTGGCCTCGATGATGCCTTCCCGAAGCAGCCACTGGACATCGGACTTGATGAAGGTCCTGTCCTGGGTGCTGTACCATCTGCTCCTAGTAGCGACAGGTTTTCAATCCGGGGTTAGATTTGCGAAGAGGGAAGGTGGATTGACCTTTAGGGTCGCGAGGCCGCACAGAGTAAGGGGTGGTAGGGGCCCGCCGAATTTCAGGGTTAGGCTCTGGAGGTTACACTGGAAGTCCAGGCCAAGTAGTAGGGCAGCGCAGAGATTAGGGAGGACGTAGAGGCGGAAGCCGCTGAATTCTACGCCCTGGACCGTGAGTGTGACCGTACAGTAACCCCAGGTCGCCACGGAATGGGACCCGGAGGCCAGGGAGATTCTTTGATTGGCAGGGTGTACCGCGAGGGAGCAGCGCCTTACCGTATCCAGGTGGATGAAGCTTTCGGTGCTCCCGGAGTCCAGCAGGCAAGAGGTCACGTGTCCATCGATTTTAACGCTGGTAGATGCGGTAGCCAGGTTGTGCAGACGCGACTGGTCGATGGTCACTGAGGCGAGTCATGGTTGGTCGTCGCTGGTGTCGGATGATGGGGTGCTGGAACGCTGGTGGTGCCCATGTGCCACGGGGAGACAAGATGGCGGCGCCTGAAGATCTTGGGGAGGACAAAATGGCGGCGCCCATGGGCCGCACGTGGCGGGGTTTGAAAAAGATGGTGGCACCCATGGGCCGCATGTGTTGCACGGAGGGGAAGATGGCGGCACCCACTGGCCTCGCTTGGTCTGAGGGGGAGAAGATGGCGGCACCCATTGTCCTAACGCCAACTGCGCAGGCCTGGCACACCGCGGCGAAGTGCCCCTTCTTACTGCACACCTTAAAAAGGGCAGCGCAGGCCGTGCAGCGTTAGCGGGGGTGTTTCTGCTGGCCGCAAAAGTAACATCGGGGACCCCCGGCATTCGTTCACTGGCGCGTGGCGCAGGTGTATTGGCTGGGTAAGGCCACCGCAGGGGCGGCCATCTGTGGGGCCCATGATGCGTAGGAGGGGTGGGCCGCGCGGCTGTGGGTGTAGGCCTGGATATTGCGCAAGGCGACCGTCATAGAGAGCGCTAGCTTCTTTGTCTCTGTGAGATCGAGCATGGCCCCCTCTAGAAGTCGCTGGCGTATGAGGTCCGACCCAATCCCCGTAACAAACGCGTCCCGCATAAGGAGGTTTGAATGTTCAGTGGCCGTAACGACCTGACAGTCACAGTCCTGGACTAGTGGGATTAGGGCCCGCCAAAAGTCTTCTATGGACTCACCAGGGAGTTGAGAGTGAGTGGCGAGTACGTCCCTGGCGAAGAGCGTGTTCGTCTTCTGGGTGTAATTTTCTTTGAGTAGCATCATGGCTTTGGCATTGGTTGGAGCATCCTGGATCAGCGGAAAGACGTTGGAGCTCAACCTCGAGTACAGTATCTGTATTTTCTGAGCCTCCGGAACAGGGCTTGGCGCCGAGTTGATGTACGCCTCGAAACAAGCTAGCCAGTGCTGGAAGTCCTTTCTGGCGTCGCTTGATTGTGGATCCAGCTGCAGGCGATCCGGTTTGATACGGAGGTCCGTCTTCTGAAAATCTTAGAGCAATAAATTGATGCACGATCAATTGCACAAAGACGAGAGTTGAATACAACTGAGGCTTTATTGCTCTAAGATGTGTGGCCTCCCACAACAGCTGGCGAAATGGCTGCTGCACGGAGGACACACATATTTATACTCCACCTACTGGGCGGAGCCAGTAGGCAGGGACTACCGATGTACCTGTAGTACAGGTCCTACCATACATCACCTAATATAGGTGCAACAGTGGTTTACCACAGACCAGCTACACTTTATTCCAACCACGCTGCTGGAGAGTTTGGTGCTGATCAGTGAGGTGGTGTAAGGCCAAGGCACCTGGTATGTTGACATGGACCCATTTTAGTGCTGTGATTGAAGTTCCACCAAGTTAGCCACAATCTCCCTGGAAGAAGGCATCCTTCTAATGCCTTGTGACATGAACCAAAATGAAAACCTAACTAGCTGTCTAGCTGGACCTATCAAAGTGACAATACCTGTGCTAGTGCATGGTCTGCATGAGAATTATGAAAGTGCATGCACAGAACGAATCAACTTCACTGAGGATTCATTGTTTAGTAGATTCAATGCCTGAAGTTGTAATGGTGAAGGCCCTGGTGGAGAGAAAATATATGAATTAGTCTTGGCAAGGTAAGAATGTTGCAACTTTTGAAGATCATCATATTGCACTCAAATTTGAAATCAAGTTAACATTGTTGAATGTTGTATGACGTGTGGGTTGCTAATATTTAATTCTGCCATATGGCAGCTGAAAGCTTCCAGTCTCCCCATCTTTGATGATCAAGCCAATCGTGTGTTTCCACCTCTTCAGCTGTCAACTGTGGACATCATCTTTGGATCTCTCCCTATCCCTTGTGTTCTGTGCTCTTCTCGTGCAACGGGGGATGAACAGACCTCTGACTAATGCTCACTCAGTAACTACAGTCATGGCATCATTAAGATAACCATTTGTAAATCATGCCAGAAACCGGCTGACAAGTACATTGAATATTCAGTGTATTCTTATCGATGCAATCTTTTTTTTTAATAAACAATTTTATTGAGGTATTTTTGGCATATAAAACAGCAACATTATACCGTAGTGTACAAAAAGCAAATAAGATGCAAGCATCGGTTCCCCTCTCGCAAGAACCTGCCTAAGCAACCCCGTACTCTACGCTACCCTAACCCCCCTCTCCTCCTCCCTCCCCTGCTGACGATTAATTCTCCGCGAAGAAGTCAACGAATGGCTGCCACCTCCAGGCGAACCCTGACAACGATCCTTTCAAGGTGAACTTAATTTTCCCCAGCCCGAGAAAGCTCGCCATGTCCGAAAACCATACTTCAGACTTCGGGGGCTTTGAGTCCCTCCATGCCACCAGTATTCGTCGCCGTGCTACCAGGGAAGCAAAGACCAAGACGTCGGCCTCTTTCTCCTCCTGGCCTCCCGGGTCCTCCGAAACGCCCAAAATTGCCATCTCAGGACTCATTGCCACCCTAGTTTTCAATACCCGGGACATGATGTCCGCGAATCCCTGCCATTACCCCCTTAGTTTAGGACACGCCCAGAACATGTGTACATAGTTCGCTGGTCCTCCAGCACATCTAGCACATTTGTCCTCCAGCCCAAAGAATTTGCTCATCCGGGACACCGTCATGTGGGCCCGATGTACGACCTTGAACTGGATCAGACTGAGCCTGGCGCATGTTGGGGTGGTGTTTACTCTACTCAAAGCGTCTGCCCATATGTCGTCCTCCATCTCCCACCCGAGCTCCTCCTCCCACTTAAGTTTCAGTTCTTCGGTTTGTGCCTCCTCTGCTCCCATTAGGTCTTTATGAATGTCGGAGACTCTCCCCTCTCCCACCTCTCCTCTGGAAACTACCCTGTCCTGGATCCCCCTTGGTGGGAGGCGTGGGAAGGATGGTACCAATATGCGTTCGAAATCCCGCACCTGCAAGTACCTGAAATCATTCCCTCTCGCCAGCCCGAACTTCTCCTCAAACACCCTCATGCTCGGGAAGCTCCCTTCCAGGAACAGATCGCTGATCCTCGCAATCCCCGCCCTCTGCCATACTTGGAACCCTCCGTCCATATTCCCCGGGGCAAATCAGTGGTTACCGCAGATTGGGGACCAAACCAATGCTCTCACTTCCCCTATATGCCTCCTCCACTGGCCCCAGATCCGTAGAGCCGCCACCACTGTAGGGCTGGTGGAGTATTGTGCCGACGGGAGCGGAGAGGCGCCATAGCCAAGGCTGCCAAACTGGTTCCCCTGCACGAAGCAGCCTCCATCCACTCCCAAACCGATCCCGGACCCACCATCCATTCCCTCACCATGGCTATGTTAGCTGCCCAGTAGTAGTTGCTAATGTTCAGCAACGCCAGCCCCCCATCCCCTCGGTTCCTCTTGAGCATCGCCTTCCTCACCCGTGGGGACTTTCCCGCCCAAACAAATCTCAGGATAATTTTATCGAGCCTCTTAAAGAAGGATGAAGATGGGGAGACAGTGAAATATGAACAAGAATCTCGGAAGAATCGGCATATTCACCGTCTGCACTCTCCCCGCCAATGACAGCGGGAGCGCATCCCATCTCCGGAACTCGTCCCACCACTTGCTCCACCAACCGGGACAAGTTTAGCTTATGCAACCTACCCCAGTCTCGCGCTACTTGTATCCCTAAATATCTGAAGCTTTCCCCTACCAGCCTGAACGGCAGCCCCCTCAGCCTACTCTCCTGACCTCTCGCCTGCACCACCCACATCTCGCTCTTTGCCATGTTCAATTTATATCCTGAGAACCGACCAAATTCCCTCAGGGTTTCCATGATTCTGTCCATCCCTGTCATTGGGTCGGACACGTATAACAGCAGGTCATCCGCACATACCAAGACTTTATGTTCCGCTCCCCGCTGGACCAGCCCTTTCCAGTCCCTTGAAGCTCTCAGAGCAATTGCCAGCGGCTCTACAGCCAGCGCAAACAGCAGTAGGGAGAGGGGGCATCCATGTCCAGTCCGCGGTGCAGTCTGAAGTAGTCAGATGATATCTTGTTCGTCCTCACACTATCCTCTTGGGCCTGATATAGCAGCCTAACCCAGTCAATGAATCCCACCCCGAACCCAAAACGTCCCATCACCTCCCATAAATAGTCCCACTCAACCTGGTCAAAAGCTTTTTTGGCATCCATTGCTACCACTACCTCTGCCTCCCTGCTCTCCGGGGGGCATCATAATCACATTGAGCAGCCTCCTTAGATTGGCCACTAGTTGCCTGCCCTTTACGAACCCGGTTTGGTCCTCCGCAATCACGTCCGGTACACAGTCCTCAATTCTAGACGCCAAGATCTTGGCCAGTAACTTAGCGTCTGCGTTAATCAAAGAGATTGGCCTATAGGACTCACATGCCTCCGGGTCTTTATACTGTTTCAGTATAAGCGAGATAGTGGCCTGCGACATCGTCGGGTGTAAGACCCCTCTGCTTCTTGCCTCATTGAACACCCTGACCAGCACCAGCCCCACTATCTCGAAGAACTTTGTATAAAACTCCACCGGGTATGCGTCCGGCCTTGGGGCTTTACCCGACTGCATGACCTTCAGGCCCCCAGTACTTCTTCGGTCCTGATCGCGGCCCCCAGCCCGTCTACCAACCCCCTACCTACTCTTGGGAAGGTCAGTCCGTCCAAAAAGCGCCTCATCCCCTCCAGTCCCGTGGGGGGGGGGGTTCTGAGGTGTACAGCTTGCTATAGAAGTCCCTAAACACCTTGTTCAGTCCTACCGGGTCCCCCCCCCAGGTTTCCCTCCCCGTCGATTACCTTTCCTATTTCCCTAACCGCTTTTCTCTTTCTTAGTTGTTGTGCAAACATTCTTCTGCTGGCCTTCTCCCCATGCTTGTATATTGCGCCCTTTGCCCTTCTAAGCTGCTTTACAGCCTTCCCTGTAGACAACACCCCAAACTCAGTCCGCAGCCTCTGTCATTTCCTAAGTAACTCTGGCCTCGGGGACTCCGCATAGCTCCTGTCCGTCCGTAAAATTTCCTTAATCAGTCGGTCCGTTTCTGCCCTGTCTGTCCTGTCCCTATGGGCTCGGATTGAAATCAGCTCCCCTCTCACCACTGCCTTCAGCACCTCCCAGAGCACTGCTGCTAAGACTTCTCCAGTATCATTTACCTGCAGGTAATTATGCATGCATTTCCTCAACCTCTCACACATACTGCCTCGTCCACCATCAGCCCAACTTCCAGCCTTCATTGTGGGCGCTGAAAGCTATCTTTGCAAATCTGCAGATCAACCCAGTGCGGGGCATGGTCCGAGATGGTAATTGCTGAATATTCTGCACCCGTCATCCATGTCAGCAAGTCCCTGCTCATGATAAAGTAATCGATTTGGGAATACATCTTGTGGACGTGAGAATAGAACAAAAACTCCTTCGCCAACGGCCGACTAAATCTCCATGGGTCAACTCCCCCCATTTGCTTCATGAACCCTCTCAGTTCCTTTGCCATCGCTGGCACCCTACCCGATTTTGAACATGACCAGTCCAGGCCAGGATCAAGAACTGTGTTAAAGTCCCCACCCATGATCAGTTTGCGTGAGTCCAAGTCAGGGATCTTCCCCAGCAACCTCTTAACAAAATCTACGTCATCCCAATTAGGGGCATATACGTTGACCAGGACTACTCTCACCCCCTCGAGCTTACCCCTAACCATAACAAATCTGACACCCCCGTCCGCAACTGTGCCCTCCGCCTCAAATTGGACCCGCTTGTTGATCAAGATCGTAACCCCCCTGGTCTTAGTGTCGAGCCCCGAATGGAAGACCTGACTAATCCAGCCCTCCCTTAATCTGACCTGGTCAGCCACTTTCAGATAAGTCTCCTGTAACATGACTACGTCCGCCTTCAAAACTCGTAAATGCGCGAAAACATGCGCCCTCTTGACTGGCCCATTTAGCCCTCTAACATTCCAGGTGATCAGCCTGGTCAGGGGGCACCTTGCCCCCCCCCCCCCCTTTGCCGATCAGCCATCTCCTTTCTTTGGCCAGCCCCCAAGCCACGTGCAAGCTTCCTCTGGCCCGCCACCTGGCCGCCTCCACCACTGACCTCCTCACTGTTACCATGCCCAATTTCCAACATTGTCAGCAGACCTACTCCCCCCCTGACATAAACTAGCTAAATGAACACTGCCAACCATTCCTATCTGTACGCAAAAATAGATCGCAAAAACTCTCCGAAAAACACCCCCCCCACATCCGAACCATTCTAACTATTCTCTTTTTCTAACAAAACTCAAACACAAAAGCAAAAAACAGACATGAAGAGAAAAAAGACAAAAAACACATTAAAACCAAAATACAAAAGCATGAAAAAACATGCAGGCATCTCTCAGAAACAAGAGAGAAAGAATTAAAAGTTCCAACACGAGTCCAAGAGTCCTCAGCTCGGGACCAGCCCTTGCATCTTTGCAAAGTCCATTGCCTCCTCGGGTTCCTCGAAATAATGGTGCTGGCCCTCATGCGTAACCCACAGTCGCGCCAGATAGAGCAGCCCAAATTTCACCTGCTTCTTATATAAAATCTCTTTAACTTGCCTATTGCCTGCCCTCCTTCTGGCCGCCTCTGCGCTCAGTCTTGGTAAACGCGCAGGGTGCTATTGCCCCAGTTGCAGCTCCACGTGCTCTTGGCCCATTGAAGAACCCGCTCCTTATCCAGGAACCTGTGGAACCGGACCACCATCACTCCTGAGGGACCCCCTCGCTGCGGCTGTCTCACCTGCGCTCTATGTGCCCTGTCCACCTCCGGCGGGCGAGGGAACACCTTGTTCCCCAGCAGTTTCTGGAACATATCTGCCACATACGCAGCAGCATCCAGCCCCTCGACCCCCTCCGGGAGGCCAACGATTCTTACATTCTGCCGGCGAGACCTGTTCTCCAGGTCCTCCAGCTTTTCCAGGAGCATTTTTTGTTGGTCTCTCAACCTTCGAACCTACATGTCCGCCACCGTTTGAAAGTCCGCCTGCTCCTCCACCGTCTTCTTCAGCTCCTGGATCTTCTCAGCCTGGGCATCCAGCTTTTTCTCCATTCGGTCAAACGATTTCTGAAGCAGTTCCAAATGATCACTTTTCAGTGCTAAGAAGCTCTCCTGTGTAGCCTGCAACAAGTGCTCCATTGTCGGCTGAGCTGGCGGTGCCCGGGTCTGGACATCGGCCATATTGGTTTCACTCACAGCCTCCCCTTTGCCCTTGCATGTCCGCTTCTTCAGCTGTTTGCGATCCTTCCTACTTCTTAGTTCCATAGACCTCTGTATGGATTCAGTGCCTGAGTGCTATTACTTTCCAATCCAGTGCTTAAAAAGTCAGGGGAAAAGGTCCAAAAGTCCGATCGGAGCGGGAGCCACCAAGTGTGCGACTTACTCCCTCATGGCCACCACCGGAAGTCCCTTATTGATGCAATCTTATGTAAAGTTCAAGCTTATAGGCATATAATCCTCAACACCAAGATTAATATTCATTGGAAGCTGTGCATATTCTGCTTGTTGTGTGAAGCAGATCTTAGGTGGTCACAGCTGCAAGATTCACAACAAACTGTTGATCCTACAGATATAATTCGTTATGCCAAAGAATGGGACTTTTACTAAATATTTGGATTAGTTAGTTTGTTGGTGCTGAATAGCAGCAGGAGGTTTGCATTGTCTGTCATTTTCGTTGGATGGATGGTGGAACATTTACAGCCTGCATCTTTCAACAGCTCAAATTGAGCGCATAAGGATATGTTGCAAATATCTATGAGCACAAGTATAGACTAGATAACTGGCTCAGAAGTCATCTGACATTGTTTTATCTGACAAATATTTTGCGGCTAGCACTGATGCACACTTTCCTGAACCAGCTCCTGAGAGATTTTAACAACCATCAGTAGATATGCAAGATTGTGATATATCTTTCTGATCATAAAGACAATCAAACGTAAACTTCAAAATCTGTATCTATCGACCAGTGACTTCATGCATATCATGGGCACGGTAGCACAGCGATTAGCACTGTTGCTTCACAGTGGCAGGGACCCGGGTTTGATTCCCGGTTTGGGTCACTGTCTGTGCGGAGTCTGCACATTCTCCCTGTGTCTGCGTGGATTTCCTCCAGTTTCCCCCCCCCCACAAGTCCCGAAAGACGTGCTTGTTAGGTGAATTGAACATTCTGAATTCTCCCTCAGTGTACCCGAACAGGCGCCGGAGTGTGGCGACGAGGGGATTTTCACAGTAACTTCATTACAGTATTAATGTAAGCCTACTTGTGGCAATAAATATTATTATTATTAATGCATTTGGTCAGAATGAATATTTCTGCGGGAAGAGAAACAAAAACAATAGAGATTGTAGACCTCAACAGATATATCCCACTTGAAAGACCTGCCAGTAGATTACTTGCATCGGAAAGTAATATTTCAATGGTCGAGTTCGCTCAGTCGACAACAGTCTTACCTCACAGTCAGTAAGCCATCGAGCTGCATTCCCCGATTAGGATAGTATTTTAGTACAATACTAAAGGTGTACTGCACCATCAGAAGCAAGTATCTTTTGGGTGAGAGGTTAAACAAAAGTCTTGTCAGATGGATGTAAAAGATCCCATGCCACAATTTAAAAAACAGCATTGCCTTATTCACCTTGGTTGAATTCAGAGCTGCTGTCATTTAGTAATAGTGCACAGTAAATGCAGCATTTACTCAAACAGCAGACATCATTCTGCCCACTGTGCCTGAAAGAGCAATCCAGTCAGCTCCATCCCCTTGTCTTTTCCCTGCAAGATTTTCCTTTTCAAGTATATGTCTAATTCCCATTTGAAAGTTGCCATTAAATCTGATTTCACTATTCTGTCAGGTAATGAATTCCAGATCATAAATTATTGAGTAAAAAGTGTCTTCCCATCTCCCCTTTAGGTCTTTTGTCAGTCCCCTTAAATTTGTGTCATTTAGTTACTGACTCCCCGACCACTGGAAACAGTTTCTCCTCAATTTGTCTATCAAAACCATTCACAACTCTTTCCACTTTTATCAAACTCCTCTTAACCTTCTCTGTGCTAAGGAGAACAATGCCATATTTTCCAATCTCTCCACATCCCTGTATCATGCTGGTAAATCTTCGCTGCACCCTCTCCAAGGCTTTGATGTTCTTCCTAAAGTGTGATGCACAGAAGCGGACACAATACTCCAGCAGAAGCCTTACAGTGTTGCCAACAAGGTTTCAGAGAAATTCTTTGTTCCAAGCCTCTAAAGATAAAGTCAAGGACCCTCATATTTTTTTTTTTTAGAAAACATTTTATTGACGCATTTGTAATTTTCACAGTTTAACACATTAACATCTCTTAAACAACCGCGCGGGCCAACACACGTAAAGAAAGAAAAAAGACCCACCTACAGAACAACGTCCCGTACTCCCCCCGCTCTATTCCCTAGCTGCCCGTAAACTATACTCTCTGTCCCGTTGTAACATTGCCATGCCTCCTGTTTTCCTCCCCTCCATCCCTCCCCCCATTACTGCTGACGTTTAATTTTCCTTGGAGTAGTCTATGAACGGCTGCCATCTCAAGGCGAATCCTTGAATTGATCCTCTCAAAGCAAATTTTATTTTCTCCAGACTGAGAAACCCTGCCATATCACTGACCCACACACCTGACTTCGGGGGCTCCGAGTCCCTCCATCCCAGCAAAATCCATCTTCGGGCCACCAGGGAGGAGAAGGCCAGAACATCGGCCTCCCTCCCCCCCCCCCTTGGCCCCCGGATCATCCGATACCCCAAATATTGCCAGTTCTGGACTCGGGGTTACCCTCCCTTCCAAGACTTATATAACGTCCGCAAATCCCTGCCAGAATCCCCTCAATTTCGAACATGCCCAAAACATGATTTGACGGGCTACCCCCACACCGCCCACATCTGTCCTTCACCTCCTCAAAGAACCTGTTTATCCGGGCTGCCGTCACGTGGGCCCTGTGGACCACCTTGAACTGGATCAATGTAAATCTGGCACACGACAAGGATGAATTTACTCTCTCCAGGGCTTTTTCCCACAGCTCGAATTCTATCTCCCCACCCAGCTCCTTTTCCCACTTCCTCTTCACCTGTCTGGTAGGAGCCCCTTCCCACTCATTCAACTCTTTGTATATCTCCGAGACCCTCCCCTCTCCAACCTCTGTTTTGACATCACCTTATCTTGTAACCCCCTCAGGGGGAGGCGAGGGATGCCAGGAACCTGCCTCCGGACAAAATCCCGTACCTGGAGGTACCGAAACCTGTTCCCGCCCGGCAACTCAAACTCCTCCTCTAATGCCTCCAAGGTAAGGAAACGCTCCAGAATGAATAGGTCCCCAAATCTCTCAATCCCTGCCCGCCGCCATCCCTTATAGTCCCCATCCAGCCTCCCCCGGGGCAAACTGGTGATTGTTACAAATCGGTGACCACACTGACGCCCCCTCCAATCTCATGTCATCATAGAATTTACAGTGCAGAAGGAGGCCATTCGGCCCATCGAGTCTGCACCGGCTCTTGGAAAGAGCACCCTACCCAAGATCAACACCGCCATCCTATCCCCATAACCCAGTAACCCCACCCAACACTAAGGGCAATTTTGGACACTAAGGGCAATTTATCATGGCCAATCCACCTAACCTGCACATCTTTGGACTGTGGGAGGAAACCGGAGCACCCGGAGGAAACCCACGCACACACGGGGAGGATGTGCAGACTCCGCACAGACAGTGACCCAGCGGGGAATCGAACCTGGGACCCTGGCGCTGTGAAGCAATTGTGCTACCCACAAGGCTACCGTGCTACCCGGTAGTCTCCTAGTGTTGCCTACATTTCCCCCACACCCTAAGGGCTGCCACCACCACAGGTCTCATAGAGTACCAAGCTGGCGAAAACGGCAGGGGCGCCGTCAGTAAGGCCTCCAAACTCGTACCCTTCCAGGATGCCGCTTCCACTCGCTCCCACACCAACCCTCCCCCACTACCCACTTCCTGACCATCGATATGTTGGCCGCCAGCAATACTTCATAAAGCTCGGGGGGGGCAAGCCCCACTCTCCGCGACCCCGTTCCAGGAGTGCCTTGTTTACTCTCGGGGTTTTATCTGCCCACACAAAATCCGATATCATTTTCCTGAAAAAAACCTTTGGGATAAAAATTGGAAGACATTGAAAAAAGAAGAGCACTCTCATAAGGACCGTCATCTTTACCGTCTGGACCCTCCCCATCAGCGTCGGCGGGAGCATGTCCCATCTGCGGAAATCCCTTTTCATTTGATCCACAGCTTTGCCCAGATTTAACTTATGAAGCTGCCCCCAATCCTTAGCCACTTGAAACCCCAGATATCTAAAACGCCTCTCAGCCACTCTGAATAGCAACTCCCTCAGTCTCCTTTCCTGCCCCTGTGCCTGGATCACGAACATCTTGCTCTTTCCCATATTTAACGTAACCTAAAAATCGCCCAAATTCTCCTAGTATCTCCATGATTTCGGCCACCCCCCCCACCGGGTCTGTGACATAGAGCAACAAATCATCCGCATATAGAGAGACTCTGTGCTCCACGCCCCCCCCCCCCTCACTATCCCCCGCCAAGCATTTGATGCCCCGCCAGGCATTTGATGATCTAAGGGCCATTGCCAAAGGCTCTATGGCCAGGGCAAACAGTAATGGGGAGAATGGCCATCCCTGTCTTGTCCCCCTGCAGAGACTAAAATACTCTGACCGGACTCAATTGGTTCTTACATTTGCCACTGAAACCTGATATAATAGCCAGACCCAATCCACAAATCTCTGTCCGACCCAAACCTGCCTAAAATGCCCCATAGGTACTTCCACTCCACCTGGTCGAAAGCCTTCTCCGCGTCCATGGCTACTACCACCTCAACATCGGCCCCTCCGCTGGCATCATTATAACATTAAGAAGCCGTTTAATATTGGACGTCAGGTGCCTGCGCTTCATAAATCCCGTCTGATCTTCCCCGATTACCTCTGGGATGCAATCCTCTATTCGAGTGGCCAAGATCTTTGCCAGCAATTTAGCCTCAACATTCAGCAGGGAAATTGGCCTGTATGATCCACAGTTCTCCGGGTCCTTATCTCGCTTCAGGATGAGAGAAATTGATGCCTGTGATAGCGTTTGGGGGAGTACTCCCAGCTCCCGAGACTCGTTAAAAGCCTTTACCAGGAGTGGCCTCAGTAACCCAGAGATCTTTTTATAAAATTCCACTGGGAATCCGGCAGGTCCTGGGGCTTTACCTGATTGCATTGCCCCAACCCGTTTATCACCTCCCCGAGCCAAATTGGGCCCCCCAGGTCTTCCACCAGCTCCTCATCTACCTTCGGGAACACTAGCCTCTCTGGGAATTGATTCATGCCCTCCTCCCCGGCTGGAGGTTCCGACTCATATAATCGACTATAAAATTCACGGAACACGTCATTAACCGCCCCCGAGTCTATCACTACCTTCCCTCTCATATCCTTTATTTTCCCTTTTTCTCTCGCCGCCTCCTGCTTCCTCAGCTGATGTGCCATCATCCTGCTAGCTTTCTCCCCATATTCATATATTGCCCCTTTTGCCCTCCTCAGGTGTCCCTCTGCCTTATCTGTGGAAAGGAGCCCAAATTCCATTTGAAGTCTCTGACGCTCCCTCAGGAGCTCCTCATTCAGAGACTCTGCATACCTCCTGTCCACCTGTACGACTTCTCCTACCAATCTGTCCAGCTCCGCCCGCTCAGTTTTCTCCCTATGGGCTTGAATCAAAATAAATTCCCCTCTGATAACCGCCTTCAATGCCTCCCAAACCACTCCCGCCGCAGTCTCTCCTGTATCACTGTTTTTTATGTACCCCCGGATGGCCTCCCTCACTCGCTCACAAATCTTATCATCCGCTAGCAGCCTGGCATCTAATCTCCACTGTGGGCACTGAGACTTTCCCGTGCTTGCCCGTAGGTCTACCCAATGTGGCGTGTGGTCTGACACCACAATTGCTGAATACTCAGTGTCCTCCACCCCCACTAATAGTGTTTTGTCCAGTACAAAGAAACCTATCCTGCAGTATACCTTGTGCACATGGGAATAAAATGAATATTCTTTGCTCATTGGCCTCCCAAATCTCCACTGATCCACCCCTCCCATGTGCTCCATGAACCCCCGCAATTCCTTCACCATTGCTGATACATTCACTGGCCTAGAACTCGACCTGTCCAGTCTCAGATCCAGGACCATGTTGAAATCACCCCCCCATAACCAGCTGGTGCGAGTCCATGTCAGGGATCCTTCCCAGCACCTTCCTAACAAACACAACATCATCCCAGTTTGGGGTGTGCATATTTACCAGCACCACTGCCATTCCCTCCAGCTTCCCACTGACCATAGTAAATCTAACCCACCCCCGGGTCTGCCTCCACCCTCCCCACCTCAAATGCCACCCTCTTGTTAATCAGGATGGCCACCCCCTTTGTTTTAAAGTCCAGTCCCGAATGAAACGCCTGTCCGACCCATCCCTTCTTCAATCTGAATTGGTCTCCCAGCATCAAGTGTGTCTCCTGTAGCATGGCCACATCCGCTTTTAACAGTCTCAGGTGTGCGAACACACGGGCCCTTTTGACCATCCCTTTCAGTCCACAAACTTTCCACGTAACCAGTCTGGCCGGGGGGGGGGGGGGGTTCTCACACCCCTCCCCTGACGATCAGTCATGACCTTTCCTAGGCCAGCCCTTAGCCCATGCCCCGCACATACCTTGCCTCATATATATATATTTTTTAAACAGATTTATGAACTTAACTTGTCACCTGTAAAGATTGTGCACATAAGCGACTATTTCTCTGTTTCTACACACCCTTTTTAAAAATGTAGTTATTGAAGAGGAACAGTGGACTTTATGACAAGGAAAGTGAGGTGATTGACTGATAAATGTAGATGGCGGTTGAGAGTTGGGGGAAATGTCTTACTTTGCTTCACGGAGGTTCTCTGACACCCAAGGGATGAGAAGAAAAAGAGTATGAAACGTGAGGAGTTGAGCAAAGCTCATGTTAGTATTTGAAAATGTGCAACCTGGGAATCCTCAAGAAAGAAATAATGGGTGGGATTTCCCCCATTACATGAAGTGCGTGACAAGTGGCAGCTATGGGCAGCACAGTGGCACAGTGGGTTAGCCCTGCAGCCTCACGGTGCCACCGTGAGGTCCCAGATTCGAACCAGGCTCTGGGTCACTGTCCGTGTAGAGTTTGCACATTCTCCCTGTGTTTGCGTGGGTTTCGCCCCCACAACCCAAAGATGTGCAGGCTAGGTGGATTGGCCACGCTAAATTGCCCCTTAAATGGAAAAAATTAATTGGGCACACTAAATTTATTTAAAAAAAACAAGTGGCAGCTATGGCAGGTTTTTGTACTGTATCGCATGCTCCCTGCCACATTAACTATACACACATGGAAACATAGCAGATCGCTGGTGGGCATTCGCTGATACGCCTGCCCCATCATCAGCTCGCCGCTTCCTCACTCTGGTCGCTATATTTAAAGTGCAACTGTGCATAGACTTCTCAATGTAAGCAGCCCAGAACTGCTCCACTGAAGGGAATTAGTTACACCAAAGATTGGAGATAGATGGGTAACTGTAAGAGGGACTGGGAAAAAGCAGTCAGTGCAGGGATCCCCTGCGGTCGTTCCCCTGAGAAAGAAGTATACCGCTTTGGATACTTGTGGGGGGGGGGACTTACCAGGGGTAAGCCATGGGGTACGGGCCTCTGGCACGGAGTCTACCCCTGTTGCTCAGAAGGGAAGGGGGGAGAGGAGCAGAGCATTAGTAATTGGGGACTCGATAGTCAGGGGCACAGATAGGAGATTTTGTGGGAGCGTGAGAGACTCACGTTTGGTATGTTGCCTCCCAGGTGCAAGGGTACGTGATGTCTCGGATCGTGTTTTCCGGGTCCTTAGGGGGGAGGGGGAGCAGCCCCAAGTCGTGGTCCACATTGTCACTAACGACATAGGTAGGAAAGGGGACAAGGATGTCAGGCAGGCTTTCAGGGAGCTAGGATGGAAGCTCAGAACTAGAACAAACAGAGTTGTTATCTCTGGGTTGTTGCCCGTGCCACGCGATAGTGAGATGAGGAATAGGGAGAGAGAGCAATTAAACACGTGGCTACAGGGATGGTGCAGGCGGGAGGGATTCAGATTTCTGGATAACTGGGGCTCTTTCTGGGGAAGGTGGGACCTCTACAGACAGGATGGTCTACATCTGAACCTGAGGGGCACAAATATCCTGGGGGGGAGATTTGTTAGTGCTCTTTGGGGGGGTTTAAACTAATGCAGCAGGGGCATGGGAACCTGGATTGTAGTTTTAGGGTGAGGGAGAATGAGAGTATAGAGGTCAGGAGCACAGATTTGACGTCGCAGGAGGGGGCCAGTGTTCAGGTTGGTGGTTTGAAGTGTGTCTACTTCAATGCCAGGAGTACACGAAATAAGGTAGGGGAACTGGCAGCATGGGTTGGTACCTGGGACTTCGATGTTGTGGCCATTTCGGAGACATGGATAGAGCAGGGACAGGAATGGATGTTGCAGGTTCCGGGGTTTAGGTGTTTTAGTAAGCTCAGAGAAAGAGGCAAAAGAGGGGGAGGTGTGGCGCTGCAAGTCAAGAGCAATATTACGGTGGCGGAGAGGATGCTAGATGGGGACTCATCTTCCGAGGTAGTATGGGCTGAGGTTAGAATCATGAAAGGAGAGGTCACCCTGTTGGGAGTCTTCTATAGGCCTCCAAATAGTTCTAGGGATGTAGAGGAAAGGATGGCGAGGATGATCCTGGATAAGAGCGAAAGTAACAGGGTAATTATTATGGGAGACTTTAACTTTCCAAATAGTGACTGGAAAAGATATAGTTCGAGTACATTAGATGGGTCGTTTTTTGTACAGTGTGTGCAGGAGGGTTTCCTGACACAATATGTTGACAGGCCAACAAGAGGCGAGGCCACGTTGGATTTGGTTTTGGGTAATGAACCAGGCCAGGTGTTGGATTTGGAGGTAGGAGAGCACTTTGGGGACAGTGACCACAATTCGGCGACGTTTACGTGAATGATGGAAAGGGATAAGTATACACCGCAGGGCAAGAGTTATAGCTGGGGGAAGGGCAATTATGATGCCATTAGACGTGACTTGGGGGGGATAAGGTGGAGAAGTAGGCTGCAAGTGTTGGGCACACTGGATAAGTGGAGCTTGTTCAAGGATCAGCTACTGCGTGTTCTTGATAAGTATGTACCGGTCAGGCAGGGAGGAAGGCGTCGAGCGAGGGAACTGTGGTTTACCAAAGAAGTGGAATCTCTTGTTAAGAGGAAGAAGGAGGCCTATGTGAAGATGAGGTGTGAAGTTTCAGTTGGGGCGATGGATAGTTACAAGGTAGCGAGGAAGGATCTAAAGAGAGAGCTAAGACGAGCAAGGAGGGGACATGAGAAGTATTTGGCAGGTAGGATCAAGGAAAACCCAAAAGCTTTCTATAGGTATGTCAGGAATAAGCGAATGACTAGGGAAAGAGTAGGACCAGTCAAGGACAGGGATGGGAAGTTGTGTGTGGAGTCTGAAGAGATAGGCGACATACTAAATGAATATTTTTCGTCAGTATTCACTCAGGAAAAAGATAATGTGGTGGAGGAGAATGCTGAGACCCAGGCTAATATAATAGATGGCATTGAGGTACGTAGGGAAGAGGTGTTGGCAATTCTGGACAGGCTGAAAATGATAAGTCCACGAGTCCTGATGGGATTTATCCTAGGATTCTCTGGGTGGCCAGGGAAGAGATTGCTGGACCTTTGGCTTTGATTTTTATGTCATCATTGGCTACAGGAATAGTGCCAGAGGACTGGAGGATAGCAAATGTGGTCCCTTTGTTCAAAAAGGGGAGCAGAGACAACCCCGGCAACTATAGACCGGTGAGCCTCGCGTCTGTAGTGGGTAACGTCTTGGAGGGGATTATAAGAGACAAGATTTATAATCATCTAGATAGGAATAATATGATCAGGGATAGTCAGCATGGCTTTGTGAAGGGTAGGTCATGCCTCACAAACCTTATTGAGTTCTTTGAGAAGGTGACTGAACAGGTAGATGAGGGTAGAGCAGTTGATGTGGTGTATATGGATTTCAGCAAAGCGTTTGATAAGGTTCCCCACGGTAGGCTATTGCAGAAAATACGGAGGCTGGGTATTGAGGGTGATTTAGAGAGGTGGATCAGAAATTGGCTAGCTGAAAGAAGACAGAGGGTGGTGGTTGATGGGAAATGTTCAGAATGAAGTTCAGTTACAAGTGGAGTACCACAAGGATCTGTTCTGGGGCCGTTGCTGTTTGTCATTTTTATCAATGACCTAGAGGAAGGCGCAGAAGGGTGGGTGAGTAAATTTGCTGACGATACTAAAGTCGGTGGTGTTGTCGATAGTGTGGAAGGATGTAGCAGGTTACAGAGGGCTATAGATAAGCTGCAGAGCTGGGCTGAGAGGTGGCAAATGGAGTTTAATGTAGAGAAGTGTGAGGTGATTCACTTTGGAAGGAATAACAGGAATGCGGAATATTTGGCAAATGGTAAAGTTCTTGGAAGTGTGGATGAGCAGAGGGATCTAGGTGTCCATGTACATAGATCCCTGAAAGTTGCCACCCAGGTTGATAGGGTTGTGAAGAAGGCCTATGGAGTGTTGGCCTTTATTGGTAGAGGGATTGAGTTCCGGAGTCAGGAGGTCATGTTGCAGCTGTACAAAACTCTGGTTCGGCCGCATTTGGAGTATTGCGTACAGTTCTGGTCACCGCATTATAGGAAGGACGTGGAGGCTTTGGAGCGGGTGCAGAGGAGATTTACCAGGATGCTGCCTGGTATGGAGGGAAAATCTTATGAGGAAAGGCTGATGGACTTGAGGTTGTTTTCGTTGGAGAGAAGAAGGTTAAGAGGAGACTTAATAGAGGCATTCAAAATGATCAGGGGTTTAGATAGGGTGGACAGTGAGAGCCTTCTCCCGCGGATGGAAATGGCTGGCACGAGGGGACATAGCTTTAAACTGAGGGGTAATAGATATAGGACAGAGGTCAGAGGTAGGTTCTTTACGCAAAGAGTAGTGAGGCCGTGGAATGCCCTACCTGCAACAGTAGTGAATTCGCCAACATTGAGGGCATTTAAAAGTTTATTGGATAAACATATGGATGATAATGGCATAGTGTAGGTTAGATGGCTTTTGTTTCGGTGCAACATCGTGGGCCGAAGGGCCTGTACTGCGCTGTATCGTTCTATGTTCTATGTTCTATGTTCTAAGACATGGCCCCATATAATCCAAGAAAATGGAAGCCCCCAAATTCAGTGACGCCTCACTAAAGCACCTGCTGGGCACAGTTGAGGCCCACCACCATGTCCTCTATCTTGGCTCTGGGTACATGAGGTCCTGAGGTCCAGCAAGATGACCATTCTGGCTTGGGAGGTGGTGGCAGCAGTGGCCAGTACCAACATGGGACAGAACAGGTCAGCCATCCAGTGCAGGAAGACGATGAATGATCTCATCCGTGCTACCAGTGTAACTCAACCATCTCATCACTCTTAACTTGCACACTCATAAGCCCATCACACTATTCACACATTGCCAGCTCAAGGGACATCACCACACACACCTTCACATCTCCATCTGGTCTCATCTCCTCTGTGGCTTACGTCCTCATCCCGTTCATGGCTCCACTCATCACCCACAAATGGTAGGCATCCTTGACATCTGCGATGGCATGCACCTTGCTTAGTCTCCCCGCATGTCTCTGTGCAGGACAAACTCACACAGAATTACAGCACAAGATCCGAGGCCAGGCATGGGGCGCCGGAAATCAAAGTCCTCTCTCAGTTTAAAAACCGAGCTGAGAGCTGGACAGAGAGGTCATCAAATGTGCCTGTGCCAATAATCAGGTGGGAGGCACACACCCAACTGAGAATCCTGTACCAGCTCATCCCTCAGACAACCATATTGTGTGGACATTGTCCTGTTTTAATGTCGGTTGCCATGTATTAATTATCTATTCTTTCTTTCATAGGCAGCTCTGGAAAGCTCCCAAGGGGATTCACAGGCTAGACTCTCATCTTCAGTTCTGATGATAATTCAGGTGAGGAACCAGAGGACAACATAGCAGAAGAGCCATCTAAGCCCTCACACACACCCTCCACCAGTGCAGAAATAATAATAATAATCTTAATAATAATCTTTATTATTGTCACAAGACGTACATTAACATTGCAATGAAGTTACTGTGAAAATCCCCTAGTCACCACACTACGGCGCCTGTTCGGGTACGGGGAGGGAGAATTCAAAATGTCCAATTCACCTAACAAGCACGTCTTTCGGGCTAAGGTAAGGACATCAGAAGTGCCTGGTACTTGGAGGACTGCTGAAAACCTTGATTCTGCAGAATTTGAGTGACGTGATGAGTCTCCAGATTGCAACAGACGATGGCGTGTCAATGCCCTGTGGGCAACACTGGTAGGATGGCGGTCTTCATGGCTGTTTCTCCTCAAGGAGTCAGCAGATGCTCTCGGACACCCATAGGGAGGAGGACCAGCAGTTGGAACATCATCAGCTGTCTTATTTGAGGGGGATTCTATGAATCGTCCAACTCCAACTTTCTAAGAGGCTTCTGAAGCTTGTCCTATTGTCCAATTGCTCTGGAGTTCATTATTACTCTGGGGAATTTCCACATTGAGGACAAGTGGTTAAAACAAGGAGATCGATTAGTGACTCTTTGCAGGATTAGTCATGCATGAGTGGGCATTATTGCTTCATTTTCCTGATTCACTGCATTGTCATTTAAAGGCTGCTAACATGTCTCAGCTGTGCCTCTCTCCTCATTTGGGACCTTCAGTTGGGATCCCCTCTAATCGTCGCCACTCCCCCTCACCCAGTGCAGGCTGTTACCCTCTAATCCTCTGCAGAGCCCTTACCAACAGAACATCTCCTCATTTTAATTGAGTACTGCACCATTACTGCAGGTTGGAAGAACTCTCACTGTCAGACCAGCTTGCACCCTCCCTCTATGAGTGTGAAAAGCCCTTTCATTGTCATGTTCAGGTTTCACTCTCTCACAGACCTCTTAATCCTCCCCCTAAATTCCTTGATCCCAGTGTGTTTAGGGTGCATGTCCTTTTGTCAGCCCCTGAACATTTTAAAATGGATATACCTATGGCCCATTTGGACCTCACCCCTCCCACCTTGAAGCTACTTGCGCAGTTTGAAATATACTCCCACCACACCTCGGATTCTCATAAATTTATTTTGCCCATCAGAAGGCTGAAGATGCCCCTCCTGACTGAGCGTGCCAGTTACAGCCCATTATGATACTTTAGACCCCATGAACCAAGGCATATGATGCACTGAGAACACCCTGCTCAGAACACAGTAGGCATGATTGAGACTGGGCTGATGTGCTCTCCCTCTTCCTGGACTGGGGCAAGGACAATCTTTGCAAGCTCAACAATGTAAACTGAAGCGCTTCTTCACTCAGCGCTCCTCCAATCTGGTCCCGTGTGGTGTATGTCAGTCTGTAACATTCCCTCGCCCCATCATGGTACTGAGATGCTAACTCCCCTAACTTTACCCCCTCTGCCCCCTCGCCCCCCCCCCCCCCCCCAGTCATGTGACTTTAGCTACTTCTCCTGCCTAAGACCAATTGCCCCCCTACCCCCTTCTTCAGTACAACCCTAGTCCTGCAGAACATTAAAAGCCCTTGTCTTGCCACTGGTCTGGTAGGTAGAGATTTGTCTGTGAAAGCCCCCTGAAAATGATGTGGTAGTACCTGTGAAGCCTGTGCTAATGACCATGAGCATTGCACAATGCAAGCTAAAGTCACGACCGAAGAGCAGGTTGTCAGGTCCATGTCCCTTTTGTACCATTGTGAAAGAATTCATTCTTTTTTTTTAGGAAATATGTGCACATATTTAATGAGTTAAATTTGTAGCTTTTATTTAAAGAAAAACAAAATAATGAAATGCAATTATATTTATCACCGGGAAACTATTAATGGAAATTTAGCTGCACCCATAAAGTAATATTAATTGAACATTATGGTGGAATAAATGGATGTCGTGTACATACATTTATTTTCAAACTACTGAAGATGTAAACAATACTATTCCAACATATTTCCAATAATTGCAAGCACTCTAGTCTCAAATAAAATACATTAAGTTTCATATTTCATGAGACATATTCACTACATTCTACTTGCATTACCTTCAATTTACTTGGGTAAATGACCACTTGTACTATATTAACAGTACACTGCTTAATCGGCACTTGCAGCAGATGGTGACCTTGACATTGACCGAGAACGCAAGCGAGAACGAGATCTTGGCCTCTCCAATGATGCAGGTGATTTGGACAGTGAAGGCGAACGGCCCTTTTGTTGCCTCGCAGGGACACGAGATCCATTGCGAGAGCGGGATTTACTGCGGCTTCTGCTCTTTGACCTACTGTAGAATTTGCGTCTCCTGGAGCGAGACCGACTATGAGATCTGGAAAATGTACAGCTCCGTGAACATGATCTGCTGCGAGACCTATGTTTAGGTTGTTCAATCAGTCTGATCTTTCTTCCATTTATTTCTGCACCAGAGAGTTTATCAACAGCATTCTTCAAATCACTATACGAGGCAAACTCAACAACCTCTTCATTCATTTGTGCCTGTGCTCATCCGCAAAGGTAACTTCTCCAGCCTGTGTCGTGAAATCTTTCAGATCCTGCCAACTAACTCTCAAAGACAAATTCTCAACAATCAGTCGGTTCTTTGTACGAACTAGATGTCCATTTCTTCCCTCACTCCGTGGACGGCGAGTGCTAAAGCGACCTTCATATCGTCCTCCTCCACGGCCCCTTTTAGACCGTGCTCTGGCATGTTCAACTGTAACTCTCTCGCTACACAATTCTTTCCCATCCAATGGATACTTGTGGGGGGGACGACTTACCAGGGGTAAGCCATGGGGTACAGACCTCTGGCACAGAGTCTGTCCCTGTTGCTCAGAAGGGAAGGGGGGAGAGGAGCAGAGCATTAGTAATTGGGGACTCTATAGTCAGGGGCACAGATAGGAGATTTTGTGGGAGCGTGAGAGACTCACGTTTGGTATGTTGCCTCCCAGGTGCAAGGGTACGTGATGTCTCGGATCGTGTTTTCCGGGTCCTTAAGGGGGAGGGGGAGCAGCCCCAAGTCGTGGTCCACATTGGCACTAACGACATAGGTAGGAAAGGGGATAAGGATGTCAGGCAGGCTTTCAGGGAGCTAGGATGGAAGCTCAGAACTAGAACAAACAGAGTTGTTATCTCTGGGTTGTTGCCCGTGCCACGTGATAGTGAGATGAGGAATAGGGAGAGAGAGCAATTAAACACGTGGCTACAGGGATGGTGCAGGCGGGAGGGATTCAGATTTCTGGATAACTGGGGCGCTTTCTGGGGAAGGTGGGACCTCTACAGACAGGATGGTCTACATCTGAACCTGCGGGGCACAAATATCCTGGGGGGGAGATTTGTTAGTGCTCTTTGGGGGGGTTTAAACTAATGCAGCAGGGGCATGGGAACCTGGATTGTAGTTTTAGGGTAAGGGAGAATGAGAGTATAGAGGTCAGGAGCTCAGATTTGACGTCGCAGGAGGGGGCCAGTGTTCAGGTAGGTGGTTTGAAGTGTGTCTACTTCAATGCCAGGAGTATACGAAATAAGGTAGGGGAACTGGCAGCATGGGTTGGTACCTGGGACTTCGATGTTGTGGCCATTTCGGAGACGTGGATAGAGCAGGGACAGGAATGGATGTTGCAGGTTCCGGGGTTTAGGTGTTTTAGTAAGCTCAGGGAAGGAGGCAAAAGAGGGGGAGGTGTGGCGCTGCTAGTCAAGAGCAGTATTACGGTGGCGGAGAAGATGCTAGATGGGGACTCATCTTCCGAGGTAGTATGGGCTGAGGTTAGAAACAGGAAAGGAGAGGTCACCCTGTTGGGAGTTTTCTATAGGCCTCCAAATAGTTCTAGGGATGTAGAGGAAAGGATGGCGAAGATGATCCTGGATATGAGCGAAAGTAACAGGGTAGTTATTATGGGAGACTTTAACTTTCCAAATATTGACTGGAAAAGATATAGTTCGAGTACATTAGATGGGTCGTTTTTTGTTCAGTGTGTGCAGGAGGGTTTCCTGACACAGTTTGTTGACAGGCCAACAAGAGGTGAGGCCACATTGGATTTGGTTTTGGGTAATGAACCAGGCCAGGTGTTGGATTTGGAGGTAGGTGAGCACTTTGGGGACAGTGACCACAATTCGGTGACGTTTACGTTAAGGATGGAAAGGGATAAGTATACACCGCAGGGCAAGAGTTATAGCTGGGGGAAGGGAAATTATGATGCCATTAGACGTGACTTGGGGGGGATAAGGTGGAGAAGTAGGCTGCAAGTTTTGGACACACTGGATAAGTGGAGCTTGTTCAAGGATCAGCTATTGCGTGTTCTTGATAAGTATGTACCGGTCAGGCAGGGAGGAAGGTGCCAAGCGAGGGAACCGTGGTTTACCAAAGAAGTGGAATCTCTTGTTAAGAGGAAGAAGGAGGCCTATGTGAAGATGAGGTGTGAAGTTTCAGTTGGGGCGATGGATAGTTACAAGGTAGCGAGGAAGGATCTAAAGAGAGAGCTAAGACGAGCAAGGAGGGGACATGAGAAGTATTTGGCAGGAAGGATCAAGGAAAACCCAAAAGCTTTCTATAGGTATGTCAGGAATAAGCGAATGACTAGGGACAGAGTAGGACCAGTCAAGGACAGGGATGGGAAGTTGTGTGTAGAGTCTGAAGAGATAGGCGAGATACTAAATGAATATTTTTCGTCAGTATTCACTCAGGAAAAAGATAATGTTGTGGAGGAGAATGCTGAGCTCCAGGTAAATAGATTAGATGGCATTGAGGTAAGTAGGGAAGAGGTGTTGGCAATTCTGGACAGGCTGAAAATAGATAAGTCCCCGGGGCCTGATGGGATTTATCCTAGGATTCTCTGGGAGGCCAGGGAAGAGATTGCTGGACCATTGGCTTTGATTTTTATGTCATCATTGGATACAGGAATAGTGCCAGAGGACTGGAGGATAGCAAATGTGGTCCCTTTGTTCAAAAAGGGGAGCAGAGACAACCCCGGCAACTATAGACCGGTGAGCCTCACGTCTGTAGTGGGTAAAGTCTTGGAGGGGATTATAAGAGACAAGATTTATAATCATCTAGATAGGAATAATATGATCAGGGATAGTCAGCATGGCTTTGTGAAGGGTAGGTCATGCCTCACAAACCTTATCGAGTTCTTTGAGAAGGTGACTGAACAGGTAGACGAGGGTAGAGCAGTTGATGTGGTGTATATGGATTTCAGCAAAGCGTTTGATAAGGTTCCCCACGGTAGGCTATTGCAGAAAATACGGAGGCTGGGGATTGAGGGTGATTTAGAGATGTGGATCAGAAATTGGCTAGCTGAAAGAAGACAGAGGGTGGTGGTTGATGGGAAATGTTCAGAATGGAGTTCTGTCACAAGTGGAGTACCACAAGGATCTGTTCTGGGGCCGTTGCTGTTTGTCATTTTTATCAATGACCTAGAGGAAGGCGCAGAAGGGTGGGTGAGTAAATTTGCAGACGATACTAAAGTCGGTGGTGTTGTCGATAGTGAGGAAGGAAGTAGCAGGTTACAGAGGGATATAGATAAGCTGCAGTGCTGGGCTGAGAGGTGGCAAATGGAGTTTAATGTAGAGAAGTGTGAGGTGATTCACTTTGGAAGGAAAAACAGGAATGTGGAATATGTGGCTAATGGAAAAGTTCTTGAAAGTGTGGATGAGCAGAGGGATCTAGGTGTCCATGTACATAGATCCCTGAAAGTTGCCACCCAGGTTGATAGGGTGGTGAAGAAGGCCTATGGAGTGTTGGCCTTTATTGGTAGAGGGATTGAGTTCCGGAGTCAGGAGGTCATGTTGCAGCTGTACAGAACTCTGGTACGGCCGCATTTGGAGTATTGCGTACAGTTCTGGTCACCGCATTATAGGAAGGACGTGGAGGCTTTGGAACGGGTGCAGAGGAGATTTACCAGGATGTTGCCTGGAATGGAGGGAAAATCTTATGAGGAAAGGCTGATGGACTTGAGGTTGTTTTCGTTAGAGAGAAGAAGGTTAAGAGGAGACTTGATAGAGGCATACAAAATGATCAGAGGGTTAGATAGGGTGGACAGTGAGAGCCTTCTCCCGCGGATGGAAATGGCTAGCACGAGGGGACATAGCCTTAAACTGAGGGGTAATAGATATAGGACAGAGGTCAGGGGTAGGTTCTTTACGCAAAGAGTAGTGAGGCCATGGAATGCCCTACCTGCTACAGTAGTGAACTCGCCAACATTAAGGGCATTTAAAAGTTTATTGGATAAACATATGGATGATAATGGTATAGTGTAGGTTAGATGGCTTTTGTTTCGGTGCAACATCGTGGGCCGAAGGGCCTGTACTGCGCTGTATTGTTCTATGTTCTATGTTCTAATTCATAATCGGCATCATCTGCATCCCTGTGATCTTCAAATTCCACAAATCCAAATCCATTCTTCAAATCAATTTCCTTTATTCGCCCATATCCTTTAAAGAAGTTTTCCACATCCCTTTCTCTGGCATGAGGGCTCAGTCGACCAATGAACACACGAGAGCTCATTTTGCCCACTCCAACCCTCGGCCTCCACTGACGCAGGTGGAAAATCGAAAAAATTCATTCGAACGTGCCCGGATGATCCAGCATGGGTGGATGATTCCGGCCAGGAGTCCTTATAATATATTGAAATGACATAGCTGGCATGCTGTGGCAGGAAATGCGGCCCATCATTGACGGCTGGAGTGCACAATCGCAACCTGGTTTTATATTGACGTGAAACTGAATTTTGACCTTCTCGTGATGTTTTCCACTCCCATCATCATGACACCCGCCATGAACTGGGTTTGGAAAATCCCGGTCTATGAAACATTTCTGGGCATTACGTTGTGGTTCTTAAAATGGAGATTGCACTGACGCCTGCTAACTCATGTTAGGCTGCCTTTATCATGTTCATTAGGGACTTCCTATCCTCAGTTACTGTGAGAAGGATCCTCCTTGCATTGGCCTCTACATGCATTACCTCCACGGAGCATTTGAAAACTTAATGCACTTGTTGCTGATACAATGGTCAAAACCGCTGTTCAGGCAGCCACCATGCCGTGTCTGAAGATGTAAATGATAGCATCCTTTCAATCAGCTTCACTTTCTGACACGTTACATTGAAGTTCAATTTCCCCCTTTAGAGATGCAGTAATTCAGTGAAGGGCAATTTTCTAACCTCCAAGTTACCCCTGCATGGTACATGAATGCCCTGTTAGGAAGTAGCAGATTATAAATGGCATTCTTCACATTGGCAAATATTGGCGGGATTCTCCAATCCTGGGGCTAAGTGTTGACACCGTCGTAAATGCCGGTGTGTTTTAGGACGACGTCCTCTGGCCCCTAGGATCAGTGATCCAGCGCCGTAAAGGGGACCAGCATGGCACTGGAGAGCCTCACGCTGCTCCAGCTGCCGATATGGGTTTCAGCACGGGAGCCGCGGGTCCGCGCATGCGCGCCACGGCCGGCGCACGTTTGCGCATGCACGTGGGTTGCCATCTTCGCGCCAGCCCCGACGCAACATGGCGGAGACCTACAGGGGCCAGGCGCGGAGGAACATAGGCCCCCGCTGGGAGAAGCCTGCCCGCTGATCGGTTGGCCTCGATCGCGGGCCAGGCCATCATGGAGGTGCCCCCGGATTCGCATCCCCCGCCCCCCCACCAGGCCGCCCCCACGCAGCCAGAACACTGAGGTCCCGCCGGGTAGGACCACACGAGAACGACGCTAGCCTAACTCGGCCCATCGCGCGGGGAGAATCGCCGGGGCCCCCGACCGGCGGTGCGCTGGCGCCAATTGCGGCAATTCTCCGGTCGGCGGAGAACCGGCGTCGCGTGATTCGCGCCCTCCCCCGGCAATTCTCTGACCCGGTGCAGGGTGGGATTCTCCATTATTTGGACAATGTCCCCACGCCGGAGTCAAAACTGTGGAGTTTCATGCCAGAAAAACTGGCATGAAAGGGCCCCAAATTCCTAGCCCTGCAGGCAGGGGGCTAGCAGGGACCCGGCGTGGATCTAGCATCTTTTGTTGCAGATGCAGGCCCCCGCACGTCTGGGTCGGAGGCCACGCATGCGCATGGCAATGGCCTCCAGCGGCCGCACAGTGCTCCATGGCAGACTCGGACGGCGGAGCTGGACACAAAAAATAAACTCCCCGATCGGCTGCGGGGTCGACCCTCAACGCCCACACAAACATTTCCCGACTGCCTATAAGGCTCCCCCTGCCCTCCAATCGCCCTGCCCCCGACCAGGGCGTTCGAGGACTGAGTGCGCAGCCGCCACGCGAGTATCCCGATCGGCTGGACCATATTAGATCCACGCCGTCGGGACTTTGGCCCGTCGGGGGCGGAGTATAGCCGGGCGGGCCTCTGGCAATGCCCCCAGGTAGGTCCTCGGCAGCACGGCGTACTCGGGGCCCGCAGAATTGGGAAACCAGTGCTGGTCCCGATTCCTTGCAGGAAAATGGATTCTCCGTCCCCGCACCGGCCGCAATTTTGGTGTCAGGATGCCCATTATATGAGCCCATCGCAAACTCACAAATGGGGTGATGAATTAGACTAATTTCTTTGCACTGATAAATGTGTGATCTGACCATGCGCAAGATATTAGCCTATTTTTTCCCAGAGATATCTGGGAAATGTGGTATGACACTGGATAAAGGTGAGCACGTTTTTCTCTCTAAGTATCTTTGATTATCTTGTCCTAATTATTTGGAATTTGCATGATTCCTGTGATAAATATCTCTGTCACACCAAGCCATAATAAATTTATAAATCTATAGATTCTCTTGTATGAATACATATATATTAAGTGTGTCTTCAGCGAAACAATGACGATGTAATGGGTGGGATTTACTGGTTGTTCACGCCAGTGGGAAATTCCAGTCCCAGTCCAGCGCACACGTTTCCCGGCGATGAGGGAAATATCATTGACAACGGCACGACTGATAGATCCCGCTGGCGGGTCGCCTCTACTGCCGAAAAACACATGGGACTGGCTTCTCTGAATTTAAGGCTATGTCCGGAGCATCGGCGCAAATCAGTCGGGCATTGCGCCGCCCCAAAGGTGCGGAATGCTCCGCATCTTGGGGGGCCGAGCCCCAACCTTAAGGGGCTCGGCCAGCTCGGGACGAATTTCCGCCCCGCCAGCTGGCGGAAAAGGCCTTTGGTGCCCCGCCAACGGGCACGGAAATGACATCTCCGGGCTGAGCATGCGCAGGAGCGTTAGCGGCCGCTGACGGCATTCCCGCGCATGCGTAGTGGAGGGAGGCTCTTCCGCCTCCGCCATGGTGGAGACCGTGGCGAAGGCGGAAGGAAAAGAGTGCCCCAACGGCACAGGCCCGCCCGCGGATCGGTGGGCCCCGATCGCGGGCCAGGCCACCGTGGGGGCACCCCCGGGGCCAGATCGCCCTGCGCACCCCCCAGGACCCCGGAGCCCGCCCGTGCCGCCTTGTCCCGCCGGTAAGGTAGGTGGTTTAATCTACGCCGACGGGACAGGCATTTTAGCAGCGGGACTTCGGCCCATCCGGGCTGGAGAATCGCGGGGGGGGGGGGTCCGCCAACCGGCGGCGATTCCTGCCCCCGCCGAATATCCGGTGCCGGAGAATTCAGCAACTGGCGGGGGCGGGATTCACGCCAGCCCCCGGTGATTCTCCGACCCGGCGGGGGGTCGGAGAATCTCGCCCCATGTGTCTTGTCTTCCGACCAGAAAGTCGGCGGCACCGCCACACCACAGTTCCGCCCGGTGGGGGGCTACCAGCTGCGCCACGTAACAACCCCGGCTTTACCTACAGATACGGATGGAGAATTGCCGGGTCCGTGGCCGTGTGTGCGCACGGCTACGACCTGCGGCAGCCGCGCCGTACAACATGACGGAGGCTGTGCGCGGATGTGGCCTGCCAGATAGTACCCCCTTGTAAACCCCCTCACCCCCCCTGGACCACCCCCTACCAGTCCACCGAACCCCCGCCGGCCAACGGACTGGCTCCTCCCCGACTGTGGCGGCGCTGGACACAGTCTTCAGCCGCCACGTGAGGTCCCGGAACACTGTGAGCACGCACGCCCCCGCCATCAGAAAGTCGGCCCATTGGGGAGAGCATCGGGGGAGGGCCTCAGGTGACGTCCTGAGGCCGTCCCAATGGCATGGGGCGTACTCAGTGACAATGCAGTGTTTGAGTGGGCAGAGCATCCGAAAGACGGCGCCGCCCCGATGTCGGCGTATAAACAGATTCTCCGACCAACCGGCGGTGGCAATCGGATAATCCCGCCATGGTGGGGTGGTCAGTAAATCCCACCCTGGATGTGTTCAGTTTATGATGGACTTTCAATATATCCAGAGAAAATTAGCAATAGACGGTCCTATTAAATTCAAGGCGAGGCACTTGCAAGAAACCTTATTGTTCGAGGGGTAGGGCCTAATCTTTGAGATGAAAAAGGCCACAGTAGAGTCATCAATTACATTTGTCAGGTCTGTGTAACGTATCAGCATTATTTGCACAAAGTGGCAGTGTTTTATGGTATGTATCAATGCACCATTAAATTGCTCATTAATAACCAGCAATGGAAAGCTCTGCAAAATGGCATTTCCATTGTGGCTGATGGCCTTTTAAATGTCATCCAAACAATTCACCGAACAGTGCTTTTGTGCTGCTGAATTGTTCAAGAAGCAATGAAGGCAAATAAACGTATTTGTACTGTTTGACTGGAGATAGAAGAATTGCAAGAGTTTTGGAGTTATTATAAATCAGGATAATTGTTTCTCAAGACCTTTGTCAATTGTTTCGGAAGGTATATACAAACCATTGGTGCCTGCATCTTCATTTTGTCAGTTAGAAGAGAATTCTAGTTACAGAAATATGATGGAAAAAACAGCTCCTCGAGCTTTTGTAAGCAACAGCCTTGCCTTTTTTATTCATTTATCGGATGGGTGTCATTGGCTCAGCCAGTATTTATTGCCTGTCCCTAATTGCACTTGGGAAGGTGGTGGTGAACCACTTCTCGAACTGCAGCAGTCCTTGTGGCTTTGGCACAGCCACGGTGCTGTTAGAGAGGGAATTCAAGAATTTTGATCCAACGATTGGGTGGTGGATGAGATACCAATAAAGATGGTGCCGAGATCCTTAAGTTTGATTGTAGCTGTACAGATCCCAGCAAGTGGGGATTATTCCATCACTTTCCTGACTTGTGCCTGTTATAACTCACAAGTATCTTATGAGTGGGAAAAATTAACTTCCCCATCTTTCCTTGTCCTTGATACTATCAATAATAGCCCTTAAAGTTCATAAACCACAAAAGTATTTTCAACTATAAGTGATAAAAGTTGGAAAGACTTAACGACCTTACCCTCTACTTACTAATCAGGGGCGAAATTCTCCGTTATCGGTGCGATGTCCGCCGACCAGCGGCAAAAACGGCACAAATCCCACCTGCATCACGCCACCCCCAAACGTCGCTACGTCTCCGGCCCAGAATGGGCTAGCAGCGACGTGACGCTATCCGCGCTGGCTCACGTGGTTCACGCCTTGCGGCGTCATGCACGCCGCACGGTGTGATGGCTCAAAAGACGCGCTGCTCCCCCCACCCGTCCAGAGACCCGACTGGATGGCCGCCCTCCGCTCAGCCCCGAGGTTCCAGTCCCGCGACATTGAGGCGCTCCTGGACGCAGTGGAGCAGAGGAGGGAGGCCCTTTTTCCCGGACACGGTCGCAGAGTCGCCACACGCCACAGCCGGCGTCTGTGGAGGGAAGTGGCAGAGGCCGTCAGCGCTGTGGCCCTGACACCACGGACAGGCACCCAGTGCCACAAGAAGGTGAACGACCTCGTCAGGGCAGCCAGGGTGAGCCCCCCCCCCGCCCGATATATCCATATCCCCCATATCCTCTCTCCCCATATTCCCCATATCCCCCCTCCCGCATATCCCCCTCCCCCATATCCCCCTCCCCCATATCCCCCTCCCCATATCCCCCTCCCCCATATCCCCCCTCCCCCATATCCCCCTCCCTATATCCCCCCTCCCCCATATCCCCCCTCCCCCATATCCCCCATATCCCCCTCCCCATATCCCCCCTCCCCCATATCCCCCCTCATCCATATCCCCCCTCCCCCATATACCCCTCCCCCATATCCCCCCTCCCCATATCCCCCTCCCCCATATCCCCCATATCCCCCATCTCCCCCTCCCCCATAACCCCCTCCCCATATCCCCCTCCCCATATCCCCCTCCCTATATCCCCCCTCCCCCATATCCCCCCTCCCCCATATCCCCCTCCCCATATCCCCCCTCCCCCATATCCCCCCTCATCCATATCCCCCCTCCCCCATATACCCCTCCCCCATATCCCCCCTCCCCATATCCCCCTCCCCCATATCCCCCATATCCCCCATCTTCCCCCTCCCCCATAACCCCCTCCCCATATCCCCCTCCCCATATCCCCCTCCCCATATCCCCCTCCCCCATATCCCCCAGATCCCACCTCCCCATATCCCCCCTCCCACATATCCCCCATATCCCCCCTTCCCCCATATCCCCTCCTGCCCATATCCCCCCTCCCCCATATTCCCCCCACCCATATCCCCCCTCCCCATATCCCCCCTCCCCCATATCCGCCTTCCCCCATTTCCCCAAGTGAATCCAGCCCTAACCTTAACCTCTGCAATACACGCGCAACCGATGGCGTGCATTCATATACCTGCCTAACAGTGTTGCCTTTTACCCCTGCCACCACCCCCCACAGGAGAAGCGCGCACACAACACCAGGGAGCATGTGAGGACTGGAGGAGGCCCAGCTGATGAGAGGCCACTGACCGAACATGAGGGAAGGGCCCTGGAACTGGCTGGCGGACCTGAGGACCGGGAGGTTGCTGATGCAGAGGTCAGGGGCCCACCAGCAAGTGAGCCACCGACAGCCCGTCCCCATATCCCCCCTCCCCCATATTCCTCCCTCCCCCATATCACCTGATCACTGCCTGCGTGTCTAACCATGCATGCTTCATTGTGTATCGCAGGAGCAAACGTCGAGGCACCCATCCCCGCAGATGCAGACCGCCCGCATGATGCCCCTCGGAGACCACGGGAGACGGGGAGACCCGGACCCTCTGGCATGCGACGCCTGCACGATGCCCCTCGGAGACCACTGGAGACGAGAGACCCGGACCCTCTGGCAAGCGACGCCCGCACGATGCCCCTCGGAGACCACTGGAGACAGAGAGACCTGGAGCAACAGGGAGACGGCGCCCCCGTCTCATGCGGGTGTGGCGACGCAGGCGTGTGCCACCCAGCGACGAGAGGGGCAGCCACAGGCCGCCGTCACAGCCGAGCCACAAAACCACAACCCAGGACACCTCTACCCAGGACACCCCTACCCAGGAAACTGAAATACAGGACAGTGACACAGATTAGATGGGCGGAGACGAACCGCTACCCCAAAGTGCCATGGACGATGCGCACGACACAACGCCACTGCTGTCACCAACACCCTCCACCATCGCAGAGATGCTCACCTCGGTTGGGCACTTTAGTGATGAGGCGCCTGGTACACTCACTGGTGCGCACAACACAGCCGTCCCGGTACAGCAGGTGGAGGTAGGAGCAGCAGAGAGGCCGGGCGGTCGGAGGGCAGCCCGGCGCAAGCGAACATCTGCCACCCAGATGGATTCCGGGTTCCTGGAGTTACCACACCCACCCATAGATCCGATGCAACCACCGAACCTGAGACGAGCGAAGAGGGTGACGGCCAGCTTGCGGCGGCTGCAGTCGCACCCGTGTCCAGGAGCTGGCAGTGGTGCCGGTCATGCGTGCCACCCAGGACGACACCGCACGGGTGGCGTCTGCGGTGGAGGCAATGGGTGCGACGGTGTCTGACATGGGGAGTGGTTTGCGAGGCCTGGGGCTTTCCGTGCAGGCGGCATCTGTGGCCCAGGACATGGCTGCCCTCTCACAGGAGGCCATGAGTCAGCGCCAGCGGCAGATGGCAGAGGGGCTCAACTCCGTGGCACAGTCTCTGCAGGCCATGGCCCAGTCTCAGCAGGCCATCGCTGAGGGTATCGGTGCCATTGCCCATGTGCAAGCCGGCGTCGCACAGTCACAGACAGGGATTGCCAACTCCCTGAGCTCCATGGCTGCAAACCTGCAGACCCTTGTCAATACCAGCACGGGCCTCCAGGACTGGCAGCGCCAGATGTCGGGGGGGCGTCGGATGGCCAGTCCGTTCGCATCCCCCACCCATGTAGAGGCCTGGGGGCCATCGGGCACCCCGAGGGAGGAGGAGGTGCTGGGTCCTGTTCCAGGTCCCATTGTAGGGGAGGTCCCAGAACACCTCAACACCTCGGGCTCCACCCCTTCCGTCCCAGGTGCATCGGGTGGGCAACGGGCAGGACAGGCTGGCAGCTCACCATCCCAGTCGCCTGGGCCGCAGCCTGGCACATCTAGGCCAGGATGCCCCAGGAAACAGCTGCCAAAGGGATCCCGTGTCAGAGGGCAGGAATCACAGGAGTCCACCTCCAGTTCTGCTGTACCGTCTGGGGAACTACCTAGGCGTAGTCAAAGGGCCTGTAAGGCCAAACAATTAGACACTGAGTAAGTTGGCACGGGTGCAGGGCACAGATGAGTTTTAGGGGCTAGGGCACATGCATGAACTACTTTCATTATTAAAGTCAATGGTACACCTACAGAAGCTGCCTTTGTGTTCTGTCCAAAGCGTGCGGGGGTGTCATGTACGTTGAGCGCAAGTGTGTGTGTGAGGCGTGGTCATACCTCAGCCCCAGGTGAGTCTGCCCCCTTCCCCCTGGGCCGCCATCAACACCCCCCTGGGCAGAGGACGGGACCGTGCGCTGCAGTGTCACAGCCGCATGCAGGGATGGTCCGGTGGATGGTGGTACTGTGGCCATGGGTCAGACATAGTCCAACGATGTGGAGCCAGGAGCTCATCGCAGGGCGGGTTGTCATCGTCCTCCATGGCCTGCAATAGACACGCGTCCACCAGCAACTGTGTGAGCCCGGCCGTTGTGCCGCAATGGGGGTTGGTGTGCATGCGGGTGGGGTGGGTGGGGTTGGGGAGGGGGGTGAGGGTGCTGGGTGTGTGGATGGATGGGGGTGTGGGTGGTCGGGTGTTGCCATGGTGTGCGGTTTGTGGCCATTCTACCCGATTCCCACGCCCATCTAGTCAGTGAGCCCGTCCCGTGCCCGCTGGCCCAGCCGGTAACGGTGGACAGCCACCCGCCCGTGTCTAGCCCGTCTGCCCTGACCATTGCCCCCATCCCCCTCATCTGGGGAGGACTGCGCCTCTTCCTGCTGCTCCTCCACTCTGCCGTCCTCTGCCTGCGGCACATCGCCCCTCTGCTGGGCTATATTGTGCAGGACGCAGCACACCACAATGATGCGGCCGACCCTATCTGACCGATACTGGAGGGCGCCCCCAGAGAGGTCCAGGCACCTGAAACGCATCTTCAGCACGCCAAAGCACCTCTCTATCACTCCCCTTGTCGCTACATGGGCATCATTGTAGCGGTTCTCCGCCTCATTGCGTGGCCTCCGTATAGGCGTCATCAGCCACGATCGCAATGGGTAGCCCCTGTCACCCAGCAACCAGCCCCTCAGCCGGGATGGCGTCCCTTGTACATGCCGGGGATGTATGACCGCGACAACACGTATGAGTCGTGTACACTGCCTGGGTAACGGGCGCAGACGTGCAGGATCATCATGCGGTGGTCGCAGATCACCTGTATGTTCATCGAATAGGTCTCCTTCCTATTAGTGAACACGGCCCTGTTCTCTGCAGATGGCCGCACGGCGACGTGCATCCCATCAATCGCGCCCTGGACCATGGGGAACCCGACCACGGCAGAGAGGCCCATGGCCCGAGCATCTTGGCTGGCCCAGTCCACAGGGAAGCGGATGTAGCAGTCCGCAATGGCATATAGGGCGTCTGCCACTGCCCGGATGCACCGGTGCACCGATGTCTGCGAGATGCCAGACAGGTCCCCACTCGGAATGACCCCATTGCATAAAAGTTCAGGGCCACCGTAACCTTGACGGACACGGGGAGAGGGTGTCCCCCGCCAGTGCCACGCGGTGACAGGTGTGCCAGCAGGTGGCAGATGTGTGCCACGGTTTCCCGCCTCATCCGGAGTCTCCTCCTGCATTCCCGGTCCGTGAGGTCCTGGTATGACAGCCGGGGCCGGTACACATGGGGGCGTCCTCGGGTGCCTCCGTTGCCGTGGGGCCCCGTCCCCATCCCCCTCCCCGGGACGGACCCCCCCCCAGTCCCCCTCCCTGGCATGGACCCCCCCCCCCTGTCCCCCTCCCTGGCAGTCATCCTCCCATCCCCGGCACTCACCCCCCCTCCCGGCACTCCCCCGGAGCCCAGCCCACTCTAACCAGCCCCCCCCCCCCCCCCCCCCCGCCGCACACACACACACACAACCCTACACACACCTCTCCCCCACACATACAGACTGCGGCCACGCCATCGCCTTTCCAGCGGCCAACCCCCCAGGCCGTCACCCACCTCCACGCTGGTCGGCGTCATCCATGAGCACTGGTTGACGCCAATTTATAGGTGGTTTGATTTACACCGACGTGACCCGTGATCACATCGGCGGGACTTCGGACAATCCGGACGGGAGAATATCGGCAGCCCCGAAATCCATTGCCTTGTGCCCACCCGTGCCATTCTCCGAGGTGTGCGGTGCGATTGACGCCCCGCCGACTTTTCTCCCTTCGGAGAATTCGGCGGGCGGCGGGGGCGGGATTCACGACGGCTCACGGCGATTCTCCGACCCGGTGGGGGGGGTCGGAGAATCTCGCCCCAGAATTCCCACTCTGGCTGTGCCTCACTCCGGATATGGGGCGGAATTCTCTGAAAATGGAGCTATGTCCACACGCCCGCGAGAAAACGGGTGCGAATCACTCTAGATTTTCATGGAGAAAGTCCAGAGTGATTCTCTGTTTTGAAGGGGGCTTGCAGGGCCCCGGAGTGCTCCATGCAGCTCCGGCTGCCTATACGGGACCTGCACTTCCGGCCGCGGGTCCGCGCATGCACACAGTGGCTGCCTGCGGCGGCGGCCCTGCCCAACATGGTGGACCCACACAGCAAGCCGGTCCCCACAATATAGCCCCCCACCCCCCTAGATCGAGCGCACTCGCCAATCGATGGCACCCGATAACGGTTCCCCCCCCCCCCAACTAGGGCGGCCGCGGACTGAGTCTGCAGTTGCACTCCGAGCTCCCGCCGGGTGGAACCATGAGTGAACCACGCCGGTGGGAAGTCGGCCAGCTGCCGGCTGACAATCGCCGCGGGGCCTCTCTCAATGGCCCCCCGACCGGCGCCGCGTAGACCGCGTTAACAAGACTGGCGGTGATTCTCTGGTCCGCGGAGAATCACTGGAAGGCGTTGGACCCGATTGCAGATCTGACGCCCTAGTCCCGCCCTCGCCCCGAGCTCGATTTCGGCGCGGAGGCTCGGAGAATCCATCAAGATAGATCATCCACTTGGCACTTCTGACAGAATGACTAATGTTTCAACCTTGACTTTTGCACTGACTTTCTGGGCTCCCTCATCATAAGTTTATAAAATATATAAGATATAGGAGCAGAATTAGTTAATTTGGACCACGAGTTTGCTCCACCATTCGATCATGGCTGATCTCACCCTGGTCTTACCTCCACCATCCTGTCCATTCTCCATAACATGTCAACCCATTACCAATGAAAAATCTGTCTAACTCCTCCTTAATAAGGCCAGCTTCAGAGGGAGGCAGCGATGAGGGAGATAGTCCAGGTGCAGCACAGATCAGGGAAATTGGTGGTGGCTCTGGAGCAGATCAATAACGTTTTTGAGGAGTTTTACGAGAAGCTATATAGGTCGGAGCCACCGGGGGAGGAACGAGGGATGAGGGGGCTCCTAGACGGGTTGATGTACCCGAGGTTGGGAGGGCAGGATTGGGCCAGGCTGGAGGGCCCGGTTGGGGAACAGGAGGTAAAGGTGGCAATTGGGAAGATGCATCAGGGAAGGTGGCAGAGTCGGATGGGTTCCCAGTGGAGTATTAGAAGAAGTTCAAAGGCACGTTGGCTATGCTGATGGTGGGGATGTTTGAGGAGGCGATAGGGGGGGGGGGCGCATGACCACAAACATTGGGACAAGCTTCGCTCTCCTTGTTGTTAAAGAAAGACAAGGACCCAATGGAATGTGGGTCATAGAGGCCCATATCTTTGCTGAATGTGAATCCAAGATTCTGGCAAAGGTGCTGGCGGCTAGGCTGGAGGGGTGCCTCCCAAAGTGATTGGGGAAGACTAGACAGGGTTTGTGAAAGGAAGATAGCTATTCTCGAATGTCAGAAGGTTATTAAATGTGATCATGACACCGGCCGAGGGAAAGGAGACGGAGATGGTGGTGGCGCTGGATGCGGAAAAGGCGTTCGATAGGGTAGAGTGGAGCACTTGATGGCAGTCCTAGAGTGATTTGGGATTGGGCCAAGGTTTACAGAGTGGGTATGGTTTTTGTATAGGGAACCAATGGTGAGTGTCACGCAAATAATATGAGATTGGGGTACTTTGCTGTACAGGCAGGAGTGTCCTATGTCCCTCCTGCTATTTGCACTAGTGATAGAGCCTTTGGCCATTGTGTTAAGGAATTTGGGATTGTGGAAGGGGTAGAGTGGGGGGGGATGGGACATTGTGGGCGGGATTCTCCGGTCGCCGACGGCAAAATTGCGTTCGGCGATCGGCCGGAGAATACCCGTTTAAACCAAATTAGGGGCGACGCCGCTTTCGCCCCCTCCGTGACGATGGCCTCAGGACGTTGCCTGAGGCCCAACGCCCGATGCTCCGCCCCCAACCGGCTGAGTTCCCAACGACGTCAGTCGCGTGTTTGTATCATCCACCGGGAATCCGCCGGGCAGAGGCAGGGTGGACTCTGTCAGGGTCTGGGGGCACTGTTGGGGGGCGGTCTGGGGTTCGCAAGCTGGCCAAAGGGGGGACACTATTTCACAGGCAGCGTCCGTGAATGGCCGGTGCCAATGTTGAACGGCGCGGGCGCTGCAGGATGCCGCCGTGCACATGCGCGGCCATGGACACGGCAATTCTTCGTGCCGTGTCGGTAGCTAGAGCCCGGGTGCTTTACGCTGCTCGGCTGCTAGCCCCCAACCAAACGGAGAATCGGTGGTCGTTTTACGCCAAATTTTCAGTCGTAAAACGCCACCGTTCCAACGCTGGC